>NW_025950495.1:0-370083 GCF_021028975.2 Sphaerodactylus townsendi
ATTGTAGTCCATAACATCTGGAGTGCCAAAGGTTCGCCATCACTGCTTTATGCTATGTGTGGTTGCAGTGTCTTAATTGGGCCACTACAAGCCAAATCAGATCATGTGCTGGGAGTTCTGTATACGCAGCTCCCTTGCATTTTTTTAAAAAAAAATAGTAGATGTGCAGGCTCAGAATGGCAGGCCCTGGGGAGGAATCATTTAAGCCCTCCCCTCCAACCCCTCCTATTCTGATTTTGTACCAGATGCTTGGGGAGGCTGAAAGGACAAAATTCCACGAGACTTCGGATGCCGCTGCCCATTTAATCAGCTTCATTTGTGCTTCAGCTGCTAGGGCTAGCCACATGCCTTTGAATGAATCTACAGGGTGGACATAAATGTTAATTCATTGCCTGCTTGTCAGCTGAATGGGGCAGCGCAGCTCTTCCGCAAATTTGATTACAGCCATATCACTCCCAAATATAATTGGAAGACATGCCATTAGTCTTACATTGTGCTCTGTGTTTATTTCCCCCGCAGACATATTTATTTTAACACTCAGAGAAGGTAAATTCAATTAACAATGATATTCCACAACTCTCGGATACAAGGTCACTGAAAGAAAATGGAAAGAGCTGAAATGAATCGGGGAGATTGGGGGGCGGAGGATATGAAGCACATTCTCTCATTTTTTTTCAAGCACATTTAAATCCCCCCCTCCCCGCATATATGCATGCCTTACATAGAATTCTGTTCCCAGATCCATAATGTGAAGTTTTTATCCATAAACCATGTTGTCACTCCTGTATCTTGATCACAGTGAAAATCCAGTGCTGTGTGCTGTTCCATAGAAGCACTACAGCTGTCAACTTCCTGTTCTTTCAGAATTATGACATCAGTTCCCAGACATCAGTTCCCATGGAGAAAATGGCAGCTTCTGAGTGGGGCCTATGTGACATCACTTCCTTCCACTCTTAAAATTCTGCCCTCTCCACTCTCTACCCCCAAATCTCCAGAAATTTCCCAATCTATATTTGGGAGGAGGAGGAAGGAGGAGGAGGAGGAGCAGGAGCAGGAGCAGCAGGAGCAGGAGTTTGGATTTATATCCCCCCTTTCTCTACTGCAGGAGACTCAAAGGGGCTTACAATCTCCTTGCCCTTCCCCCCTCACAACAAACACCCTGTGAGGAAGGTGGGGCTGAGAGAGCTCCGAGAAGCTGTGACTAGCCCAAGGTCACCCAGCTGGCGTATTTGGGAGTGTACAGGCTAATCTGAATAGGCTAATCTGAATTCCCCAGATAAGCCTCCACAGCTCAGGCGGCAGAGCGGAGAATCAAACCCGGTTCCTCCAGATTAGATACATGAGCTCGTAACCTCCTACGCCACTGCTGCTCCAGCAGTAACCCCCACAAGCACACAAATGTCTGACATGCTCAAGAGGCAACATTTCTTTCTTGCTGACTGTGTTCAGTGATTTATGTATTAAATTTATATTCCACCTTTCTTGATTGTGGGATTCAAGACAAGGTACATAACGTTCCTTGGAGACCTCTGGTGCCAGTTCTTAGAGCCAAACTAGATGTGACAGCAGCCATGGGGCCAACCCAAAGCCATAGATGTAACTGAAGAGGAGGATTTAACCATTAAAAAATGCCACAAGGTGAAATGACACAATGGCAACAGGTGATTTTGTCCCCTTCCTTGTACCTTTTAAAGTACCAGAACAGCCACCTTCCCAGAGGTGGTGGAAGACTGTGTGCTGTCAGCTTCCTGTTTCTAACTTTCCCCCAACACAGGTTAGCTGTGAACACATAAAACTGCCTTATTTTGAATCACACAATTTTTCTATCTAGTCTACTCTGGCTGGCAGCTGCTCTCCAACGTTCAAGGGTGGATTGGCCATTCAAGCCTCCAAGAACAGTCTTGATTGAATGATGGCTTGGGGTCTGCCCTTTCCTCCTGCAGCTACCACAGCTGCAAGCAAGGAATGGACCTCATTTTGTGAAGGGCTGATACCAGCTGTGCAAGTTGATGTCTGCATCTCTGCAAAGCACAGAGAAAGAGGTGCTCAGGCAAGCCCCACATGGGACTGGCTAGGCAGACTCATCTTCCCTCCCTTCTATGGGGGAAATGGCCCCCTTTTCCAATGATATTTTCCCTTCTAATCTACCCCATGCCAAAGTCCTCAATCAGAGAGGTGTTTTTCCTTTGCTTTTGCTTCACATTGCCTTTTATTTGTAGATGCCAGGGAGTGAATCTGAGATCTTCTGCATGCAAAGCAGATGTTCTGCCACTGACCCACTGCTACCCCAACTATGCTACCTGAGTTCCAAGTCTCAATGTCACATCCTGGTGGTCAGGAGGCTTTGTAACCCCATCTGAGGTTGCGTCACATTGTCTGAGACATCCTCCCTCCTCAGAACACCACAGAGCAAAGCTTGCGCTTATCAATCCCACCACTGCCAAATGTAGGCTGACCAGGACAGTCCCGCCTTCAAACAATTTGTTCCACGTCCCACGGGTTATTTCCAGTGTCCCGATTTTGGAAGGCTGCCGCACTACCTTCTGGGGCGCAAGGCAGTGCGGCAGCCTCCCTTGCACGCGTGGCCACAGGAGCGCACGGCCTTGTGGGGCGCTCCCGTGTCCCGCCTTGTGACAGGGCGGGAAACGGGAGCGCCCCACAAGGCCGTGCGCTCCTGCGGCTGCGCACGGCTGCATGCGTGGCCGCCCGTCCCTGTTCACAAAGGTGACCATCTGGTCACCTTAGCCAAATGGGAGGTGCCGATTCAGATAAAGAGAGGCCCTGGGCTATTCCACTTGTTAGGCCCCTCCCAAACCCCACCTTCAAGACTAGAAGATGATAGGGTCCGCAAAATGGGGTCACAAAATGGAATCCACTTAAGTGAAGTCCTGGAAGAACAAAATCAATACAGAAATCAATGCTAGTGTCCTGTTATCAGCTTAAGACAGTATTATTCTGAAATGGAGTGCAAGGAACATTACTGAAGGGCTGTTTAGAGACTACAGTGTGTTATGACACCATATGTAAGAAAGGGCTATGACAGTGTCAAAAATATTAAACACCTTGGTTGGCGGCCCCTTAGATTTTGAGACCCTAGGCTTCGGCCTGCCAAAAGTATAGGTAAATCTGGCGCTGCCAGTGGGGCTACCTGAGCAGTACAGTTGATGAGCAGCCTCAAAAGGACAGTTTCTGACTTCCAGTTGTTGAGCAAGCTTACCAATTTGTATGGAGCTATTTTGCTTCTTGTTTACCAATGCCACTTTTGTACTCCCCGCAAGCGTTGTTTACTTGACCTACCTTTCTTCCTCTGATTGATGGCTTTGGCATCCTACCCAGGCACTTCCATCACATGTAAAAAATAACTGATTATATTCCTCTTGCGGCTGGCCGCTAATAAACTGTTCAACACAGTGTAATGGATTCCTCTAATAGTAATAAATAGAAGCTCAAAGACCTGGCAGTGTTGCTTAATTAGTTTCAGGGTCTTCCACATTCACCAGAGATATATCTTTAATGCCGACAGATTAATACAAAGGGACCCATTAAAAAGACATTTAAGCAGAGAATAACAACACAATGGCTACAAAAAAATAGAGCACAACGTACTGAAAATTGGAGATAAAATCTGGGCACTGTGAATGCACGCAGGACTCCAATTAATGAAAGAAACTTTAAATTATATTCCTGCAGCCCACAGACTACACCCAGGCTTTAATAATACTGGGCAGCAGATTAAATCACTTGCCATTGCATTAAAAGCACCCTGACATTGGGAAGGACACGTGATTAATGCTACCCTGTGCCAAAAAAACCCCAACAAAACAAAACAAAGGCAGCGGCTTAAAAAAATCAATCAGATATTTCTGTCTTGGGCAAAATGCTCAAGGTTCCTGTTGCTAGGTAGGCCCAGTGCATGGAGCATCAAGGAAGCAGTTGGCAAAGCCCACCTATTTGGGAGGAGGGAAGACTTAATACACTACTTTTGCCTTTTCCCAAACTTTTAAACAGGTGCTGATGTAGCCACCTGAACACATGAAGCTACCTTATACTGAGTCAGGACATTGGACTACCAAGGTCATCACTGCCTGGTGCCTACTCTGGCAGTGGCTCCCCAGGGCCTCAGGTGGAGATCTTTCACATGACCTACTCCCTGACTCCTTTTAACTGCTGCATGCAAAGCCAATGCTCTACCTCTAAGTTGCATTTCCATCCTGTGTTTGATAGAAGTTTAGGGGAAATGGGGATGTTCCATGTCAAGCTGGCTGATTTTAAGGCTGCGATTAAATGATTCCATAATTAATTGCTGTGGATAGACCACGTCTCCTTTTGTCTTGAACATGTGTGATATCACTTTGCTCAACATTTACTCACCCACCACAATCCTCTCCCCTGCTTCTAGAAAGGCCTCCATAGGGCTTAATGGACTTACACCACCCATGCTGGCAGGGGCTGATGGGATTTGTAGTCCATGAATATCTGGAGAGCCGCAGGTTGCAGACCCCTGGGATAGCATAAGTCCAAGCCTTGGGCCACAGTATAACTGGCTGCAAAGCTGGGATGGAAGTCAACTAACATTGGCTCTACCCCACAGACACCTCTGGAGAGCCTCCATTGCACCATTGGTGGTGATGAAGAAGCACTGGCACACTGCTACAGCTGGGCATCTCAGAGGGCCATAGTGTGTGCCCATTGGCATATTTACTCCTCCGCTGAAGTAAGTGCCCCAGGGGGAGCAAATACACCAGTTTGGGCCTGTTCCCCTTCCACATGTTGATTCACCTCTCCCCTTCCCAGCCCAGATTGGACCAATAATTTTCCAGTCAGCCTAGACTTTTTACAGTAGAACTCATAAACAGGGTTACAACCAGAGGTGGGATTCAGCAGATTCACACCACTTTGGCAGAAACGGTTGTTAAAATGGTGCCTGTAAACAAACAGTTGTTAAATTATTTGAATCCCACCACCGGAACCGGTTGTTACATTATTTGAATCCCATCACTAGTTACAACCTTCTAAAACCAGCTTGGATAATTTTTTTTCTGCTTCCCAATGCTGCCACGAATGCACTATTCATCTTGGTAGGGATCTTGCTCAAGTAATACAGTGCAAAACAGCACCCATATCTTAATAAAAATGGAGTAGGAAAGACAAGAATTTATTAAATCCAATAGCTAGAATAGATGGAGACAGTCTGTGAAATGCACTATGACCTCTTCCTTTCCTGACTCAAGCTGACTCAAGCTGGACCTGCCATAGTGTCAGGATGAAAATGCTGCTTGTCAGATTTTGTATCAAAATTCTATTGAGCATGTCCACTTATGAGAACAACTGAAGCACTTCGCCCCTTTCTTGCCCACAATTGATGTCAGCCAGTCTGGTTAAAATAAGTCACTTTCTGACACTACACCAGCAATGTACTCTCAGTTTTGTGATACCGGCAGTACATGGCTACATATATCTTCAATTATGCAATGTAGACATTTCCACTTAGAAGGCTCTTGTTTGTTTCTGTCCCAGATCTTGAACCCTTGAAAGTTGAATACTCAACATACAGACAATTATTTTTTGGTTTATAGTGTTTTGCTTAAGTTAATAGAAAATTCTTATAGCCAGCTAAAATAAGATCTGAACTCGTCTTCTGTGCACATCGACCTATTTATTTCAGTGGAGTTTCATAGGTTTCCATGAAGCTTACTGACAATAAAGTATTAATCGGAACTGTATGGCTTTAATGTCTAATCATAATTTACTCTGATGTAAAATGTATCCATTTAAATGGGTCTAGCTTCCAAACAAGTATGTACAATATTAGAGTCTTAAACATCTTGCAACATTGAGTAGTAATGTTGAATCTAAGACTTTCTCTGCATAAACAATTAAAAACAGACTAAAAATATAGTCATCCATAAACTTAACTAGTTAACAACCACTAAGAAAGGTTATCACAGATTCCTAGCAACAGGTTATATTGCTGCTCCATATCCACCCTAAGTTTCTTGAGGCTAAGTTTGCATTTTATGGCATACCCAACCTACTGGTACGTTTGCATTTTATGGCATACCCAATCAATGCATATTCAGGAATGGGATATATAGAGGATCATCAAATAGTAAGAGTAGTACATTTTGTTCGGAGTATATAGCTAAAAGGAAGAAGAAGAAGAAGAAGAAGAAGAAGAAGAAGAAGAAGAAGAAGAAGAAGAAGAAGAAGAAGAAGAAGAAGAAGAAGAAGAAGAAGAAGAAGAAGAAGAAGAAGAAGAAGAGAGTTGGATTTATGCCCCTCTTCTCTCCTGTAAGGAGACTCAAAGGGACTTACAGACTCCTTTCCCTACCCCCGCCCCCCCCCACAACAAACACCCTGTGAGGTAGGTGGCATTGAGAGAGCTCCGTAGAGCTGTGACTAGCCCAAGGTCACCCAGCTGGCATGTGTCGGAGTGCACAGGCTAATCTGAATTCCCCAGATAAACCTCCACAGCTCAAGTGGCAGAGCAGGGAATTAAAACCCAGTTCCTTCAGATTAGAGTACACCTGCTCTTAACCACTACGCCACTGCTGGAAGAGAGTTCTGCTATGCAGAAAGGTTTGTCTGAAACTCAGAATTTTTGTGAGCATTGAGGGTGTTACCAAATCCACTCTAAAAAGAAATGGTTTGAAACGGGGGGTCTATTAAAAAGAAAATGTTTACAAACTGCTCACTTTTATTTATATATTTAGGCAAGCCAAATTCTTTCTAATCTTTTGAGCTTTAAAAGATAAATAGCAGACTTGCAAATGTGTGAACTAGGGATAAAGAAAATGGAATCTCCAACTGTATGTTGCCCCTACAAACCAGGGATTAATTACATGCCCGCTAACTACTAGGTGGTGCCAGCCATTTTGGCTCCTTTTGACTTGTTTTTGTATCATCTAATATTACTTTCCAGTTTAGAAAATGTAAAGAACACTTTTTTTTGCTGTTTCTAATCTTTACAGGAAGCTCCATTCTCTTTCATTCTGTCACATTCATAGCCTGAGCCTCAGCTCTGACATCACAAGTCCCTCGCAACGTTTAAGCCAGACCATAGGACCTATGTGCACCTGCCGAAGAAAATAACTGCATAAAGGCCCATGCCAAGCACTCCTGCTGATGGAAAATTAGACACACATTTATTCAATATTCTGCATTACCTAAAGCACTTTAATAACTATATTAATCTAAAGGTTACATCAATAAAAGTGCTCCAGCACATTCCCCCATTGAATGCCAGCTGTGGGGTAAGGGAAGCGAATATTTCTTATTAACATTTAACAGGAGCTGGAGGTGACCTTGCTATAATGGTGCCAATGTCTACACTTTAATGGCAGTTTAATTAGATTTACTGTAGGGAAGACGCCATGTGCGGATGCAGCATCCCATACCGCAGATCATGGGGAGGGCATCGTAAATAAAGTCAAAATGAAATATTGTGAAGGGAGGAAGGAAGTTAAGTATCTTTCCTTCTTCAACTTCATTTTTCACTGCACACATCACGTGAACAAGTTCTGCAGACTGCTGTCAGACCTGGCTCCTAGGAGCGAGGCATGGGTGGAAAGCAGAGTGCCCTAATCCTAAATTATTCTGGTCCATCTGTGTCACTTTGAGTTTTCTGACTGGCACCCCTTTCTGAAGTTGGCCAACTTCCCAGAGGTCTTTCCCAGCTCCTTCTAACTGCATTGCTGAGACTGACCTGAGACTTTCTGCATACAAAGTAAGCATACATCATATCCAATTTAGAAAGTGTCCTCATGCTTAAAATGGGACTGCTGTGGTATTTGAACATTCATCTTCAAGATCACCAAGCAACATTACACATGAGATCCTTGGTGAATCAGACCTATTAGTACCTATCCTAATCAGAAATGATTCTCCATATTCTTGGGCTTCAGGGGTCTTCAAACTATGGCTCTCCAGATGTTCATGGACTACAATTCCCATCAGCCCCTGCCAGCATGGCAAAGTGGTAGGGCTGATGGGAATTGTAGTCCATGAACGTCTGGAGGGCCATAGTTTGAAGACCTCTGGAGCTGACTAACATTCTTTCACTGAAGATGCTGAGGAGCTAAGCCTGGAACCTCCTGTGTTAAAAACTGTGCTTTGTAACTGAGCGATGACTCTTCTCTTGTATAGGGTCCCCTCGTTCAGATTAGCAAACCCCGTCAGAAGTTTTTAGAGATGTTGGGCAACATCACTCCAGCCTATTGTCGTTGTTTCGTCTACATCAGGCTTGGCAACTGGTACCCTAAAAGCAGTCAGAATGTTCATGTTCCATTAACAACTTACATACAAATATCCATGTGTCATAAATAAGCTACCGAATAATTAAGGAACTCTCAAACTGAGAACAACTTACTGTAAAGTACATAATGAACCATTTAGAGATCTCATGAATAAAACACTGAGGAATCTTAACAAATCCAACCAAACAGAGAAATTCTTACCAACATAAAAAACCCCTCCCATGTTTTATTCATGAGTTTTATAAAGAATTTAGTATGTATTTTATAGTAAGTTTCATCAGTGGGAGCGTTTCTTAATTATGTGGTAGCTTATTTATGGGGTGGAAATGCTGAAAGAAACGGAATGCAGCAAGGTGAGAATTAGGGAGAGCAAGATGCATCCCTCTCCTCCATCCACTGCTTAAGGTTCCCAAGGAAGGATATTTATTGCCTGCAGAACTGAGCTTGAAATTTGGGTGAGGGGATCCATCCAGTGGTGGGATTCAGTCAGTTCACACCAGTTCGGTAGAACCAGGACCTAATTTTTTGTTGAGTGCGGAGAACCGGTTGTTAAAAACAGCTTTCAAAGCCCTGGAGCAGCCAGGTGCCCGGCTGCTCTGAGGTGCTAAAAGCCCCAGAGCACACTCTCCCAGAGGAATGGGGCTTTTGGAGCAGCAACGGCAAGGCCCTGCCCCCCCCTCCACCCCCACAAGAAGTTCCTCCGCAGCAGGTAAGTGGGTGGCGGGGGGTGCAAGGTGGGGGGGGAACCAGTTGTTGAATTATTCGAATCCCACCACTGGATTCCCAGTTGTATGAATGTCCCAGTTGTAAGGAAGAGGAAATATACTCAGATATATACTTCCCATTGGCTTGATTTCTCAATGTAATTATCTGGGTGCTTCTGAATATGAAGGTTTCCTATAGCCATCATATATTCATTCAGCTTGCTGTCCTCAGCAACTAGTGGGGTTTATGATTACAATTCTTAATAGAAGGTATAAAGAGCTGGGCAAGTTTTAACTTTTGGAGCCACAATCATCCTGGGAGGGGGGGAGGGCAGAGGATCCAGGGGTTTTTTTTGCCAGATGCCATCCTGTTCTCCATCCTTTTCTGTTTCAAAAAAACACTGGACTGCATTGCTGTAAAAGCCCAGATGTGTTCCTTTATTCAAAATACTCCTTGAGTAAATTAAAGGAAGTTAGAGAACTGGAACAAGTCAGCATTTTCAGCAGGTAATTGATATTCCTATTGACAGCAGGGTACAATTTCATTTTTTAAAGGCATCCACGATGTTCCTGCTAAGTCCAGCAGGGAGCTGCCATGTGGAGCTTTATATTTGTTTGTTTGTTTAGCAGAAAATAGAGCCGGTCAGTAAAAACAGCCCATAAATCCCAGGAGAGCTCTTTAACCGTAGTTTCTCCCCCTACCACAGAACAGTTTGCCACAAACACACATCTTCATGTGAGCCTTTTTTTCCTGTTTTTTAAATGAAGTATTTTTTATTCAATTGATCGCCTCGTGAAAAGAGACAGCCTCAGCATCATCTTCTCCGGCTGACAAAATATTAATTTATTTCCGTTCTTGCAATATTTTTCCAGGTTATTGAACAGGCAAGATTGCAGTAGGCCCCAGGAGAAAGCAGATGCAAAACGTTTTTTTTTTAATTGTCATTTTTGACAAGGAAGGGGATGACTGTCTTAAGGGCAGAATCCACTGGGAACCGCTCCTGTGCAACAAGCCTGAGTGGACTGAAGGAGAAATTGCCAAAATGCACATCCACACAGCAGCCTTGTACATTCCAGGGGAATTTCCCTGAGGATGGTGAGCCCTGGTTTTTGTTTCTAGCTTTCCGCTAACACTAGGGTCAAATATCACATGATCATGAAGCTCCATGACGGGAATGTAGGTGTGTAATTATGCCCTTTAGAAAGAGATGAAAGTGTGGGGGTGGGGAGAGGAGGCACAATCTGGATCAAGTCCAGGGATGATTTTGATTTTTGCATCCTTTCTGACTCAACCTGAAAATACTGGTTCCAATTTCTCTTCTTCTGTGCAAATCGTTCCTGTTTTTTTTAAATGTCCACACAACTTTCTGTCCCCTTTGCACAGAATCTGTCCCATAAAGTATTCATATTTTGTTCAAAATCATCCGTACATCAATAGATCAGTATCTTCTACTTTAAATATATCAGACAGTTGCATTGAATGTAGAAGCATCATAAAATCAGATTGAATAGCTGATCAACTATCTGAGGTTCTCCATTCGGACACTGAAAACAATCACGTGCCCTCTTAACTCATTCTATATGAAGCCTCAGCTGTGCAGATATTTTCAAATATTAAATGTTGTTGCATCTCAGTTTTCATAGGCTGTCATGTCAAGTACTTAGTGGATGTCAGCTATTAAATACTACCATACATATCAGTGAATCCTTTGCAAAAATTGAGCAAATATCTGGACTACAGGTTGTGTCCTTCCACTGTCCCGTCCTTCCACTCTTGTCTGCTAAGAACTCTTCCTACAGAGCAAAAGCCTTTCTTACGGTAGCGGAAGTCTCCTTGGCCCCTTCCGCACACGCAAAATAATGCGTTTTCAAACCACTTTCACAACTGTTTGCAAGGGTTTTGCCATTCCACACAGCTTCAAAGAGCACTGAAAGCAGTTTGAAAGTGCATTATTCTGCATGTGCGGAATGAGCCCTTGTGTAGGGGAAAGACTCAGTACTGAGCTGAGAGGAGTAGTAAGCCACAGGTATTTTGGAATACACAAAGCTGCTTTGAACTGAGTCAGAGCATTGGTACTCCCAGTGTCTTTCACTCAAGGGGACCTGCGGGCAAGGAAAGATCTAGGGAGGATGTGGTTGCTCCATTGTTGCTGAAAACAGGAAAGAAGGTCAGCTGGTGAATGGTCATTAGAAGGAAGCAGGAAAAGGGGAAAGGCTAGGGGGACTTTCAGGGAAGTAGAAAGGGACAGAGTGGGGGAGGGGATACAGAAAAATGAGATACTCCCACAAGACTTTGTGGATTTCCTGCTTCTTGTCTACTGATTCCTTTAACTGGAGATTGAACCAGGGGCCTTCTGCCAGCAAAGCAGATGCTCTATTATTTACAAAGGTCAATTCCGATGTGTATTTTAGGGAGCAAATTCATGTTGGATCAACTCAATGGCAACTGCATTGAGATGTTATGGTTTGGAATGGGCTTGAAGTGGACCTCGCCTCTCCATCCCCCACTCTCTCCAGCCAAAGTTGTTCTTAATCCAAAGATGTTAGGCAGCATCTGAATGCTGATGCACCACAGGGAAGTCAAGAGCCAGCCCTCAGCCTCTGCTGTATCTTTCTTGCGGCTCCTGCGGCTCCTTCCCACCCAGATTATGAGACGTTTGCATGGCTCCAGTTCAACAGCTAGTGGCTCATCCATTTTTTATGAACAGCAATCAATTATGTATGGAGAATGACAGATCAGTTAGACAGTTTATCTCCTGGGTGAAGTGTGGTGTTTTTAATACTAGATGTTTTCAAGATGACACTCTTCGCTCTTTTCATGCTGTCAGCCTTTTCACGGCATAATGCTACTATTTCAGCATTCGCATGAAAAGCAAGGAAATGCAGTGTTTCTAGTATGGATATTAGATAATGAGGGGGTATGGGCTTCACCTTCATTGGGGAAGAACAGAGAGACAAGGAGACCCAGCCCACCCGCAAAAGACAGCTTAGATGGTTTCAGAATGGAAGGGGTGGCACTTTGTCACCCAAAGCTACAGTATCTTCATTCAAAGATGCACGTGGAAAGGGAGTATGGCTGGATCAGATCAGGGGTCCTGCAGTCCAGCATTCTGCTTCCAAACACAGACAGACCCTCTGAATTAGAGTTTGGGAAACCTGCATTCAAATCTCCATTTAACCATGAATTGCATTGGGCCGTCTCCACTCAGCCTAACCTATTTCACAGGATTGATGCAAGGCTCAAATAAAGATCAGCAGAGCTCCATGGAGGAAGGGCAGGATAAAAATGTGCTGGACAAATCGATTTATGAAACCCCCCCTCCCCATTAAGAGTTTTTGAAGGCCCTCAGTATATACACTATAGTCTTATTCACTGTTGATTGCTCTAGCAAGATGAGCCATATAACTGAACCTATAAAACCAGCAGCAAAACTCGAGGACTGAAGCCACTGATAAAGGAATAAACAAACATAAAAGGAATGAATTAGATAATGATCGTTTCATTTGTCAAGGAGTGAGTAACTGAGGTGTATGATGGAAGGGTTCTGACAGAGTCTTGGTTACTACTCTCATGCTGGGCAGGAAAAGGTTGATGAACCCTCAACAGGTGTCTTGGTTTGGGAGAGAAAGGAAGTCAGAGCAAGGGTTGCTTGTCAGCCTCCAGCTTGGCCCTGGAGATCTCCTGGAATTACCACTGATTTCTGAGCTACAGAGATCAATTCCCTTAGAGAAAAGTGCTGCTTTGAAGGGTGGACTCTATGGCACTGTATCCTGCTGAGGTTGCTCACCAGGCTTTGCCCCCACCACTCTCCAGGAATGTTTTAATCCAAAGTCACAGGGCTCAGAGCATAGTGCCTGTATATCCTTTGCTCAGTTGAAAATATAGGCCCTATTGCAAATGAATTGCCCACCAGGCAGAGGCGGAGCGCTCATGGGGACATGTAGGGTCACATGTCCCCGGGTGCATGCCAGCTGGTCACATGAGGGGTGGAGAATTGCCCACACACACACCTCACTCCTTGACCCGGCCCTGCCAGGCTGCTTCTTCAGCCGGCGGAGCCTCCACTGGCCAAAGGAGCAGCCTGGCTGGGCCAGGCTGAAGGGCGGCACCCAGAGGGGCACCCAGAGCAGATGCTGCCCCAAGCGCCATTCCCTTCACTACGCCTCTGCCACCACAGCTTGAGAGGGTACACATCCTTTTGCTTCCTCCAACTCTGCAGCTTCCTATGCTTCTCTGGAGCTGGTGTCAGTCAAGAAAAGAAAGTAGATTAAATTGATTGACAGGCAGTTTTCAATTTTTCTCCCATCCCCAGTCACCACAAACCAGCTTCCAACGAAGGGCTATGAAATGAGTGGGTTTATTGGAGAAAATAAACCTCCACAGTGAAAGACGATGATAAAAAGAAACAGAAATCACAACTGCAAGGAGTGTTTTTAAAAATGATTAAGCTACAGTAGTGAAGGAAATGAGCCCACTCTGAGTACTGCTGACACATTTTTAAAAAAGAAGCTCGTTGCTGGGGGATCGAAAGCTGTAAAAACCCAGAACAATAAAGCCAAAAATTAAAAAGGCCAAATTAATACATAACAGGTTGGGTAGCCAACTTATCAGAAAAAAACAACAACAGTTATTTCTGTGCCTTCCCCAGTCATCGACATCTTACACTCAACAAGATGGGTACTCATTTTACTGATCTCAGAAGGATGGAAGGCTGAGTTGACCTTGAGTTGACCTATATGAAACCAACTTCCATTGGGATTGAACTCAGGTTGTGCGAGCAGAACTTTGGCTGCAGTACTGTGGCTTACTAATCTGTGCCACAGGACTCCTAGTGTCTTATGAGTACGTTTTAAAATATAAATTTGAATAGTTTGGACCCAGATCCCTGCAGAAAAATACTCGAGGCACATAGAAATGAACAACACCAGCACTCATGGAAGTTATAGAATTCAGTACTTTTAAGGGATGTTAGACCTGGATGGCGAGAGAGTCCCCATTATTTCAGACAGTTTGGAACCAGAACACTAAGACTAGCTGATACTGGAAGCCTCCTTCCCCATGAGTGTATTGCAAACACTCTGATTGCTGCAAGCTAAAAAAAATCCCAGGAAACCATCACAGAATTAATTTGAGATGGATTTTTGCGGTGGCAAAGTCTTATACATGTCAGGTTAAAAGAGGAATGTCCCCATGATGTCTGCATTGACTAGATTAGGCCTGAAGTGGTGGAACGGGCAACAGTGAATGGCTCAGGCAGCAAAATATATTGAATTTACACTAGAAACTAACTGTGGTCTGGATTTAAGGTAATATGTGTTTTGTTGTTGTGTTTTTTCTTTTAAATTAAGTGGTGCAGTTACCTCTTCACAGCTTCAGTGTACAGAAATATTGTTAAGCATCCTTTTAGAGTAAGATTGCCACCCTCCTCTCATCTGTGATTCAGGACCATGGGTGCTTCCAAAACACTGCAGCCAGATTGCATGACAAGGCCGGAATTATAGGAAGCAGCTGTGGATCTGTGTCAGCTGCTCTTCATTTTGACCGTTTTTGACAAACTTTACAGTTTGCTGCAGCTCAAGGAACAGAAATGGCCCGCCTTGGTCATTTCAGAGTCTTTTCAGCACAAACAAAATAGGCATTTCATTGGGCTGCAGAGCAGTTGAGAAAAATTTCTTCAAAAATGTTTGGAACATTGTTCTGATCTCTACATTCTTAGAGTATTCTACAGCTGCCGGGGCAACGTGTCACAAGCTGTCCAGCGGGGAATGGGAGTGTGGTGAGGCAACCGTCTATTAGATAGACAGCACAGAACTTGCACACAAGAAGCTGAACTCCACCATTCGCTGTCTGTCGAAATTGATTTTAAGAGGGGCTGTCCTTATGACTTTTTCCTCAAGCTGCCACCATTCAGATGTCAAGCAAAGTCATCTTTTTTCTTGATTGAATATTCTTCCTTGAATGTTATAGAGGCAGGCCAAATTCCTGCAGGAGTCAAATCAACCCAGAAAGTCTGTCAGTTTTAATCATCCTCCCTGCCTTCGATACTTTCCTAATCCGGCCACAGCCTAAAAATCTATGTTGGCTCTTACCAGAGGATCAGGTTACTTCTCCTGCTATCTGCTGATAGCCCTCCGTCCAAATGCCTTGCAGAAGGTCTCGAAGGTCTCTGACCTTGATAACTGTTGCATCTCTTTAACCCTCGTCATCTGTAGACCGAAATTGAACAGCTTGGGATGTGTTGACTGTGCATTTAACTTCTATCATATTTCTAGTAGTCATCGCTGGCTCTCCCATGCAAATCAAAAATTGTACGGGGGGCAGTGGTGGGATTCAGCAGGTTCGCACCACTTCGGCAGAACTTCGGTTGTTAAAATGGTGCTTGTAAACAACCAGTTGTTAAATTCTTTGAATCCCACCACGGGAACCGGTTGCTAAATTATTTGAATCCCACCACTGATGGGGGGGAGGGGGGAAGGTTGGCATTCAGGGCTAGCATATATCTTTTTGCAAACCCTGAGGTTTATGCAATATATATTTAAATGTGAGGCTGAATCCATCCAAAATGCAGAGATTGGAGGTGGAGGTGGGGGCGGGGGGGGGCATAACATTATACAAAGATATTTTAAAAATTGGGATCATCCATAGTGAGCTGGGATGAGGGCAGAACACTGGGTACTTGGGAGGCTGGACATGTGGAATGAAGCGGCATTTGAATAGGAGGGTAGGAAGCAGGGGCAGGTGTCTCTTCCCTGGTGAGTCCTTATGTATGCACGCGCAGGCGAGGTGGAGAACTTCCCAAATCTTCTTCCCTCATGAGTACTTATTAGTTCTCAGCTTGTTCCTTCTGACTGCAGACTTACAGGAGTATTTCTGGTATTATATTTTTGTGATGCTCCATGACCATAATAAGCAATTCAATCGAGTGCAAACTTCAGGCTTTAGGGTCTGTCGTGAAAGCAGCAAAAGGAAAGGTTTAAGTTTCTGCACACAGAAAAATAAGACCTTCTAAATTAAAGACTGAGCATGCTCATCGCCCTCTGAAAGTTGAGAGCAGAGGAGAGACCATTAAATGGAAATGGCAGCAGTGCGTACGAGGATAGTGGCCTGCTTAATCCCTTAAATTAAGAGCATGAGGTATTCTGGAAAGGTCAGTTTGAGAGTGTGTCAGAGAGAAATTTCCTGATGGTTCATTTCTCTTCTACTATTGCAGTGTTTTGTCCGATCCAAATGGTAACAATGATTATGATGGTATTTACAAAATATTTGAGAGAATGGGTATGGGACTGCAGCTTGGAATGTTATCAGCCTCTGGATGGGCCACTGCAGCGGCAACATATTCATGACTGGGCGTAATATGGGATGGAATGGAAAGATTTCTTTTCAGACCACAATCAGTATTGCTGGCTCTCCAGCATTTCAGGTTGAGCTTTTTCATATTATCTGCTATCAAATCTTTTTATAACTGGAGGTGCCAGGGAGGGAACCTGGGAACTTGTGCATGCAAAGCAGATGCTCTACCACTGGGCCATAGCCCATCCTCCAATGAAGGCCTTCAAGAAGTGCTGCTGAGCCCTCTGTGGCTCAAATGGTGAGATAAAGACCACGAGTCATGAGTAGAACTGTCATGTCTGGGTTAGGAAGTTCCTGGATTGAGGAACTGCGGAACTGTCCAAGGTCCTGCAGGGACCTGATTGCTGAAGGGAGAGTGTTCCACCAGGCAGGGGCCAAGGTGGTAAAGACCCTGGCCCATGTAGAGGCTAGTCACATCATTGAGGGGCTGGGAGTAAAACCTTAGGAGGAATGTGTTTGGAGAGGGAACCTAGCAACAGAGTCCACCCTCTGAAGGTATCATTTACTCTGGGACAACTTATCTCTGTAGTCTGGAGGTCAGGTGCACTTCCGGGAGAAATTCAGCCCCCACCTGGAGGATGGCAATTCCAATGAGTGCTAAGGGGTGGTGCCCAGTGGATTGTGGATGTACCCTAGTCTTGTATTGCTCAATAGAGGTATAGGTAGTGCATGATTTTTCTCAGCTTGGCAGCTTTGGGTGATGGATGAAATACAAATACAAAACTTCTCAAAACAAGCAAAGAAATTGCCATCCTCTTGATTCTGGCTGCTCAAATGGATATTTTACTCCTTCTCCTGGGGACTCTGAAGAGGCAGCCAAATCTTATAAGTTGGAGTTCCTAGACTTCAAAAACATCTCCACCCCTTTTCATTCAACTCTAAAAAGACATCCAGGGACAAGCAGAATGGACGAATGGTACACGCTGATACCAGGAAGGGTACATGGAGCAATGATGAAGCAGTGAAAGCTCTCTGGAGGGGAAGGATCCATGAAATCATCTTCTCACTGAGAAAAAGTTCTCTCCAGAGGCCTGTCCATTTCAGCACATGAGTCAAACACTCATTAAATTATTCCTCCATTATGTTCTTTCACGTACTGCACTTAATTATTAGCATAAGCATTCAGTGCCTGTAATTACCAGCTACATTTCTTTTTAACGGTGCCAATCAAGACATTGTCAGGACTATGACACACCGGAGGATTACTCAGTCTCAGGATGATAAAAGAATACTCTTTGGGGATCAGCTGGTGCTGCAGTGAAGAATGGGAAGAGTAGTGAGAGTGTCTCATAGTCAATCCAGTTGTACCACGTTAAGTTTGGTTGCAACGTTCTTCAGCTGAACATGGCTGCCTCGTGATCTTTTCTTCTTTCCTCCCATTTTCAGCAAGCAGAATCAGGGCAGTGTATGACTCTCTGTGTGGGGGGGGGGAGGGGGGGTGAAGGCCAAGAGCAGTATTATGTTGTAGGAATGACAAAACAAAAATAAAACATTTCAAAAATCTCTGTCTATTAGGAAATACTGTAGCAAGCCTTTATTGGCATAGACAACCGTACAACAATAATAAAAAAATGGATTAAAAAGCATATACAATACAGGAAATAAATGTTAGGTCGAAGGAAATCTTCTGGCATTTAGTAATTTCCAGGAGAAAGTCTGCCACTATCATACAGAGAGAATGATCAGGATTGTCCAACAAGTAGTGTAATCTAATTAAATCGGGGAGATCGGGTAAATGTAAAGGAGTAAGATTCACATACTTGGATCTGATTTCTATTAGGAAATAGAACAAAACTTAGAATGCAGCAGTGATTTTAGTGGTTCTGGAGCTTTGGGGATCAGGGTGGTGATGTGGCAATCCTGGCAACAACAAAGGTTGTGTGGTTGGAGTGGTTTGTTATTTTTTGCATGTTCTACCAGGAGTTATCTTAGGCACTGGTGAACTGGGGCAGCAGCCCCACCCCCACCCCAGCCCAGGCTGGTGTGCCCAACCACCAATCTCTGCAGCCTCTGTTTTGCTCACCACCACCACCCCCCAAGCAGCCCTTGTAGGGTAGAATGAGATGATTGCAGGCAAACACACCCTGGATATAACCCTAGCTAAAATTAACCATCAGTGTAAAAGCAGAACCATGCGTTTGAGCACATCCTGTTCACTGTTCAGGAGAACTTTCTGGCAGATTATAGACAGCAACTGGACACAATTGAGAGCATCATGAGCCAATACAGTAAGAGTCCCCTCATGAAACTTGTCCTTACAAAAGGAAAAGTCTTAGGTGGTCCAACTGTGAAGCCACTCAGCTGAAAGTTTGGATTAAAATAATTTAAAACATGAACACCTCATAAACTAACACAGGCCCTGAGACACACGTTTTGTGAATCTCTGCAGGGGATAACCTGCAGCCGCATTTCAAGAATCGCTTGACAAGTGTTCTAGTTAGGGAAGAAGTTGCCTAACTTGAAAGAACTGCTTTCCATTCATGGTCAGAGGTGCTTTGTAAAACATGTGGCAGGCCTTGGCTTTGGGGCGGAGGGCCTGGACCGTTTCACCATCAAGCGAATGTTTTCCCACAGCTTCTGACGCTGAAGAATTGGCTCAATTATCAGAAGAAAAATTGTCTTTGGAGACAGGGCTGGCAAGGATGGTGCCTGGACTTTCAATCAGGCTGTCTGAGAGTCACTTAGCATTAGTTATTAAATGCTTTAACTTGCTCAGCTTTCAGTGAGTTTGCAGATACAGTATTCTGTCTCATCACTTCTTTGAATGCCATGTTGAGCAACAAAAGTGTTGTGAAACTCTGGTTCCCCTTTTAAAAAAAAACTCCTTAATTTGCCATTGGGAAAAAATGGGTAAAATATAAATGAATGGGGGTAAAATATAAATGAAATCAGCGCTTACAAATATAGAAGGTTGCAAATGCTTCAGCAATATATGATTAATTTCAATGCATAATATAGGTAATAGTGGAATAGATATGACTAATAATACTCCAGTCATTTGGGGGGGGGCAGAATATTTAAATATTTTATTTAATGTTCGTCCCTGCAGGGACTCAAAGCAGTGGAAAAGGTTGCACAAGATAAATGAACTAATAAGCAAAGAAAACAGCAAACAAAAGGGCCAGGCTGAAAGTCACAGGTTGAGAATCATCATTCTTTTGCTCTTGTCCACTGGCTTGCATCTCTGGCCAGATCCTACCCTTAGAAGAAAATTATACCTAAGAGTATCTGTCTATGGATAGAAAAGGGGTGAGACAAAATGACAGAAGGGTCTCTAACCTTCTGACCACTTGCCAGCCCCCTGCTGGGTACCACCATGGGAATCACTAAGATGGATATATCAACATTTCCCCTTGAAAGTTGGATAGAATAGTGGGGGAAGAGCCTTGTTATGGAGCAGCCAACATTGTGGGGGGGGGGGGGTTGTGCTCTGCCTAAGAAGGAAATGAGGATGTTAAAGCGTGTGATTCAGATATCATTTTTGAAAACTGCAGTTTCTTCCAAAGAAGAACATCTTTAATGTAAGAGACATGGTGAATTCTGCAACCCTGAGAATTTGCTGGCTTGTTCTTGTGATAAACCAATTTGAATTGATCAGGATTTAGCTTGAGAGTTGCTCTGGTTGGTTTGTGATGTCAGCTACAGCTACTGTAATCTATCATGCATACTGAAGATGGAGGGGCAGCAAATCTTTATCAGCATCATTAGTAGGAGTAATAGGGTTGCCATCCTCTAGGTGGGACCTGGAGATACCCCAGAACTACAACTAAATTCCAGACTACTGAGATAAATTCTCCTGGGGGGAAAAACGACTGCCTTGGAGGATAAATGACATTATACCTCGCAAAGATACCTCACCAAAACCCACACTCTCTTTCTTCCACTTCCAGATCTCTAGGAATTTCCCATCCCATAGTTGGCAATTCAGTTTATTAGTGATTATTAATGTATTTGCTTTTTGTAACACGTATATTCGATTCCGCTTATCTCTAAGGAAAAGAAGCAGCAGGAGACGGATAGAACGTGAGTGGCGCTGGAAACAGCCTGTAACTGTCATGCCCGAAAGCAGAACTTGCCTAATTCAGTGTCCAATTAAAGATACTGAAAATAGGGCAAGCAATTTTGTTTATTAAACGACCCATCTCACTTGCTGTACACATTCCAGGTGCTAATGGGACATAGTAACCAGATAGAGAACACTCTGCATTGTGTCAATGTGTGTAAGTTTATTCGCCATAAAATATGCTTCATTAGGCTGCCAAAGACTAAAGACTAGCAAAGTTCTGTTTGCAGCAGCAGGGCTGGAAGCAGTAAAAACAATGCAAGCAGTTTTTGAGAACACATGTTTTTACGAGCATAATAGATTGTGCTTCGGCTGCATCTGACAAAGAAAAAAACAGAGGCGCACAGAGTTCGAAGTAGGCTGTATTCACTTACAAGCCCTGAGTGTCAGAGCTTCCATTAATTGTGATAAATTTCTGCTCCCTCATCTGAGAAGGTGACATTTCATGGCAGGTAAGCCCAAGAAACTGTCTGGAACAGGAAAGAGCTTCCTGTTTTGTAAGTGATTTCCTCTAATGAACAAAATGCCATGATGAAGGGGAATGATTAGATATTTGCAAGACCCAGGTAATCTTCATTACCCTGTATGAATTTTGTTCAAGATTTTGATGATGGTCAGTCTTGGTACTGGTGAATGACCAATTGCAAGGAGTACATTCAAACTTCAAAAGAAATTATAGCATTTGAAATGGGATTGGGAATGTTTTGTGCATGCATTTAGGTGTAATTCCTCCCACTATTTCACTATGAGATTCCCTCTACTTGTACACTGAAGTTGCACAATCCGGGAACAAGGTTATCACTTCATCTGCTGTCAGCGAAGAATAGGCCCTACTTTGTAACACTCTGCAGTAACAAGATGACATGTGCACCTCCGGCTATCAGTTGGCTGTGACAGCAAGCAGGTTCACAGGAAGAAAGACTATAAAAAAAACGCAGCTGGAAAAGATGAAGGAGATCTCCCGTAAGGTGGTACAAGACCAGGGATTTGGAATTGCTGAGAGAAAGGAGCAGGATTGGCGGTTGGCTCAAAGAAATGAAAAGAAGTAATTCTTAATGTCATATGAATTTTCTTATGCAACCCATTTCTGCATGAGGGGTGATGATCATACTAATTCAGATAGCTCTCCAATGACTTTATAGTGCTGCACAGGGAACAAGGCAAAATAAATATCTGCATGGAATAACCCAGGAATGGGTAGTTTACATATTCATGGACATAGTTGGCATTTGGCACCTGAATGTGCAGACTGACTCCATTGTGGAAATTCTGCTTGAAGTGATCTGGATATGGTTGCCAACCTCCTGGTGGGGTCTGGAGATCTCCTGGGATTATACCTCAGCCATTTATGGATGCACTGTTTAGCCCTAGCTGTTTGCTTTGCAATAGGGTTTTTCCGCATTTTTGTTTAGATAGGAATTCTCCTCCTGTGAAGTGTCCCTAGATGAGCCAATCTGCCATTTTGCCCCTCCTCTGCCACTTCCTTGGGTTTTTCTTTTTGTTTGTTTTTGGTTATCATCTTTGGTCTAGACCTGGTCAATTTCAGCAGGCCCAAAGAGTGGGCCCTAGATGAGCCAATCTGCCATTTTGCCCCTCCTCTGCCACTTCCTTGGGTTTTTCTTTTTGTTTGTTTTTGGTTATCATCTTTGGTCTAGACCTGGTCAATTTCAGCAGGCCCAAAGAGTGGGCCATAGATGAGCCAATCTGCCATTTTGCCCCTCCTCTGCCACTTCCTTGGGTTTTTCTTTTTGTTTGTTTTTGGTTATCATCTTTGGTCTAGACCTGGTCAATTTCAGCAGGCCCAAAGAGTGGGCCCTAGATGAGCCAATCTGCCATTTTGCCCCTCCTCTGCCACTTCCTTGGGTTTTTCTTTTTGTTTGTTTTTGGTTATCATCTTTGGTCTAGACCTGGTCAATTTCAGCAGGCCCAAAGAGTGGAAGGAATTGCTGTGGTGCAGGTGGAGGAAGGCAGGGAGAAGCGAAAACAAAGCAAAAGAAAAAAACATATGGACCTCCTTTGCTCTCCCTGTGAAGGTAGAGAAAAAGTCGCACTTTGAGAGATTCCTGCTTAAGTCGCCTACATTCTGTATGCTTGTAGAGAGTTACATTTTGTCAACATCCCTCAAGATTTTCTGACCCCCTCATCTTTCAAGATGAGTCTTCCTTTAGTCCTGTATTTTCTCAGCTGAAACCTAGTGATGTCTTCTTAATAGAGACTGGTGAATTCCAACTGGAACATGAGCAGAAATCACTGGAGCACACAACAAAAAGCACTCACCTGCCATGCCCTGGAATGGCTCCACCATGAACTGAGCCCATCTCATCACAGTCATGGTTGAGTGGAACTGTTCACATTTAATGTTGGATTAACTCATCAGCACAGAGAACAGTGTTTGATTTAATTTGGAAGTCTACAAAATTATATTTCTCTGCTGATTTTCCAGGTGGCAAGATTAGTTGTGGAGCTTTTAGCTTTTCCCCAATCCCTTCTAACTTAATTTGACAGCAATGGCTTTTAGTACACGGCGCTGTTCGATGGGTACTGTGTCTCAGATAATGAAAATGTCAGGGAAATGGCACGGCATAATTGGGGGAGCTTGTTTTCTTCTATCCAGAATGTACTTGATTGGACAAGGCCAGGAAATCAAATTTGCTGTATCTGCACACATACTGCAGATACTGTTGGAATGCACCAGCTCAGCAGTGCTTTGGGATCAGCGAAAGAATCCCTATTATTTCGTCAGGCAGTTCTGCCAAAAAGTGGTGTCCCATATTGGGAA
Organism: Sphaerodactylus townsendi; assembly: GCF_021028975.2. NCBI lineage: Eukaryota > Metazoa > Chordata > Lepidosauria > Squamata > Sphaerodactylidae > Sphaerodactylus > Sphaerodactylus townsendi. The sequence continues at coordinate 23,153 of NW_025950495.1, forward strand.
CATTTATCTTCAAAAATGGATATCTGATTTTTGCAAAGATGGCATTTTCCAAATGGTTAGTGTAACATACTGCTCTGTTTGCATTGCTTCCCGTTGTAGGTACAGACTGGCTGGCTATTGACTGTTGCTCACATACCAGACAGTCTTACCATTGGCATACTTGTGTGACATCTTGCATGGGAAGTTCTCACTTTCATTTCTGCAGAAGTTTAATAGCTGGTTGAAAGCCTGCTTCTTGACATAATAACCGAAACCCTGTAACTTCCAGTTTGGGAACTGAAAATCATAGATATAGTTTTGCAAAGTTCAAAAAAAAACTTTTGGGGACAGTTGCATTGGGCCTGCTTTTCCAGTCTAAATTTGCATCTTGGCTGCTTTTTCATATCCAAAGATGTCTCAATCAAGCAACTTATTAGCATTCCATCCCTTCCCAATGGATAGTCTTATATTCTTAACCAGAGATGGCCTCAAGGATTGAATTAAGGTATTGTATAACGTCAAGACAGTAGTAGCATCTTATTCTGAAATGATCCATCGCCTAAGTTTTACCATTAGCCCACTGTTCAATGTATGTTGTATTTCTTGTGTGAGTATATGAGATCATTTCACTTCGATATCAGCCATAATTTCAACATAGGTACAGTAATTCTCCCAAAGACCAAATGCGCAATATAAATATGTAGTCACTTCCTGTAAAATGTGGAAGGCCGTTGTTACCAAAATTTAACCAAAATGTAATTGATAACATTTGCTTCTCTGACTATAATAAGTAAATTGGGAGGTGTCCATTTTTCTGATTATATGAATGCAATAGAAACATTCTCATTCAAAGTGATGTCTGTTCTTACAACAGTGATGAATGAATAATGTATAAAATACTTGGAAGTGGTGTGAAAATGCAGTATAAAGAAACAAACCAAAATTTAAAATGGCAAAAAAAATAGGCAGGATGATAATGGTCATATCAACTATGCAAAGAAACAAAAGCAACCCCCCTACATATCCATAACATCTCTGGATGGGAACTAAGGGCTTAATGAGGGGAAAGCTAAAGATTCGTGAATGGATCTCCAGCAGGCTGATTCATGGTAAATAGCAACCTTGCGTCCCAACCCCAGTTGTGATACAGGGACCTTGTTGGATGTGTTTGTGTATTAAATGCTGTCAAGTTGCTTCCAATTCATGGCAACCCTATAAATTAATTTTCTCCAAAAAGTCCTATGAATCCAATCAATTAACAACGTTGCTCAGGTCTTGCAAGCTGAAGATCATGACTTCCTTTATTGAGTCAATCCATCTCATGTTAGGTCTTCCCTTTTCCTGCCTTCCTTCAGCTTTTCCTAACAGAGGTAAAAATCCAAACAAATAAATCCAGGTAGAGATCCAAAGGGGATTGGGAGTGATAAAGCATGTGAAATAATTCAAGGCAAGTGAAATACAAGAGAGCTGAAACACAGCTGGTCAAGGCCAGCTAGGCAAAGCAGAGTACAAGTAAAATTTGGAGAAAGGTTCTGGCTTCAGTTCTTGACCTTGATCTTGAATGGAATGTTTAAAAAATCCTTTGTTCTGATCTTGGAAATGGGGAAGAGAATGTGGGTGAATTTCTTGACTGGCAAGTGATGTCAATGTCCTAGGAACTTTTTCAAATAAGGAGGGGTGGGTTCATCTGGGAGTGGGCATGGCAATGAGCTTGTGGGTCCCAGAAAATGCACCCGGGCCATTATGGGAAGTAAGCAGCTCTCAATTGTCCAGTCTTGAGTAATGTGAGGAGAAAACCTCATTAGCTAAAAATGCTGATGTGACTGGAATCTTTTGTCAGAAGGAATGTTAAAAGCACATTATGTCTTCAGAGCCTTGATTAATTGCAGAGAAGTCCTGATTAACGGTCTTAATGGCCAAGTACTGGGGTGGGCATGAAATCTCTCTGAGTCTTCCTTTGTTTTTCAGTGAGTTATGATGAGGTCAGGATGGATGGATGTCCAATCCTGCCCTTCTCTACTGGTTTGCAGCCTTTGATAAATGGTCCAAAGCCTGCATTTTCTAGAACCCTCATGAATGGAAAGATGTACTGGTCACAGAGCTAAAATATAGCAGGGAGGGGGGGGGATACCAGTCTAAGCTGAGGCTTGAAGGCAGCAGCAGATCTTGGTGCAGGGAGATTTTTCAGGCAGGTCTGTTTATTTATTGATATTCACTTATTTACTTCTTTCTTGCTGAGATTCAAGGTAGATTGCATAAGTTAAAACAAATGCCATAGAACTGTTTTCAGCAAAAAATGGAATAAAAACATGCATAAAATGCAACAAAAAATTGGATTACAAAAACTGTATTAATGCCTACAACAAAGCAGAGTTACAACACTGAAGAACAATAGAACAAAAATATAATATATACAGTGCAATTGAAACTGCCTAGAATTCCACATACATCAACTACAACTCTGTTTCCTGTAGAAAAAAATTTGCTCTGATAAGAGCCTCAAGGTATAAAGGATTCTGTTGGTCCTGTGAATCACACCTTGCAACATATCATGGTCACCAGGTGGGAGGCAAGTCCCAGTATCCACAGGATCTGACAGCTGGGATTCTTGGGCACAGTCACAGTGTGTCAGACTAGAACTGGGAAGAACTGGCAACCTGAAGAAGTGAGCACTGAATCACAAAAGCTAACACTGGAATAAATGTTGTTCAGCTTTAAGTGCCACTGGATTCCTGGCCATGCTGGCAGGGGCTGATGGGAATTGTAGTCCATGAACAGCTGGAGCACCATAGGTTGGCCACCCCACTGTAGAAGATGTATGTATACTGACCTGAGCTATATGAGACAGGGATGAGCTAATAATGTGATTGGCATTCATCTTCCCCAGATCCTAGAGAGCAGACCATACTAATAGGCTGATGGTGTAAGGAAGGTATCTGTATAAGCCCAGTCTTTTTCCACTCCCCAAAGGTTTGTTTCTGTGAACTCTATCATTTTCCCCAGCAATTGCTTATCTTCTGCCAATTAAAAACATCCAGCATATGGCTGGTGCACCTGATACAGCACCTGTGCAAAGCTAAGCAGATCAGGATCAGCGGGAGTCCTCCTAAGAGCCTCTGGTACACCACCTTTGTGTTTTATATTGGAAGACAGGAGGAAAACTACTAAATAATAAAGCCAAGTAAGGAGGATGTATAATAAAATAAAAGCATAGAGCATAGAGGGCAAGGTGGATCCTTGTGGGACCCTACAAGCCAAAAGCCAAGAGGCTAAAGTGCAGCCCCTTAGCACCCCCTTCTGAAGCCTACCCTCCAAGTAGGACCAGAATCACCAAATGGTGCTTCCCAATTCCAGCCTGGACATGCAGTCCAGAAGGATACCATAATCAATGGTATCAAAAGCTACTGAGAGTTCCAAGAGAATCAACAGAGTCTCCTTCCCTCTGTCCATCTCCCTGCACAAGTTATTTACCATTTGACTCCGGTTGTTTCAGTACCAAGCCTGAAACCTCATACCCTGCGCATGAATGTAAGGCACCACACCGCACAAAGTGCACAGTCTCAAGTCCAGTGGGCACAAAAGTATATTTTAACCTGCTAATCTATTTTTAACTGTATCTTCAAGCAGATTTATTTTGATCTCAAGCAAGTATGCTTTATACTATCTGGCATTACTACTATATATTCGGATGGTGATGATCTGTTTTAAAGCTATTTTAGGTAGTCTGCTACACACTGACATAATTAGATTGCCGGTTTTAAGAAAAGGGGGGGTTGGCCATGTTCTTTTTTTAATCCTGTATTTATAGCCTCTGTTTGTTTTATGCCTTGAGCAAGAATCAAGTTGAAATTGTATGATATGCTTAGAAAATTGAGACAGCTATATAATGGAGTTATTGATAAGGTTTTTCAACACTGCTGTGTTTATCTAGTATATCTTTCAAGCAAAGAGGATGCATGCTCCTTCCTTTTCATCCTGTTGAAGGCACGTGGTTGAAGAGTAAATTAATGCAGCATTCTGAAGGCAGAATAGAGTTTTCAGCAATCAATAACCATAGCTGGGTGGGAGTTGCTGGCAGCCTGGGCACAGGGATTCTGTCTTTTGTCTGCCAGATCTAGTGAGCTGTGTAGGTTCAATATGCCCTGCTTGGTGCTGGCATCAACACTAGAAATTGTTTGCTCACTCTGGAATTTAACTTACGTATTGGGCCACTCCCCACTCACCATAAGCCACGGGGTCACCTCTTTAAAAGACACGGGGATCCTGGACGTTCCCCATGTCATCAGCGCCACTGCGCAGCTGCCCGGAATTTGCCGCTCTCCCACCTCCTTGCCGCACGGCAAATTAGGTCCTCAAGAAAGAGCAGCATTTTCAAAAACCCCGCGGCAAGGAGGTGGGAGAGAGGCAAATTCCAGGCGCTGCTGGAGCTGCGAGAGCAAGAGGGCGGGCAGGCAGGCGAGGGCCGGGCTGGGGGCGGGCGCGCGCGGCCGCAAGAGCAGGTCTGGGGGAGTGCTTCTACCTCTGCGCCCCTCCGGAGAGATTCTCCCCATCTAAGGCTATCAGCTGTGAGGGGGGGGTCTCGTCTTCCAATCAGGCTCATCTCCCGCGCTTTTCTCCTAATGCGGGAGGAGGGGAGGGGAGGGCTTTGGGAACGATTCTCTGTGTGTGCTCCATACGCTTTTGAGCTCTGAGGAAAACGTGTCAGCTGACTCTAATTGTTCTGAGATTTGCCCTCCGGCCCTCTCGCCTAAGCCAGGGAGCCTGAGTGTGGGAAACAAATGTCTCCGTGGTCAAAAGCCAGGGAGGCTTTCCTACGCAGGGTCGCTGCGGGGTTGCAATCAGAAGAGGTAAGTGGGGAGTGGCCCCATTAAGTCCCTTTTTTAAAAAAAAAATATTTCTTCAAGGAGTTTAGTTTTTTTTTTTCCCTCCTTCATTTGTTGTCACAACAACCCTATGAGATAAATTAGCCTAGAAGAGAGAAGCAGGCCCAGAACCACCTATTAGCTTTCTGGCTGTATAAGGATTTAAACCGGGGTCTCCTCCCTGTTTAGTCCAAAATTTTAACCACAGTGGCACACTGGTTCTCAACTCTAGACAGCATGTTGAAGGAGCTGAACTCTGAAGAAAGGGAACTTTAAAAACTTGTGAAGAGAGTTGGGCATTCCAACTTTCCAACATTCCAACAACATTCCAATATTTGGCCTTTGGGGATGCCCAACTATCTTCGCAAATACACACACACACACACACACACACACACACACACACACACTCACTAAATTTTATATATAAATATAAAAACATGTGAATTACTCAGACTAAATACTAGAAAACAGGGACAATTAACTGAATATAAAAGCTGACCCAGAATGAACTGTGCAGGAATACTAAACATTCAAGAATTATCTGCTTATGCCACACTTTTATCTATAAGAGTTAATTCAAAATGTGATGTGCCATTGTTGGATCTGAAGTAAAGTTTGCAAAAGCAGCAGACAGACGCTAATTTGCTTGTTGTGTGTGATTTGTACAAAGTACATCATCCAGTTTTTTCTTGCACAGAATTATGATTACCCAAGTGCTGCATTCTGAAAGATGTTTATCAACACAGCTATGTTTACAGAGATTGGACCCTTTCTCAAATGAGTAAAGCATATGCTTTCTTACTCCAAATACTCTAGAGGGCACTGGCGCTGCAGTTTTTAAAGCACAGGTAGTGTTTCTTGCTGCTCAAATCTGTGTTGTGTTTTCTTTTTTACGGTAAGTGTTTAAAGAAGGGTGTAGTGAGAGCTACCCCCTGACCTGGATAGCTCAGGCTAGCCTGATTTTGTCAGAAGCTGAACAGGATTGGCTCTGGTTAGTATTTGGATGGGAGACCATCAAGGAATACCATGGGTGTTGTGCAGAGGCGGGCAATGGCAAATCACCTCTGTTCATCTCTTTCCTTGAAAACCCTACAGAGTCCCCATAATTTGGCTGTGACTTGAAAGAAAAAAAGAGCTGATGGCCAAGAGATTGAACAAAGAACCAGAAAGTCCCAGTCAAATACTTCCGTTGTCACAGACTCATTGTGTTGTTTTAAATGGCTACTCTGTTTTATTTTCCAGGGTGGATCTATGACAGTGGTGGCGAACCTATGGCACGGGTGCCAGAGGTGGCACTCATAGCCCTCTCTATGGGCACGCGCAAACAGAGTGCCCCTCCACACATCTAGGCTGGCCTGAGCTACTGGGCTCTATTATTAGCATTAAACCTTAGACCTAGTTTTGGGGAAGCAGTGTAGGTAACCCTGTTAAGCGCTGTCAAACCCCACTGATTTTCATGCAAAGAACTAAAGTGCAATCATTTACCTGGGAGTAAGCTCGGTTGCTGGCAATGGGGCTTGCTTCTTAGTAAACCCTTCTAGGGTCGTGATTCACTTGTTGGAAGAGTTGCACGGTTGCTTCAAAGCAAAGCCACCTTCTACCACCAAGCTTACTCCCGAGTAACGCACGCCTCGGAGCCAACCGCTTTTTCTAAACTAAAACCTCAGTATTCGGGTTAAATTGCTGTGTTGGCACTTTGCGATAAATAAGTGGGTTTTGGGTTGCAGTTTGGGCACTCGGTCTCGAAAAGGTTCGCCATCACTGATCTATGAAGTTCTGTTTTTATGATTGGATGCCAATGTAGCATTATTGATTGCTGTTTTAATGGGGTTTTATTGTAACTATTGTTTTATTGTGTTGTTCACCGCCCAGAGCCCTTCGGGGAAGGGGCGGTATATAAAACGAATTATAAATAAATAAATAAATAAAATACCCGCAATCTCCTCCCCTCTCATACAAACATACATACACAGCTTGCATTCTTCAAGATAGGCAGCTTTATTACATGTCAACAGACCTTTCAGAAACATAGTCATTAAAACAAAATATGGCAATTAGGTATGTTTAACAGAGTTTTTTCAACATCCAGGCTACTTTGAATAAGATTTTCACTTTTCAGTAATATGTACATTCTCCCCAGCAAGAGGAAGAATAACAAGCTTTTCAGCTGGACACCCTGATGTCATAGCTACAAGCAGAACCTTTGCATCATCTAAAACTCCTTTATAATATTTACAGAACAGCAGCACACACCTTTGAAAGTCATGTGTTCAACCCAAATATCACAGGACCTTAAATCAAGAGCTCAAATATCCAGGAAACACGTGTCAAATACTTGAGTATTTAGAGACTATCTTCGGAACATTTGACTTCACTTTTCAGAAAATATGTTCTGGAGGAGAATGTTTGAAGTAACTTTTCTGTTAGCTTTCCTTGGGTGCATGATTTCAAGTGTGTAAACTAGGACTCATGAGTTGGAAGCCAACCTTCCCTATCTGCCCTCAGTGTAAAGTGTCAACATGGCCCTCTTTCATCTGCTTTTCCCAAGGCCAAACAAACCCAGTTTCATCTGTCTTTCTTGGTATCATTTATCTTGTAGGCCCTTTATCATCTTTCTGGCTCCTGCCTGACTTCTTCCCAGCTCGTCCACATCCTGCTTCAACTGGTGAAATCGAGATTGCAAACTAACAAACAAAAGAAATCCCCTCGAGCATTCCAAGTTCCATCTCACCAACTTTAAGATGTTGGACAAGCCATCCTGTTTCAGCCGAGCCTCTGAGAAAGTTGTACACAGTAAACATTCACAAAGTCATGTGATAATACAAGTGTGCTGTGAACTATTCTTTTTTATATAAATATGCAGCTGTTGGGGATTACATATTTCATTGGAGCAGCTGTGAACATCCTTCCCTTGGTTCTTTTTATACCTCAAAGCCTACCCCATCACAGTCCTGCAGCTGTATTCCCAGTGTCTGGGGAAGTTATGGGACTTATTTCATTTTCTCATAAACATTTGAACAAGGAGCTCTTCCTCAGAAAAATGACTCACAAGAAAAAAAGATCACCCTTATTATTCTGCTCCAACATTCAGCCTCAAACCCACCTGCTACATTTTAGAGGAAGAAGAAGAGAAGAAAAGAACAAAAATGAAGATGACAGGAGAGTATTTCTAGATCTCTAAGGTCATTTCCATATAGATCCCTGAAAATGGTTGCAAAACGGTTGCAAAATGGATGCAAAATGGATGCAAAATGGTATTCCCCTTTTCCTTGTTTGTCTGCATTCGCCCTCTTGAAACAATTCCTGGCTGCCATTTTGTGATCATTCCTTTTTTTGTTGTTATCCTCTTTGGATTCGATGCTACGTTGCTTCAAAGCCTTGAACTGAGATTCTCATAGGTTGTTTGCATGAGGCAGATTCAACCCCGCCCCCATTTTTTTTAAAGAAAAATGATGAAAATAAATAGCCATGCCAACCGAGCAAGCTCAGAAAATGGAACCAAGGAGGAAATCTGGGGACTGCAGCTCGAAGTGGGAAACGTTTTAAAGAGATCTGCTCAGCAAGTGAAAACAGTTCCACAAAAGAATTGCTAAAGTTAAAATGTTTCCACAAAAGAACAGCTAAAGAAGAAGATTCGTTTTAAACATTTTCAGGTTAAAAATAAAATGGGGGGGGGGGGACCACGTGGAACTCCATGGAGGATCCATTTTATTTCCAGCCTGAAAACATGTTATTTTAATTGTACAGAAAGGCCTTAAGAGGTTGGCCTTTCACTCAAGCTGCTGGAGGTGGGGGAGGTCACCTGCTGCTCACCAGAACAATGTGAACATTTGGATTTTAGAAGACACATACCACCAAACTCATATTTTGAAGTGAACTTGGAGGTTCCAGTTTGTGGAAACTGGCCAAAAGACTTTTGAAGAAAGTCAAAACAAAAGGAGTAGAAAAGTACTAAACTCCAATGAGGAGAAGATGCTTCCATTGGTTGGAGGAGAGAAATTCATTTCTGCCCATTACATCCTCCCTCTGCAAATTCAACTTTGTTCTGGTGCTGTCCATGAGGGCCCCAGAAAAAGAATTCAGAGCAGAGAGGGAGCTCAGAGAGCTGCGGCAGGGAGGAGAATTACCTTGTAACATCCAAGACAATAATTTACCACTGTGTAAATTGCCTGACTGGTTTCAGTTTAAAACCATCTCTGCCCTAAAAGAAATATTTCTGCTGGAATGTTGCAAATGAATAACATATATCAAACATATTAACATGAACAACACATTCTGAGGCATGTGAACAAAGGACCAAGTGTATCCTAGTATTGCCTATCATATAGGCTTGAAGCTAACCTTCCTCACTAGGTCGGTTGGCCATGTTTCCTTCAAACCAACCCAGAGAAAATTGGTCAGGAGTTTGCAACCTCCTGAAACCTCTAGAACAGTGGTGGCGAACCTATGGCACGGGTGCCAGAGGTGGCACTCAGAGGCCTCTCTGTGAGCACGCACAAACAGATTGCCCCCACACACACATCTAGGCATGCCTGGGCCGCTGGGCTTTATTAGCATTAAACCTAAGAACTAGTTTTGGGGAAGCAGTGTAGGTAACCCTGTTAAGTGCTGTTAAACCCCACTGATTTTCATACGAAGAACTAAAGCGTGATCCTTTACCTGGGAGTAAGCTCAGTTGCTGGCAATGGGGCTTGCTTCTGAGTAAACCCTCCTAGGGTCATGATTCACCTGTTGGAAGAGTTGTACGGTTGCTTCAAAGCAAAGCCACCGACTACCACCAAGCTTACTCCTGAGTAACGCGCGCCTCGGAGCCAAGTGTTTTATCTAAACTAAAACCTCAGTATTCAGGTTAAATTTTGGCACTTTGCGATAAATAAGTGGGTTTTGGGTTACAATTTGGGCACTCGGTCTCGAAAAGGTTCACCATCGCTGCTCTAGAACCTTCTTGCCAAGGCCAAGAGCAGGATTGGCATCAGCATCCCCTGAGGTATGGCCATTGCTCAGGCCCAGGACTGACAGTATAAGTGGGAGGTACGAGGTCTCTCAGGCAGGGGAAGGACACACAAGCAGGTGGGGGTGTGTGAGGTTGGGTGAGAATGAAGAAGGGCATGAGCAGGAGCCTGGTGATGGGCAGAGGAGTGGAGGGACCCTGAGAACTCCTTCCAAGGGCTCTCCCTGGAACCAGCCTTGTCCAAGAGTTTTAACATCTGGGGATTTTTAGCATCAGAAAAAGTTATTTATACTCATGAATTTAAATTTATACTCATGAACTTATGAAAAAGTTATTTATACTCATGAACTTTGGAGCAGCAGTGGTGTAGGAGGTTAAGAGCAGGTGAATTCTGTTCTGGAGGAACCGGGTTTGATTCCCCGCTCTGCCGCTTGAGCTGTGGAGGCTTATCTGGGGAATTCAGATTAGCCTGTACACTCCCACACATGTCAGCTGGGTGACTTTGGGCTAGTCACAGTTCTTCTGAGCTCTCTCAGCCCCACCTACCTCACAGGGTATTTGTTGTGAGGGGGGAAGGGCAAGGAGATTGTAAGCCCCTTTGAGTCTCCTACAGGAGAGAAAGGGGGGATATAAATCCAAACTCTTCTTCTTCTACTTCTAAAGTAAAAATATTTAATTTACCTGTAATCCTTTCAAGCAACTGGCTTAATCATAGAGGCTAAAGGATTTTTTCCCCTGGATGACTGGTCATGCAGTCATAAAAAGGGTTACCCACTTCTAAGTTCATTGACGTATTGTTAAACTTTAGATGATGATGATTGAAAAATCCACCCTGAGCAAGGCAGGGAAAGGTTGAAAAGGACTAGCAAACGGGGATTTTGTGAGGGACAAATGTCATCACTATTTTGTGAGGGACAAACGGGAGGGACAAATGTCATCACTATTTCTCTAGAACAGGTACTTATTTTAAAAAATTAAATGTCCCCCCACCTCCAAAAAATTAAATCTGGTTTTTATGAGGTGGCGTGAGTCAGGATTCCAAATGGGTGCTGCACCCACTAGTCCTGTGCTTTTACAGCCCTGCTGTAATATTTGTGCTTCAAAAGCATCCAGACACAAAAAAAGAACAAGAATGTGATGACGGCCCAATTTAATAAAATCACATAAATTTAACTGCAAGAATACTGGATACTTCACAGTTGTACGACACCATGATGAACAATAACGAAATAATAACTAGAATGTAATGACAATCAAATTTAATGAGAGATGTGTAGTTTTGATTGTAAGAATACTGGCTATGTATCACTGTTATACAAAACACTAATAAACAGTGTCATTATTTAGGTGTCATCCTTCAAACACAGGAAATAATCCAGCTTCAGTCAATCGGATTTGGCAACAGAGTTGCAGCAGCTGGCAAAACAAGATATGGGCACTGCCCCCTTGGTTATGTAACAACCATAAAAGAAGTTTCATCAAAATGAGCATAACAAGTGTGAAGCATTGTTTCGTTTGTCTACAGACTGACTTGCTTGAAAGTTGTTTCCCAGATGCTGTTTTCCCTTATTCTGGGTTCATTAAAAGAGGTCAAAACATGAACTGCTTTTCAGGATACTGCCATTACAGATATCTTTTTTAAAAAATCCTAATTGAAGAAATTAATAACATTTCCCAGCGGGAAGGAGTGGGATCTGCATATGCCTGCCTCATGTATCTGAAAGGAAGGAAAGGAATATTTTAAGTAATTCTTCTCCAGACCCTGGAAGTTTCATCCCAAATACCCTCACATAGTTCTTCAGGTCTCACTTTCTCGTCACCATTGAGATCCCTCCTCCAAGCTTGTTGTTTCCTTGAACTCTTTGACCTCATCCCCTATTGGTACCAAGTCCATTTCCATATTTTCCCCATCACCCTTGTCTCTGCTGTCCCCTCCACATCCCCTCCTTTGGGTACGCAAACTCCAGTTGTTTCTTGGAGTTCTCCCAGAATTACAACTAGCAAGATTTTTCCTTTCTGCCTCTTGATTGGGTGTAAGAGAGAAAAAAATCTTTGGGGAAAAATGTCATGGCAATGGTGTGATGCCACTTCCAGTCAACACCTGACATCATGTCGCTGGTGTGACATCTATGTGATGCTCTAGGACAGGGGTCTGCAACCTGCGGCTCTCCAGATGTTCATGGACTACAATTCCCATTAGCCCCTAACACCATGGCCAATCTGGAGAGCCGCAGGTTGCAGACCCCTGCTCTAGGATTTAGGAGCATCACATCAACAGCATGCTGGCAATGTGATGTCATTTGCAGGTATTTCCTGAACACTGGTATCCCCTCTGTCTTCTACACACATTGATTGCCAACCAATGGCTGGCAACTCAAATTACAACTGATCTCCAAACTACAGAGATCAGTTTTCCTGAAGGAAACAGCATCATACCCCCACCCACTGTGCTCCCTCTCCATGCACTGTCCCCCAATCCTCAAAAATTTCACAAGCCAGAGTTGGCAACCTTACTCTCCCAATCTCAATATAAATTATAATTTCCTTGGCGTCAGGGTGTCTCCTTTTTTCTACATTCTCTTGGAAAGTTCCATTGATGGGACTATATAAATAATTAACAACCGTTTAAACCATTCCAAAGTATGAAGTAAACCATTCCAAAGTATGATTTCCCAAAAATTCAAAGCACTCTCAGGGCCCTTCTGCACATGCAAAATAATGCGTTTTCAAACAAACAATTTCAAATAATGCGTTTTCACAACTGTTTGCAAGTGGATTTTGCTGTTCCGCACAGCTTCAAAGAGCACTGAAAGCAGTTTGAAAGTGCATTATTCTGCATGTGCGGAATGAGCCTCATTGTCAGGAATTAAGTCCCTCTATCATCATTATACTGTTCTTTCATTACTGTTTTTAATCAGTAAAATGGGTGAGTCATGCCAGATTTGAAAGCAGCGAAGTCAGGTTACCTGCAGACAAGGTAGGGGTTTCTATGCATCCTAGATAGACCCAAAATGTGATTTAATAAAGAGATCAAAACAAAAACAGGCTAATGAGGATCGAATAGGATCTACGAGACACGAAACATTACGAGCAGCTAAGAATCAATTAGAGAAGATACAAAAGAAGAGATGAAGATGGTGATGGTATTCTGGTGTTTATGACACCCTGAAGATGAGATTTGGGGATGGACAGTGGTGGGATTCAAATAATTTAACAACTGGCTGGTTACAAGCACCATTTTAGCAACCATTTCTGCCGAGATGGTGCGAACCTGCTGAATCCCACCACTGGGTATGGGGAAGTTTATCCCTCCGTGACAATCAGGGTGCTGCCTGTAGCTCATGAACAAGAATGACTAATGCAAAAGGAAACTCCAGTCTCTTATTTGTCTGTTTAGAGCAGGGAGTTTCAATAGGTGTCGCTTTCTTCCCTTTGCCTGACCTGCTGAAATTTTCTCCTCTAAACTTCTAGGAACAGGAGTCCCCACCTCCATTTTGTCAGTGCCCCATGATAAACAGGGACCTGTCTCCACCTTGCTGAATTGCTTCCATGCTAAAAGGAAATTTTCTTCAGCTTTCCTGCAGCTGCATGCAGGACCAACTCGCATTCTGCGCTAGGGAAATTTTTATTTTATGTTAAATGGTCCCAAGGTGACTCTGTTTAATACTGAAGTTGTCCCTGCAGGCAAGCTGAACGAGGCCCCTTTGCAAGGCTGACTGTAATGATCAGGCCTGTGTGGGTTTGCAGGGAATGGCTTTTCCATGGAGATCAGTGGGTTTTTTTTAGCCTTATGTTGATTTAGGTGCGGAAATAAAGCTTTACTGGACAGGGCATAAGGTTAAAAGCAATTGCATAATGGTCTTTCCAGAGCAACTGCATGGAAACAGGAAGGACGGCAATGGAGTTCATTATTATTTTTCTTTTCCTTTTACATTTATAGTAAAAGCCATTTCTATGGCATTTGTTTGTACAATGCATATTATTTCTAATCTAGTCATAATATATTTTATACACAATAAATGTATAATGCTGATAATATTGAACATTGAATATATCTTGTTGGACTCTAAATTGCTACTGAACTCTGGCTGTTCTACTGAATGCCAACACAGCTGCCCTTTGGGGAAAAAATCAATGAAGTTATTGGGCCCGTTCTGGCATCCTATGATGCATTGCTGATGGGCTGTATATCGTGTGGTAATTCACAGACTGTTTAGACTGACAGGCAAGTCAAAGGAAGGTAGTTGTGGTTATCTGTGCTGTTGTGTGCATGAAGGTACAGGCTGTTGGAAACTAAACTGTTCCTAAACTTTGTGTGGCCCTAACTTTGTGTGGCCCTGAACTGGATGACCCAGCTTGCCACATCTAGTCAGATCTCAGAAGCTCGGCTGCTAAGCAGGACTTTGGTTACTACTTGGACAAGAGAGCTGCAGGGTTGCTATACAGAGGAAGGCACTGGCAAATTACCTCTGAATGCCTCTTGCTTTGAGAACCTCATGAGTGGGGTCACCATAGTTGGCTGCAACTTGACTGCACATTCTGCCACCAACCTTTGTGCCACGAAGGTGGGAAACAAATTGTACCATTTCTATCCTCCAGTCCAGAGTAGCCTCCACCCATACCATGTGTCTGTAGGATTCAGTGTTCTACTTGTATTTATTTTCCACTTATGTTTATCTTCCACCGGCAGATAATTTTGCCATGTCTCTTCATTAGAAGTAATTGAATTATTCAGTTCCAACCTCTTTAGGAAGTTGCCTGTTGCATCTCTGCATGTGTCAGTTCACAACACTTTGCCCACAGTGCAAGGTTGGAAAGCTACAATTGTAATGGTAACATGATATGTAGCTAGAAAGAGAACATGGAATGAACTGACACATACAGAGATGCAACGGGCAACTTCCTAAAGAAGTTGGATTTTTTTCCAAGTAGCTGGGTTTTTCTGTGTGCAAATAAAGCAATGTACATATTTTCCAGCTTCAGTATGTCTGAATGCATAACCTCAAAAATTGTGCATACAGATGTGGCAAAATACATGCATTTTCCTATGCACGCAGAGTTGTAAACCATGTATATAAAGAGGATCACATGTAGTGAGATTTCCTTGTTCATGTGGTTGGAACAACCAAATCCTAATAGTTTATCAGGGTTACTACTACCCTTCCCTCAAGGAGAGCATGACTCTGCTTTTCCCCAACTGGACTGTCTCAGCTAGAAATGTAGTCCACCTATTTTCAGCTAGAAGACATGTTTTATTTGTCTACAGAAACCGGGAGAAACACATTATCCCTGGACTGCCAACGCAGGGTGAGAAATTCCTAGGGATTTGTGAGTGGAAGGCAGAGTTTCAGGAGGAGAGGGACCTCAGAGGGGGCATAATACTACAGAGCAACCAGTTTCCCCAGGATTACTGATCTCTGTAGTCTGGAGATCAGTTCTAAATCTAGGAGATCTCCAGATCCCACTTGGAAGTTTGCAGTTTTAACTCTAGCTTTAATGCAAACAGAGTAAAAAAACAACATTTAACGCCGTGCCTGGGAAACACTATTGCTTTGTTGAGAGAAATCTTTGTTGGCAAGTAACTAGGGAAATTATCATGGAGCGAAAGGTCATGTAGAGATTTTTACACCAGACTGGCTAGATAAATCCCTCTTCAACAGTTTATTAGTCATCAGGGTTTCGGAATCATGCATGAAACACCTACGACTGCATTTCTCAAGCGCCAGCCACTCCATGAGGAAACAAAGCCAAAGAGGAAAGAGAAAAAAAAGAGAAGACCTTTCCACATGACTCAGTAGCCTGCGCATCACAAACTGGTCTAAACTGCTTTTCGGTGCTTCGTAATAGTAGCCTGAGGGTGGATATTACAGTAAACAGAATGGCTGTCCTGAGGGGAAAAGGTGAGGATTAAGTCAGACTGTGGGAGGGAGAGGTCCTGACGCTGGGATGAGGAGAGGCAGCTATTGGGGGGGGGGGGGGGGAAGAGTGAGGAATAAACAAGTGATCCACAGTCTCAATCCCCTCTGATGAAGCTCTGTAGCAGGGGCTTTTATGGTTGTGCTGTGGGGCTATCAAGCAGGAACTGACAGGGCACGATTTGTAAAGTGCTCTTCACGTTTGCAGTTCAGTGGTTCAAGTCTGAATGTCAGTGAACTCATTTGCCTGTAATAATATTAGAATAGTAATACTAGCTTACTTTACATGGCTGTTGTTAATGAAATAATGTAGACTGAGGGTTTGTAGTAGAGCACTAGAGGGGCTTTATTAGCAACTTTGTTTGGCCGTGTATTGTCAAAGGCTTTCATGGCCAGAATCAACTGGTTTGTGGGTTTTCTGGGTTATGTGGCCTGGAAGTCCCACAAGAGCAGTTCCTTGGCAGGGTTCAGAAAGATTGTCTGTTCCACTCTGCCTTTGCTTGACTCTCCCACCGATTCATTTTTTTTTTTACTCTCTTGGATTTGGATTGTTTCATCTCTTTAAAAAAGACTAACCTTCTTGGTGAGGGTTACTGCAGTCTATATGTGTTGTGTTAACTTTCAGTCTATTATTATTATTATTTATTTAGCATACATATATATTCATTTATTTCTCCCCAGTGGAATCCAACACAGCTAGCAATACACAGAGAGACTGAAATTATATCAACAAACAAGGAACAGAGGGGAAACTTCATATGGCTAAGTAGGTCTCTCTCCACCAGATGAGACTTTGACCATCTCCAGTCTCCAACCTGTGGTGAAACCTGGAGACCTCTTGCAATTACCACTCACCTCCATACTACAGAGATCAGTTGCCATGGAGAATATGGCTGCTTTGGAGGGTGGAATCCATAGCATTTTACTCCACTGAGGTCCTCTCCCCAAACCCCATCCTCTCAGGCAATGTTTATTTATTTATTTATTTATTTATTGTTTACATTTTTATACCGCCCCATCCCCCAGGGGCTCTGGGCGGTGTACAACAACTTAAAATACAATAAATAAGTTATTAAAAACATTAAAACAGCGGTAACACTATACTAACAATATAATAATAGGAAGGCGTCCGACTAACCCCATTTTCCATTAAAATTCTCCCAGGGGAAATTGGGGGAGAGGAAGGGAGGCGAGCCACAGTAGATGGGAGCCCAGATGGTAGACTGGCTGGGGCACCGTTTCAGCGGCTGGTCCCCTCCAAAGGCTCCGGGCGGAACAACTCCCGCTTCTTACAGGCCCCCCCCATGGAACTCACCAAGGTCCCTGCAGGGAACCAACTGCCGGGAGGAAGGGTGTTCCACCAGGCCGGGCTGCCAGGGCTGTAGCGTCCTGGCCCGGGCTGGGGAGGCTGCCAGCCGCGACTATTGAGGGGCCAGGGACCACTAACAGATACACAGCCTCCTGCTGAGCTGGAGAGGCCGTGCAGGGACATAATAATGGGTGATGCGGTCTCAAGATAATGTAGGGGCCCCAGGTCAAAGCTGTGAAGGCCTTTTGCCCAAAGGTCAACACCAGCACCTTGAAAATGATCCGGAACTCCGGATACAATGTTCCTTGTAAGCCATGCAACCGTGCAGACACCATATTGCTGCCGTGCAGTTTGGATGGCTGCTAGCAGGGGGATCTCCTGCAGGCTGTTCAGCTCTGCACAGAGGTAGGGAACTTCTGCACAGAGGCAGGGACCACTGTCAGAAGGGCCGTTGCTTCCCCAGCCTTCAATTTCCAAATCTCCAGGAATTTCCCAACATAGAGTTAGGACACCTACTCTGACTTCAGACCTAAAAGCTGAAAAACAAAGATCCATTGACCTCTGGGCACACAGGCTTTAAATAAGTGTGCGCGGGGAGAAAAGCAAATTCAGCAAGATGTTATCCAGATACTGGTAGCCACAGGATTTTCCCCAGTTCGTCCCCTGCCATTGTACTTCTGATGTGAATGTTCTGTAACTCCATGGGGGTAGGGTGGATGGAGGAGAATATGTTCCATCCAAAGTCAAGGAATAGATGTTTTTAAATCAATAAATCTATCTGGGGGTTATCCTGCTATGTGATTTCAGTTTGGCCTTATGCAGCCTTGCCAGCAACCTGGAGTAAAAATGTCCTCCTGCTTTAACAGAAGCTAACGGGGTGCTGAGAGAGATGGAGTGTCAGACTAAGATCTGAGAGGTCCAGGTTCAAATCCTCACTCTGCTATGGAAGCTTTCTGAGTGACCTTGGTTCAATCACAGACAACCAGTCCAACCTACCTCACAGGGTTGTTGTGAGGATAAAAATGGAGAGGGAAGTAATATAAGCCTCTTATAAATGAAGTAAAGCTAAACCTATGTCATGAAAAGTTTCAACTGCCCAGTTCCACACATTAAGCTAACAGGGGTAAGATTTTTTTCTCTTTGGTCGATTCCCCACCGAAAAAAATGAATGTAAATACAAACCGGTTTGGGAACAACCGGGACCTTTTCAGCACAGTTTCAGCGTCCCCACTGCAGCTTCTGCCCCACGAACAATCCTTGTTTCCAGAAAAGCAGCAGCAACGAAGGCTTCCCCACTGAATCAGATTGAACACGCGATCCGCTCAGGGGCAATCCTGATTGGCTGTTGCGTTGTGTTGGGGTGGGATTTTTATTTTATTTTCAAACTTCCATCAGTTGAGCCCTCCACCTGCCATGAGGACTAAGCCACAGCTTTATTAGATTGTCTCAGGAAATATTTAAAATATCTGCTGTTTGTCCCAAACCTGGGATAAGCCAGGAGTTCTTGCTGCATTCTGTTCCAACCTCTGACCAGGAAGTGAAATGTGATTCCATACGACCAGGGGGCCTCAAGGCTGGGTAATGGTATCGTGGGGAAGAGAGCTAAAGTTTCTCATTGCCAGTCACTTGCCCTATGATGTGAGAAGCCATTACTGACTCTCCTTCCTTGGAAGAGGAACAGGATTAATGGAGCTGTTCACTTTGCTCAATTACAAAGCACTCACCTGAGAAGCTGTAAAGTGCCCATACAGTAAATCTTATAATTAAATATTAAATTGCAAGCTAATTTATTTACTTATGGCAAAGAAGTCTATAAGACCTCACTCGAGCATGTAAGGATTTATAGGATGGTCAAAAGAAGGTACATCAAATCCATGCTGGGTTGAAAAGGAGTAGAATACTGTGGCGGCGGCGACTGCTTTGTCACAGGCACATGGAACAATACTTCCTTCTCACGGTCCTCCTCACAAAACCCTTGTAAAGCAGCCAAATATTATTAGCCCAGTACTGCTGATGGAGGGCTGAGGCAGACAGTAACTAAATTGCCTCAGGACAGGAGGGCCTGCAGGGAGGCGGGGGGCAGGGCACTGCGGTGGGTGGCCCAGGAGGCGGCCTGCCACCATGGTGCCTGTCCGAGCTACCTCTACCCCGCCTCTGAGCCCCACCCCTGAGGGCCTGGGGAGTGAAGGAGGTGGCTCAGATGGGTGCTGCGTACCACCCTGGGGGGGTCAAATGACCTCTGGGTTGGCACAGGGGAGGAGGGGAATGGGGGCA
Source organism: Sphaerodactylus townsendi (assembly GCF_021028975.2). Lineage (NCBI taxonomy): Eukaryota > Metazoa > Chordata > Lepidosauria > Squamata > Sphaerodactylidae > Sphaerodactylus > Sphaerodactylus townsendi. Next base: position 42,446 of record NW_025950495.1, read on the forward strand.
AAATTGCCCCCCCACCAGTGCACCCGGTGTCATTAGACCCCACTGTCCTTGTGGTTCAGAAGATAAGGGGTTCACCAGAGCAGAGTCTACTACTCATGTGGAGGAGTGGAGAATCAAACCCAGTTCTCCAGATAAGAGAGCACCACTCTTCACCATTATGCCACAGGACACGCTCTCTGCCCCAAAGAGAGATCAGAACTCTCAGCCTCTTGAGTCTGGAGTTAGTCTTCTGCTGCCTCTCCAGGCCTCGGGAAAGTTCTCTGGGACAGAGGCTGGACACAGAAGAGAAGAACCCTGTGGCTAGACTTTGCAGTTGCCTGGTTTTAAGGGTGCCAACCTGCAGGTGGCGGCTGGAAACCTCCTGATATTCCACCTGATCTCCAGGTGACAGAGGTCAGTTTCCCTGGAGAAACTTTTTGAAGGAAGACTTTATGCCATTATACCCTGTTGAAGTTGCTCCCCTCCTTTAACCCCACCCACCTCAGGCTCCACTCCCAAAATATCCAGGTATCTCCCAATTGAGAGCTGGAAACTCTACCTAGCTTTGGGTGCTGGGAGAAGAACCCACAAGGATATTTCTTGTAGAATTAAATGGGTAGTCTGTCTCTGATGCATGTTGAGATGGGGACCAGCTATTCCAAGACTCTTTGTCTAAGGAAATTTGGTAGGCTTTTAATAAAACCCCTATCCAGAGAAGTTTGAGATTAATGGGGAGTGGGGGGGAAGCTAACCATGAGAGAAGCAACAACAGGCTGGCTACCCTAGTTTGGCAACACAGAATTAGCCAGTCACTGAAAAGGTCAAGTAGGAATTTTTTGGACTCACTATCCTGGGTTGGCCATTGAGGCAAGGTAACCTACTTACATTATGCTGACTCTGGGCAAGGCATTTGATTGACTTAACTGGCATTTAATCAGAGGTGGGATCCAACCAGTTCTCACCACTTCTCTAGAAGTGGTTACTAATTTTTTCTGAGTGCCGAGAAGGGGTTACTAAAGCAACCTCCCTGCCCAATAGGGACGGGAGGTGCGTGTGTGTGGCAGCGCCACTGTTTGAATCCCACCACCATCGGAACCTGTTATTAAAATTTTTGGATCCCACCACTGCATTTAATGCTCCCTCCTTTTGGATAGATTGCAGTGGGCAAGTCCAGTGTGGCTGAAAGGGAAGAACAGCATAAGGTACAATTGGTAAGCACCTGAGCCAACGGTATGGTCAAGTGAGGTTTACCTAAAGCCAGCTTTGTGGAGCACAATAGCTCAAGGTGAGCTGTGGAGGTGAGCCACCCACAGTGCCCAGAAAGCCTCAACTACCTTCTTGCTTAGTGGTGCAGTGTTGGGGTCCAGGGCTATGTTGTGGTGTGTGTATGTATGTATGTATACATTCTTAGTTTATATATTGACACACACACATAATTCTCAGTTTTCCACTGTTGCATAGGAGAACAGCAATGTTTACCATAACTGCTGTTTCAGACTATTAGTGTTTGTGCCAGAATTATCTCTGGTCTATTGCGATAAATTCTTTGATCTGCTGTAATTGGTTTATCCCAACACAAGGTGTAATCAGCATTCTTAAGAAGTGGGACCGGATTATTCTTGTAAGAAGGGGATGGTTCTGAATTAATTAGTTGGAACCCATTTGGCAGTAAGTGGTTTTAGCAACCTGATTGTCTCTGGCAAGACATGCCACATTGGATAAGGCTGAGCAGTCAGCTATCTATTGTTTCTGGTTTATCTTTGGATTTTCTACAGTTGTTTGCATCATTAGTCTTTGTTACATATTTCGTTCACCCTTAGCTGAGGTTGCACATTCCTCAGCAGCAGCAAGAAAATATTCTGTTTGTGCTTTGAGCCAAACCTACCAACATTTCACAGAGGATGAGTAGATCCATATGACTTGTGACTGGCAACATTGCCAGGGCAATCAATCCAGCTGACACCTGAATTTGTTGTTTGCCCATCATAACCTGCTGGAGGTCCCTGATCGAAGAAGTATCCAACTATCCTCGACTAGTTCCAGGGCCTTTCCAGCCTTGGCCCCAGCCTGGAGGAATGCTCTGTCAAATGTGACCAGGGCCCCGTGGGAGTTATCCCAATTCCACAGGGCCTTTAAGACAGAGCTATTCCACCAGACCTATAATTGAGGACAATAATGGATCTGAGATGTCGTCTAGCTGGCTTGCCTCCCTCCTTCTTGCCCCCCCACTCTTTCCATCTTTAAATTGAAGGGAGGGATGCCTTAGCCTACCCTGGTTTGGTTTTAGAACTATCTTTACATGAATGTTGTAATTTATACTTTATAATTTTTATAAAGCGTACTTTATACTGTTAGCTGCTCTGAGCCCACTTCAGCAGGAAGAGTGGGATATTCAATTGAACAACAACAGCAATAGAAGGCATTCAACTCACTGCCCCATAGTTGGATCATGAAATGCTTGGAAATAATTGGTGTCAGCAAAAACATACAAGCATTCGCTGAAAAAAATGATGAGACAGTGGAGAACTGAACAGAATGAAAACGATGGACCAGTCAACATCAAGCGAGGAATTTTCCAAGGTGATCCACTAGCACCCTTACTGTTTATCATCACCGTGATCCCATTAACAGTGATTTTAAAGAACACAAAGTTGGGATATCAAACGGCCAAAGACTCAGAAAAAATCTCATGTTTGCTGTACACGGATGATTTGAAGCTCTATGGGAAAACAGACACAAAAATCCAGAACACTAGTGAACAAAGTCACAAATATTCAGCCCAGACATTTTGATGGAGTTTGGCTTAGAAAAGTGCACCATAGAAAATCACTATCCTCATTTTGAGAGGACGTATGTTATCCCTAGTTTCAAAATCTGTGCATGAACACTAAAGCATCAATGCAGAGCAGAGCCTGCCATATCATCCCCTGAAACTGCTGAGGAATGTTTTGAGCTGATAACCTGTTGCAGTTCTATGACGTTTGTCTGAAGAACAAACCCTTGCTTGACTTTTTAATAGGTAGCAGACAGATGGATTGCAGAATGAATTAATGCAGCTTGCAAAAGGTGGAGCAGAGCCTTCAGCAACGTATAATATGTCAGAGAAGAGGCTCTTGATCTGTGGTATGAAAATGGAGGTCTTACAAGCCTGTCCCCTTTTTCATTTGAGAATTGCTGACAGTTCTGCAATTCCTCTGCTAAGGTTTATGAGGTATTTCTGGCAAGAATTTCCATCTTTCAGTTTTTTTCTTTTACAGGTACTGAGAATAAAAGGACATGAGAAGCTTCAAATCCCTTGAACAGATCTTCGGTGCTTTCTTTATTTTTAAAAAGAGCAATGTGTGTGTGCGCGTGCCTGTGTGTATGTGGAGGGGCAGGAGTGAGAGGTGGCATGCAACGGAGGGCAGGGAAGGGGGTTCGGTATCTGGACATGGTCCACCCACCCTAGCGGAGGGAGGGGGAGGGGAGGGTGGCATGCAAGGGAGGGGAGGGAGTGAGGGGTGGCATGAAAGGAAGGGGAGGAGGCCCAGCATCCGGACATGGCCCACCCACCCTACCTGAGGGAGGGGAGGGGGAGGGAGTGGAGCAGAGGCTGGGAGGGGGTATTTTCTTCTAAATGCCCACCACCAGAACTGCTGTTTCCCCTGTGGGAAAAACATTCAGGTTGCTTCCTCCACCATGAATTTAGCAGAACTGGCAGGAATGTTGTCTACAGATGCCATTTGTGGAAGCAGCTTACAGCAATGTTCTAGCAGCCTGTCTGTCTCCCTTGCTGGGGTAAATAGAAGCTACGGTGGGGCCATTTGTGTGTGGGAAATCACATTGGCACGGGGGAAAGAGTAAAACTGCTCATTGCCACCCTAGTTTGCGTTGGTGGCGTAGCTGCTATTTGCAATAAAATAAATGTGCCGCAGAGTTGTTCACTGATCTTTTTCCAGCATCCTGTCTCATCTGACCCTGAGACTACTTACAATGATAAAATGCTGATGTTCAGAGGACTGGAGTCCTAATCAGCCTTGGCCACTGCTTGGGGAACCAGGTGATCGGCTCTCTTGCAAAAGTGTTATAGCTGCCATGCCTGATTAATGTGTTTAAACTTCCATGTAAGTGCATTAATCCTCTTACCTTCTTCATTTCTCAGGACATAATGTTTTTCAGCGAGACGTTTCAATGAAGTATACCAATCCCCTCTCAGAATACTTAATTATAGCCATCAAGTGAGTTAGAGCAAGAATTTGCCCAGATGTTAATTGTCCTTCTCCCTCGGGATGTCGGAGGGCCATTTAATTTACTGGGGACAACTCCCAGGGGGCTGCTGTTCAGAAAGACCACTGGCAGCCAGGAGCCAGTGGAGTTGAATGTCCCCTCTGGTTCTGCCAGCACCATAACAGCCGGTTGGCTCAGCTTGGTCCTAGACTGTTATAATGTCCCAAAGGCACTCAAAGGGGAATATTTCATTGGAAAGGGGAACAGGAGGGAGCTGAATATTTATCATTTCCCTTGCTGGCCGTGTTTCTCCTGGAAACCCCCCCCCTTAAAAACATCTGGAAGCTTCCAGGCTCAGCTCCCTGCTAGTTGCTTATTTCAAGGAACTGTTCCTTATTCAGTGTTTCTAAAAATTATTTGTTTAAAAATTTATTTTGTTTTTTTTTTCTGCCAAAGAGGCAGTTTTATATAATGCAAACACCCAAACGACGTGCTAGTTAACGCCAGGAAATGTAATGTTCCTTTCCCAGGAGAAAAGTTCTATTGCTGCAAAAAGCAACTTTTAATTTAACACATCACAAGCATGGTCTATTCTGATAAAGTACTGTGGATGCTCTATTTAACACATCGTTTTCTTACCATTTCCACAGTGTTTTGGAGCTTCTCAGGTAGCAAGTAAGGCAGGACCAAAAATAGCAGGAAGTGATAGTGTGTGGGGGAGAAGCAACTTGTTGTGGAAAGGATGAACACTCCCATCCCTCTTCCAGTGACTCCTTCCAGAAAGGGCTTAAGAGGCATGACTTCACAGCACAAAAAAGACATCTGGGAGATGTCTTAAAAAGAGGCGACTTCTTTTTACTCCACACACCCAAAATAAGACTTCGAAAAAGCTGCCTCTTACGTTTGTTCTGGACAGCACAGGCATCAGGGGAGAAAAAGAGGCTTTTCCCAGACCTACTGTTTCACTCTCTGGTCAGTTTCCTCCCCAGCTTGTACCCGACATTTTGCGGGCTGGTGAAGGGATTCACCCTACCTCCATTAGCTGGAGGTTGCCCCAGGATGTTTGCTCTGCAGGCTCTGATCCTGGGAACCTTTTCAGCCCCAAAAATACATAGTTGTACTCAACTCATCCTGCCAATTCTATCAATATATAATTTCCCTTTTTTGTTATTATTGTGGAGGAACTGTATTCAAAAATACACAGAAATGAATATGAGAATCTCAGCCCTTTGGATGACAGGGTAGACCATTAAAAAGCATTGGGTAGACCTGCCCTCCGTGATCTACTACTGGAATCAATCCTGAATCTAAACCTGGGCTAAAACTTGGGCTAAATCCTCTTAGGCTCAGGAACAAGCCTTGGGTGATTGTGGGATCGTGTGAGTTTCTGAAAGAGGCAGACTAGGGTTTAATCACAGATACATAACCCTCACTTGGCAACTAGATAGTGGAATCAAGTCTCCTATTCTGGGACTTGACTCTAGTAGAGAGGAAATGTAGTATAACGTGAGTGTCTTGGGGCCCTCAGGCTAAGGAGATGGAAAACCATGGAAAGGTGTCTTGGATCTTCTGACACATGGAAAAGAGCAGATCAAGTTTCATCTGGATTTTCTTCAGCTCAAAAAATAGCCGACAGGAAATAGACGATGATTAGCAATGTAAGCAAGCTTGTTTGTTCTCTAAACATTATTAGGTAAGAGGCCAGCATGAAGAATTTTGAACCAGAGGGTGAGTGTTGTTGTTTCCAGGATGCAGAGAGTTGACTCATCTGAATAACTGCTGCTCAAATAAAGATTTATATCTGGGGACCAGGAAAGTAGAGGGGGGGGGGTGCCAGGATCTGACTGCCAGTGGGAGACCTTCTGCTTGCCCTTCCTTTAGCTTTTTAGGTGGGTGGAAGGAGACATACAGGAGTGGAATCACCAATGCCCTGTTGTGAGGACATCACTTCTAGTGCACCCGGTTAAACCATAGTTTTGGCCAAAGGGGCATCAGCAATGCTGTGATGCCACTTCCGATCATGATGGAAGTGACATCATTGGACTGCTGGTGATGAGGTCCTCACACAAGTGAGCTTCCTGCCACTCAAAAAGCCTTGTCAGGCAACCCTACAATTATGTGGGACAAGTGCTGGCTATGGATTAAGGCCTATTGGGCCCTATTGGGGGTGGGGGGAGGGTCTGAGGACACTTCACCAAAGCTTGAGACAAAGGCATGCTAGTTAGTATTTGCTTCCTCCTTCAGCTGATCCAGAATGTTAGCTATGCATCTCCTTTTATTTACAATTGTAACAAAAAGAGTGGATAATTTTTCAAAATGAAATTCTAGCACATTCCTCTGAGAGAGCCTATTACTAATTGTTCATTCCTTAAAATATTCATATAGCATTTTAGATCAAGGCAGCTTAGAGCACGTTAAAACAACAGAACCGTATAAAATCCAATACTTATAAAAAATATAACCACTAAGTGACACAGCAGTTTCACCAAAAAGCTCAGAAGACACAGCTACTAAGAGTCCCAACCTACTTGCCTAATAAGAAAGTTCTAAGGAAGAGCAGTGGCGTAGGAGGTTAAGAGCTCATGTATCTAATCTGGAGGAACCGGGTTTGATTCTCCGCTCTGCTGCCTGAGCTGTGGAGGCTTATCTGGGGAATTCAGATTAGCCTGTACACTCCCACACACGCCAGCTGGGTGACCTTGGGCTAGTCACAGTTCTTTGGAGCTCTCTCAGCCCCACCCACCTCACAGGGTGTTTGTTGTGAGGGGGGAAGAGCAAGGAGATTGTAAGCCCCTTTGAGTCTCCTACTGGAGAGAATGGGGGGATATAAATCCAAACTCTTCTTCTTCTTTCACCTTATACATTTTCCTAACATTCAACATAGAGGAAACCTCCCTGACCTGCTGAGTCAGGCTACTCCAGGTTCAGAAAAAGCACAGTCTTGAGCAGTGAGAATGGGGACCAAACCAGAGGAGGCATACAGCTGGACAGATGCCGCAAGAAAGAGGCCTGCCCTTTAACATGTCTGCTTCTGTCCAAAATAATCAGCTGAAGAGGCTATAATGACTAAATGCTAGAGCAGCCACAAGGTCTCCGCAGCTATCTGCAGCTAGGAGAAAGACTGCTTAAAGCTAACCTGTTGGTAAACAGCTGTGTACCTATAGTATATGTATAGATGAGGAACAGAACCAAGCACCATTGGCCCTGTCAGGGCCAAGAACCATTGGCCCTGACAATGCACAAAGAAGATTAATCTCCCTGACCATACCCCACAGATGTTTTGTCTGGAAAGGAAGACTCTAAAGACATATCTAGAGGCTACAGGAAGGGAGTACAGTGGTTAGCTGCAGCTTGGAAAATTCCTGGGAATGTGGGTATAAAGCCTGAGGAAATACTTATGTTTCTCCTGGATTCTATGGTAGATCATAGAGTCCATACCCCGAAGCTGCTATTTTCTCCAGGAGAACTGATCTCTGTGGTCTGAAGATTGTAATGATCTAGAGGCTGGTGGCTCTACTGGACGTGCGTTAAGTGCGGTCAAATTGCTTCCATCCCTGGAAAATGGGATGGTTGGCATGTAGGCTTCCTGTCCCAAGTTATCAATTCCGGGAACCAAGTTCTCTGTGTGTTTTTACAAGTACGTAAATATATATAAGCCGGCGGTTTATTGTGCACAGTTTGCCTGCACAAGGACAGAGGGCTTGCTGTTGAACAGAGTCCATTGTTCTCTCGAGGCTTGAAGTAATGTTTACTTGCTAATTCTGTGGTTTGAGCTGTCTCCACCTCATTGTTAACTGCTATTATCTTGGACACATAGGAATGATGGCAATGTAACTGAAATTCAAGGTTGGGAGACGAAGTAAGGCCATGGTTTCTATCTCTTCTGTGCAGTGTACTGCAAAACTTAGAAGCCCATTTTTCATAGTAGCCACTCAAAGCCAACCCCTTGTCCCAAGATCTGTGGGGTAGAAGGTGTTTTATTCTCTTTTGAATCCTTATTGCTGGCCAGAATGATTTGATTTTGCTCACTAAGAATATTCAGGGAATAATTCCTTAGGCCTTGGGACTCTCTTCCCAACGTATTTACACGCCCTGTGTTCAGAAGTGGTAGGAAATCTATAGAGGGAAGAGTGTCTTTGAGGAAGACGAAGTATCAGAGGCTTATGGCATTTGGTGAGACCTATGTATTTACAGTGATAAAAGTATACACATCAAGACACAGAGGAGCAAAGAGACACCCAAGACAACCAAATCAGTACAGTCCAACCATCATTTTAATAGAATTACCCAGCCTTATTTCTGCCTGACCTCAGAGTGGCTAACAAAACAGCTGAAAGACAGGTCATAGACATCATAAACATCCAACAAGTATAAACCAATATTTAATTAAAACACAGTTAAAAGTCAGAGTCAGCGATAGTGCAGTTTGCCCTCCACCAAATGCCACGTAGGAAGGTCTCGCATGCCTTCCTTGAATGCGGCAAGTGAATAAAGAATGCACCCGCTCTGCTCATGCTAAGCCTTCGGGCAGCCTGAACATCTTGTGATCAACACAAACCCAGCTATCAACTGTGCAATAAACCCTTTACAGCAACAGTTAATTTCAACATCCTGGGCAGAAATGTGTTTGACTGTGAAAGTCATCTCACTTTGATCCTCAATGACATTTGTTTTGTGTTATTCTTTTAGGATCTTAAGGCTTCCTGGTATCTGCATTTACTGTAAAGAAAAGCAAGGGACAACATTTGGGTAGGAGGCTCCATAGAATGCTAACAAAGAATTCTGTCTCCTTCACGTCCTCTGTTATCGTCAAGTAGGGAAAACAGATGAGGTGGCTTCAGACAATGGGCTGTTATGGGTCATGGCTGGGGGAAGGAGGAGGGTGAGTTTCTATTACCACCCCTCACTCCAATACCAGTAGATACCAGGGGATGCCAACTCTGGGCTGGGAAATTCCTGGAGGTTTGAGGGGGAAGGAACTCAGCAGAGATGTAATCCCACAGAGTCCACCTTTTGAAGCTGCCCTTTTCTCCTATGGAACTGATCTCTATAGTCCAGAGATCAGTTGTACTTTGGGGAGAATTCCAGGCCCCAACTGGAGGCTGGGAATCCTTGATATCAAACAATATGGCAAGCTTAGTCTCTGTACTGAGCAGTTAAAGAGTGAGTGAGTGAGTGAGTGAGTGAGTGAGTGAGTGAGTGAGTGAGTGAGTGAGTGAGTGAGTGAGTGAGTGAGTGAGTGAGTGAGTGAGTGAGTGAGTGAGTGAGTGAGTGAGTGAGTGAGTGAAAGGGAAAGGGAAAGGGAAAGGGAAAGGGAAATAAGAATTGGATTTATGCCCTGCTTTTCTCATTCTTTAAGGAGTCTCAGAAGGGCTAATAAACTCCTTCCCTTCCTCTCCCCACAAAAAACAACTTGTGAGATAAGTGAGGCTGAGTGAGTTCTGAGAGAACTGTGACTTTACCGAGGTTACCCAGCAGGCTTCATGTGTACAAGCAGGGAGATAAACCTGGTTCACCAGATTAGAGTCATGTGGAGGAGTGGAGATTCCACCCCAGTTCTGCAGATTAGAGTCCGTGGCTCTACACCATGCTATAAACCTATAACCCACTACAACCTACAACCCACTGAAACTTGAACATGAGGGGAAAGGGTGTAACTATACTTAAAAAGCAATGATACAAAAGCTTTAATAAAAAGAGCATCCACATAAAGCCAGTAAGTATATATAAAGAACGCAAATTATATTGCAATTAAACAAATTACCATATGCTTGTCAACAGTCTTCATGTCAGCTTGTCAATAGTTTTGTCCGTGCAGGGTTAATATGGTCCTGTGCTTGCGTGGCCTTAGGCTAGAAGGCTAAATGCTTTTGCCCGTTCACCTGACTCCACCACTAGCACAGATTTGGTTTAAGCTCACACCCCAGTCCCATTTTCTGTGGGCCAGTGACCCCAAGATAGATGATAACCCCATGTTTGTCTCCCCTGTTTCCTTCCTTTCTGTGTAGTGTTTGGAATGAGAGAGCAGATTTGAAATACAGCAGTAGCCCGAGGCCCCCACTGTCTTTTGTTTAGCTTTCCCAGAGTCAGGTTACAAGTCAGGAAGCAAATACTTCTGGCATGTTTATTTGCTTCTATCCTGCTGGGACCAAGGATTGGCATATACTAGACCTCAGAGTGCCATTAACATTCAGCTGGTCTCCATGTGATAGTGTACCCAGTGTTCAGTTGTTGGTGCAAAGTGCCAAATCTTCTTGGACTGGTAACAAACAGTGACATCTCCACACTGCTGAACTCTGCACATCTTTTGTTTTCCGAATAAAAGGGGGGGGGGGATTACTTGCTTTTTGCACTGGGTAAATAACTATACTGGACTGGGCTTGCCATTGAGAAGAGAATCCAGCTACTTGCCGGGAGCACCTAGGATACTACATTGATGCTGACCCTATAGTTCCAACTCTGAACATCTTGTTCCTACCCTGTTCTTAGATTGCTGCTGTGCTGTCTGACCTGAAGGGTATCAGTCTTCTTTTTTTCTGCTTTTGCTTCCAAACAACAGCACTGTTTTTGGAGCATCCGCACAACATCATCTTCTTTTCAGATTGTCCTTTTCTCAGTGTACCCTTTCTCAGACCTGTTTTATTATGATGTTTTCAGAAAGAACACCATCTTGGATGCAATAGCACACGACCTGGATGGGAAAGTTCACATTTTTAAAGGACTTACCCACACTGGCTCCATTCAATCGCCATTGTAGCTCCCAATTTCGAGCTGTGCCACCAGAGAGCTTAAAAAAACCCAACAATAATTGCTATAGAGCAATATAGTTGCAATATATCAATGACCAGTTTTTTTAAAAAATTCTCAAAATTCCTCCAGTAGCATGGCAGAGGAAATGGTGACTATCAAATAAGAGTGCACAAAATACTTGGCATTGGCTGCAGCAGTAAACACAGACCTCACTGTGTGGATGTAGACTACAACTAACCCTGTGGAATTCCGCCCATGTGTAGCATCTCAGAGAACTGAGTTCTCTGAGGCCCTTTCCCCACTCAGCTCTGTCCGAGGGTTGCTGCGCGCAATTCCCGGCGCGCGCAATTCCTGGCGCATGCCCCGGCTTCCCCACGACCCCGTGCTCTGCGCGGGGTCATCAAAAGGCACCATTTCAAAAGGCGCCAGGAATTGCGCGCGCCGAGGGGGCGCAAGAGAGGCAGCATCGGGGCGGCTGCGTTCTCACCGCCCCTGAAGTGGGGAGTGCAGCTGTACCCCGCACTACTTGAGGAGAGTAGCGCGGGGCTTAAGGTAAGTGGGGAAAGGGCCTGAGTTAAACCAAATCCTTGTTTCACATGTTTTTCTAAAAAATGTAATTGCTAATTGTAATTTCTAAAAAATGTAAAACATATCCTTTAGAAACACACACACACCGTTCTTTACTTTGTGGGCAGTGAACCTCATTGTCTCTCCATTGTCTCTTGCCATATCATTTTTATCACACTGTGCAAAATCACTGAACAATGTAGCTGTCAACACACTGTCTGCTCCTGGTACAGCATAAGCTAAGCTGGATGAAATTGGATGCTGAGTACAGGCACCTGAAGCTGCGAGGACGCCCAGTGTAGCCTCTCTGGCTCAGCTGAAAGAATTAATGGAAGTGTGTGGCTTCTGCAGGCAGGCGGTATCTCAGCCAACTCGTTTCCTCTTTTTGTTGTAGGCCGCACCCTGACAATGCAGCCTGCGCTGTTCCAGCAGACTTTCTGCCTGATGAGCGCCACATGCTTGCCCTGACAGACGCTGAGTCAGCAGTACCCAGAGTTCAGGAAGGAATCGATACAACAATATGCCAAGCAGCTTTTTATGGCGTTGCGTGCCATAAAAGAAAGTCTTTTTCTGAACTATTCTCCCAGATCTCCAGGGCATGTATGCATATGCACAACCACCCCACCTCCCAGGAAAATAAATTACCCCCCGTTTTCATAAGGTTAGGTGTAGCATAGCATTGCAGGTGATGTGTGCTGATGAGGCACTTGTGATGTTTCAAAGCATTACTCACCTGCCTGAAATCCCTAGCATCACATCTCAGCTGTGTGATGATGTCACAAGGTGGCCAGAGGCAAGCTGCCCTTTCGCAGCCTCAGCCCCTATGCCATCTTGCAATGCGGGCAGGGGGCGTTGAGGAAAACTAGTATAGAGAGCAAAGTCAACATGATCTGTGTTCCACTGAGTGTCATTAATGAGATTTCTGCTTCTGATCCTTCTCCAGTATATTTTTCATCATCCTTATCTAGGCACCGGACTAGTTTAGAGACAGTCTTAGAGGCCCATTCCTTATTATTTCTTATTAGAGGCCTCTTTCTTATTTATTTGTTTGTTCTGATTGTTATGCTCCACTTTCTGTTCCAATGTGGACCCAAAGAGTCTTATGATACTGTATTTTCCTTCCTCCGTTTTATCCTCATTACACTGACCATGTATGGTAGGTCAGGCTGAGAAAGTACATTGCTGCCACAGGAGGTGGTGATGGCCACTAACCTGGATAGCTTTAAAAAGGACTTGGACAGATTTATGGAGGAGAAGTCGATCTATGGCTACCAATCTTGATCCTCCTTGATCTGAGATTGCAAATCCCTTAGCAGACCTGGGGCTCAGGAGCAGCAGCAGCAGCAGAAGGCCATTGCTAGGCTGCATGTGAGCTCCCAAAGGTGGGCCACTGCGAGTAGCAGAGTGCTGGACTAGATGGACTCTGGTCTGATCCAGCAGGCTCTTTCTTATGTTCTTATGTTTTTACAACTGGCCCAAAGTCATCCAGGGAGCTTCCATGATGGTGGGGGGTGGGGGTCTTCCAGAGGCTTCAGGCCTGGGTCTTCCAGAGGCTAGACTGACATTACATCACACTGTCTTCTCCTCCTGATTATTCCACATAAGGCCAGATTCAGGTGGAGGGCAGCTCTCGTTTCTTCTCCTTTGCAACATTTTGTTTCCTAATGAGTTATGAAATTATCAGTGATTGCTTGTCATTTTAAATTTTTTACTCTCTTTTTCAGGCATAATAATTGGTTTATGTCTAGGCCTGTTAAATAATCGATTTCTAAGACTGCTTTGCAAAACCTTTTGATCCTTGATAGCTGCCAAAAAGATAAGTGCATTTTCTAAGATAAAAGATAAGTGCATTTTTTCTCCGTGGGCAGATGGTATTCCAACAATATAATACAACAGATTTTTATTTTACCTTTTTGCTGTAAAGTCACAGCTGACTTATGGCAACCCTGTAAGATTTTCAAGGGAAGAGACGTTCAGAGGTGGTTTGCCATTGCCTGCCTCCACATCACGAGGTTCCTTGGAGGTCTCCCATCCAAATACTAGCCAGGGGCGATGCTGCTTAGCTTCTGAGCCTAGCCTACCTCACAGGGTGGTTGTTGTGAGTATAACATGGAAGAGGGGAGGATTATGAAAACAGCTTTGGATCCCCACGGGATGAACGCAGGAAAAGTATAATAAATACATAAAGTCAGTATTGCACAGGGAAGTCATATTGTTGTTGTACTTGGTTCCTAGAAGTGGCACAATATTGCCTTTAGCGGTCTGTTTTGGAAGGGGCCCTCTACGACTGTAGCAGATTGAAACCTGAGTTCCTGAGAATGTGTCACAGAGCAAGCTGCCCATAATTACAAGTTTTGTGGCATAATTACAAATGGTGAGATTAGGTGGAATGACTAACCCTCCTCTTCACAGAAGGGCAGAGGATTACACAACTGGCATTGAATTCCAGTGCAGGAAGGAGTGCAGGAGTTTCCAGTGCAGGAGTTTCTCCCTCAGTACTTTTCATTTTTGGAAATTAAACACTGTTCGCTGTATGGATTGATAACTGCTGCTGATTACTCCATACCTACTAGGTTTCCCAGTTCTCCTGAAGACCTTGAGCAGAAGGGATCAGAGTCTGGGAGCTAAAGGCCTGAGAGATATGTGAGGAAACTTGGTGTGTTAGAGGTCAAAGCCAAACTGTTAGACGGGGGAGACCCAGCTACAACCAATCATGGCCATTACAGGTAATCTTGGATACAGTCACTGTCCTTCAAGCTGACCTGTCTCACAGAATTATTATGTTGGTAAATTGCAGGAAGGAAAAATTACGTGCGCTTCCCTGGGCTCTCTGGGAGAAGGCTGATGTGAGAAAAAGATTGGAAATCTGCAGCTGCCCAGTCAGGGAAGAGTCATTTTTGTCTGATGAATCAGGTGAAGCCTGGTAACAGGTATCAGACGTGGAAACAAGATTAGCTCTGGTTGGCTGCCTATTCACACATTACATATTTACATTTTAAAATGTGGCTTGAATGGAAAAAGTCAAACACACAAATCTACCCCATACATTTGTTGGAAGCCACAACTGACTAAGAGTGCAGCAAATGTGGGTCTTCTGCCAGGTGATTTATTAAATAATCCTCACTGTTAACTATATACCTAGACCCCTTCCTCATGGGCCAATAAATCCAGGCAGAGAATTGGGGGGGGGACCATGTTGTGTGTGGGGGGGACTTTGCATGGCTCCCGCTTCTAACGCAAGTCGGCCCAGCATTTCCCCCTCCCCCAACCTGGGTTTTTAAAGAATCACACTTTCTGTGATTCTTTTGTTTTAATTCGGGTAGCAGCCGCTCACGAGCGAGCAGCTGGCCCAAGAAGCGCATTACTTGGCGATTCTTCCCTTTTTCCCCCAGTCCCTGCCTCTCTGCTGTGAAGCTACACAGGGGCACAGGGGCGGCAGCATGGCAGTGGAGGTCCATGCCTGCCTGACCCCCAGCTACACAGTGGAGGGAGGTGATTGGGAAAAAAATGTGCCTCTGTGCAAAGCCGCAACAGAGGCATGCGAGCACCCCGACGGTAATGCAGGTCGCTTTTCCCTGGCTGCAACTGGCTGTACTTTGCCAGTATGGAAGGGGCCCTGGTCAGTGGTGGGATTCAGCAGGTTCACACCACTTCGGCAAACCCAGTTGTTAAAATGGTGCTTGTAAACAACCAGTTGTTAAATTATTTTAATCCCACCACTGGAACCGGTTGTTAAATTATTTGAATCCCACCACTGGCCCTGGTGGCAAAACTCAAGCTTGCTGGCCCCAGATGGGGAAAATAAGTATTTAGGGTAAGGCTGAGTTCAACTAAGGCAAATGGTGCTGTGAAACCCCAAAATTTGCAAACTGCATACTGAGAGCCAGTGGTATCATGGTTAAGTGCAGTAGCCTCTAATCTGGAGAACTGGATTTGATTTCCCATTCCTCCACGTGAGTGATGGACTCATCTGGTGAGCTGGATTTGTTACCCTGCTCCTGCACATGAAGCCTGCTAGGTGACCTTTGGCTACTTGCAGTTCTGTCAGAACTCTCTCAGCTTCACCTGCTTCACAAGGTATCTTGTTGGGAGAGGAAGGGAAGGCAATTATTAGCCGCTTTGAGACTCCTTACAGGAGAGAAAAGTGGGGCATAAAAACCAATTATTATTATTCTGCATTGATTAGTCCTGGGGAAGATATAATTTAATTACATAATTTGCTCATGTGGACCAAGATGGCTGCCCTGGGCCTCTAAAATTCACATTTCTGTATGAAATTTATGCAAGAGAACCTCCCAGCAGAGTATGCTCTGAACTGACAACTAGAGAACCTGGGATCAGTTGTAACTTTTATATATTTATTTTAAGAAGTCATTAAAAAGTGGTGCTGTTTACACCTTCTCCACCTATGGCTAGTGTGGTATAGTTAAAGCCTTGCTCAGCAAGGTACTCACTGGGTAGCGAGAACTCAGCTATCAGTTATTCAAACCAAGGCCCTTTTGGCTGATAAGAACTCCAATGCAACAGACATAGTAGCAAGATATTTGGCAGCAATTTAACCACACCTTAGGGGAAAATGTAAAAATATATACAAATCTATTTTGTACATTTTTATTTATGTCTATCACAATGTGTGATTGGTGTTTGGAATATGCTGCCACAGGAGGTGGTGATGGCTTAAAAAGGGCTTGGATAGCTTTAAAAAGGGCTTGGACAGATTTATGGAGAAGAAGTCGATCTATGGCTACCAGTCTTGATCCTCCTTGATCTCAGATTGCAAATGCCTTAGCAGACCAGGTGCTCAGGAGCAGCAGCAGCAGAAGGCCATTGCTTTCACATCCTGCACGTGAGCTCCCAAAGGCACCTGGTGGGCCACTGCGAGTAGCAGAGTGCTGGACTAGATGGACTCTGGTCTGATCCAGCAGACTAGTTCTTATGTTCTTATTTTACTATGCCAATAAAGATTTTACTGACTAACTGACTGACTATCAGTTCCTCATCTGTAAAATAGGGATGCTTTTGTTTCTATCTCCCAGGTGACTTAAGAGAACAGATATACATAATAAAGTACTTTGCACAGCAACTATTACAAATATTGGGGAAATAATTCTGTCCCTATGGAGGTAGTTTCCTGGAAGCACATGTGGGGCTTAATTTGTAAAAGTTAAAAAGAAATGGGTGCAAACAGAAGTTGTCGATTGCCAGGGAACTTTGTGCCCTACCTTCAGCGGTACCATGGATGGCTGGTGTGGGAAATCTGCTTTCAACATTCTCAAAGTCTGGGGGCCACCCTGTGGAGTGGGAAGACCACTGAACTAGGGACAACCAGGTTCACATCTCAGTTCTGCTAAGGAAGCTTGCCGGGTCACCCTGGCCACCCACTCTCTCTCACACGTTGTGAGAATAAAATGGACGAAAGGAGAATGATATAAAACTGCTTTGGGTCTTACTGAAGAGAAAGGTGAGGTACAAATGAAGCAAATAAATGCATTTTCTCCTGTTAGTTCTGCACATAGTTCTAAGGATGAGCCCTCGTCCTGGAAACAGGCTCTGGGGCTGAATCTTAGTAAACCCTGTTTCACTGAAACCCTATTCTCATTTAACATGAGAACTGTCTAATTCATGTAAAAAGACTTTTTATGTACTTCAGGAATGCCCCCAAGTTGCTGAAATTCTAATCTGGCATATCATGTCACGCTATTCACGAAACATGAAGAAGGCATTAAACTCTGCAAAATCTACTTTTCCTGTTGTTCAAGCAAAACATTTCAAGCCAAGAGCATTTGTGTCACCCTTATAATTTATTTGCTCTGCAGATTAGCATATCAATAAATTAATGCCAGCAACACTACAGCATCTTTATAAAACATCAAACAGATAGTTGCCTTGTTAAATTCATTGCAAGAATTGTAACTGTGGCAAAAACGGTACTGATGACACAAGAACCAATCTCCCAGCAAACCTTTCACAGTTCAGAGTTTTGTGTGTGTTTTTTGTAAGTTTGTGCAGTTAGTTCAATGATCCACTTCTGCAGCATAACAGTCAGCAAGGATAACTTCTCGAGGCTTCCGAAGAAAGTTCATCCCTTGACGCACAAGTGGTTTGCACACCTGGGCGGTGTGTGCTCCATGCATTTCAAACTAATGCAAATAGACAGTTTGCTGATAAGTTCCTAATCCCTTTCATTCCAGCAGACAATTGTGAGACTTAGGAACGGCTTTATAGAGTCAATAAACAAGAGTCAGGAGAGATTGTCAGACAGTAAATTAAGAAGAAAAAATGATCTCATCTCTGGTCGGCCCAAGCTGGCTGGGAAAAGTTGAGTCCGACTTGGTGGCCTGTCCCCATTTCATGCCTCGGGGACTCCTCAGACTCGCTCACAAGTTGGCTCCTTTCATTCTCTTGCTGTTTACGGTATGCAAGATTGCATCCCTGGAGCAAGCTTTTTTGCTGTCCCCATCAATGTACCGAAAATGAGATCCATGACAGTCTTTTCCAGCTATGCACACCCGGTCAGCTTCAGACTGGCTGGAGAAACACTGGTGCAAAAAGGATGGATCTGGCCGATGAGCTGCATATGTTTTTTTCGGTTTGTTCCTGCCTTTCATTACGTCGTCAGTGGACTTGAATGGAGTGTTTCCCGAATTTCAGGAACTGGAAGAGTTTGTCCCTTGTCCTCTGCTTCAAAGCAGTCAGCGCCCTGGTTTTCTCCTCCAAATCCTGGTCTGTCGCAAGGACGATTTTGGCCCTTTCCTCTGCTTTCTTGTCACCAGAGTTCTGAAAAAGCTTCTGGAGCGACTCTTGGTCCAGGCTCTCAAAGATGTTGGCCACTGCTTTCTTGCGCAAGGCCGTGTCGAAGCGATAGCCGTGGACCGAAGGGCTCACCCTCAGGGAGGTCGACATGCTGGCCGCCTGGCTGCTCCTTGCTTTCATCGAGGTCGGATGCATCAGTCAGAGTCTCTGCTGTGTCTTGCCCAGGGCTCTCTCCGGTAGGGAACTCCCAGTCCGGGCATGGCTATTTAAAGGCAATTCAGAGGAAAAGCCGAAGTCTCGAGTTACAGTGGTGACATCAGACTGAGCTCAGCACCCAAAGCCAACAAGCTGGCTTAACAGTTCAATTGCCAGTACCCTACGTCCTGGATGAGTACTTTCTGCCCTGGAATTTCAGTGAATTCTATCACTTATTAATTTGAATGTCCGAAAGTAGAGGTTTGGGGGCACTTCTTTCTGTTCTCTTTTTTAGACTATTCAATTTGGAGCCACTAAACAGAGACAAGCATGGGGCTTGCAAATGGAGAAGGTTATACAAATTAAAGTTGGAGACCAGAGTTTGAAAACAAAAGAAGACTTTTTTTTCTGAACACCAAAATATATTATTACATTATAATGCAGTGGTAAAGGTTGTCTCCATTTATGTAAGACCCAGGTGTAAATCCCCACATTGCTGTGGAAGCTTGCTGGGTACCTTTGTGCTAGTCACATACTGTCATTCTAACCTACCTCACAAGGTTGTTGTGATGATAAAACAGAGAACTGGGCAATGTTGTAAACTGTTTTTGGTCTCCATTAGGGAGAAAACTGGGGTATAAATAAAGTAAAATAAAATAATAAAATAAGTATGATAAAGCATACAATGCAAAACTAAGCACATGTATCTTATATATGTATACAGTATCAACATTTATCTGAATTATCAAAATTTGATTTTCTCGATGCATTTCATCAACAGCTTCATACTTCAGCCTTAAAGGAGACAACACCTTTCAACATAATGGATTCCCCTGGGCCAGTTCTCTCCTCAACTTTACCTACCTCACAGGATTGTTGTGATGATAAATAGGCAGGAGGAAAAGCTGAATACAGCTCTAGTTAAATCAAAATTCACACCAGCATATTTCTAAGGATTCTAAGTGTTCACAAGCAACACTAGGCTACCTAAGCTGGGTTCAGGGAGTAGCTTATAGCTTATAGAATCTAATAAAATCAGCCCTAGTCAACAAGGGCTCCTTCACTTTTTTGCCTCCAATATGCTATCACCTGCCAACGATGTAGTTCTGCCGTCTATGTCAGAAAAACAGGCCAGCCTTTGTGCAAAATAAATAAATAAGCAGACATGATCCAACAGTAATGGGGAATATTCAGAAATCAGTGGGAGCGTATTTCATCCTCCTAGGAAATCATTTGGCAATCTGAAAGCTACCAACAAAAGTTTCAAAAGGCAATATCAACATGAGGGCTGTTTTTTTCCACAGAGCTCTCAGACAACTGCTTGGGGGTCCTTCTGAAGCACCCGGAGCTGGATTTTCTGGCTTTTCTGTCACCATGCAGGGGAAAAGCCCACTCTAAAAAACATGCAGCCCCCTCCAGCTTTTTTTGCACTTTGCAGATAAGGAAAGGAGTTTGTTTGACCTACAGATGTTATCAATAAAGCATCAAAATCAACGTTAAAAACATGCACACCTGTTTGAATCCGGGCATTATTCTGGTAAGTGCTTTTCAAAATACATTTTTGTTTTTCAAGGATGTGGCTACGGGCCACATCCAGTGGTGGGATTCAGCAGGTTGGCACCACTTCTGCAGAACCGGTTGTCAAAATGGTGCTTGTAAACAACCGGTTGTTAAATTATTTGAATCCCACATCTTCACCTGGACTTTTGCTCAGGGCCCTAGAATTACTAAGATCACCTCTGTAAATGTAAAAGGAGGTGAGAGACTACGTTTATTCAGTAGTGAAGGAAAGCCACTCTGTACATGCGGAGAGACTTTTTCCCCCAGGACTCAGCCATAGCGTTGATAACAAACTCCAGGGCTAAAACCGGTCTTGGCACAAAAGAAATGCTTGTTTTCTAAAGACAAATGAGAGGGATAGCTGTGGTAGTCAATTGTAGCACAACCAAAATAAATCTTGGGCTAACTTATTCCTGATTTTGGAAGCTACCCAAGCAATTTTGGCTACTTTAAGCGTGATTTCAAAATTTTCACTAGAAAGCATCTTCGCTGTTAGTCTTCCTATCCCTTCCTGGAAAACAGATTAGGACAGGGCTCATAAGAATCCTTCTGATGCTATCATACCCCTTGCAATCGAATAGAATATGTTCAAGTGACTCTGGGGATCCGTTGCTACATATACACAGACACCTTCCAGACAGGATTCCTCAATATTTAAGAAGAAGAGGAGGAGTTTGGATTTATATCCCTCCTTTCTCTCCTGTAGGAGTCTCAAAGGGGCTTACAACCTCCTTTCCATTCCCCCTCACAACAAACACCCTGTGAGGTAGGTGGGGCTGAGAGAGCTCCAAAAAGCTGTGACTCGCCCAAGGTCACCCAGCTGGCGTATGTTGGAATGCACAGGCTAATCTGAATTCCCCAGATAAGCCTCCACAGCTCAAGCGGCAGAGCGGGGAATCAAACCTGGTTCCTCCAGATTAGAATGCATCTGCTTTTAACCACTATGCCACTGCTGCTTTATTTACCATAAAGGACCACCGTGGATAATGCATTGTATCTTAGTAAAGTAAAAAATCTCTGTAATCTGAACGTGAATGCTCTTTGCTGCTTACTCTGCCTGCCTCATTACTTATGAGGGACGGCTGTTTGAGTAGAGGGTGTTTAAAGTCAGAGGTATGGGAAGGGGTAATTGCCTGAATGAAAAC
Source organism: Sphaerodactylus townsendi (assembly GCF_021028975.2). Lineage (NCBI taxonomy): Eukaryota > Metazoa > Chordata > Lepidosauria > Squamata > Sphaerodactylidae > Sphaerodactylus > Sphaerodactylus townsendi. Next base: position 63,601 of record NW_025950495.1, read on the forward strand.
ATCTAACCTCCTGATCACTGGAGGAGTGTGTACATGTCTGTATGCATGGCTTTGAAACACTTCTTGTCCCTGGTTGAAACATTTTGAGGTTTTGCTAACTGACCACAAAGGATCTCTATCACCCAAAAGATATCCATGGGCATTGCAGCTCCCAACATGGAGAGCCCCTGTAGCATGCAGTTGTCCTGTAATTGCGGCAACGTGGGTATTTCCACTGACTCAACACATCAAAGTATGTTTTGCCACCCATACATCCCCACCACATCACAATGATTTGAAGTGTCCAGACGCCGCAGTGGCTGAGTCCTTAACAGAAATACTGGGAGAGCCCGGCAGGCTGAGGGGTGGATAGTGCAGACTAACAGGCGGCTGATGTGGCCAGAATGCAGGTCTGTTTCCTGGTATTCATGTTCTTCTGACGCTAGCAGAGGGTTCATAACAATGAAAGCGCGGCAGTCAGATTCCCTGACTGTCTCCAAGCACTTGGACTTCCTTCAAACACCCACCTTTGTCCTTTCAGCTTGTCCCACCCACCTTCCTATTTATTTTTGCCTTTTTGCCTCATTATAGAGATGCTTTTTATGCACAATGGCATAAAAAGCCAGACGTTGTCTGAGCCCTTGCGCATTATTAGAGTCTTTCTGTCTGTCTTTCTCTTTCCGTGAGTGGGACCCTTTTGAGAAATGTCCCTTCCCTTCTCAAAACACTTTTTGCTTCCCTTGAAATTCCTTAGATGCTTCACCTGAGCCAAAACCCCGCACATTTGCATCAGAGTTTCACTTGAGGCAAAAACTGTAGAGACAAGCGGCTCTTCCTCCTCCAAAAAGAAAAAAAAATGTTCTCAATAAAGCTCCTTTCCACACAGCAGGAACAAAATGTCCTGCAGATGTTTTAAAAAGATCCATTTTGGCTTTTTGTGTTCCCACAGTATGGAGCCAAAAATGTTCCCACAAGCATTGCCAGCCAAAACAGTTATTTTTTTCCCTGCATGCTGGCCGACGGAGCTCTGGTCAACTTCAGAGTTGCACCCACCATTTTGTGTGCTGCTGCAGAGATTCTTCTGCCTCCACTTGCGAAGGTTTTCCACAGAGGTTTCCTCTGCTTGCAGCTCATCCGCGTATGATTTCTGTGTAAAAAGTGAATGACACGTATATGTACATATTGCAGCTTCTCTAACTGTGACATTGTAGCTTTGCAGACATATCCCTCCAAATTAAAAAAAATGGAAACATGACACATATGTGCACGGGATCGCTAGGCAAAACAAACTTTATTCATCAACTTCACTGGGGGCAACAATATCATTATTGTGGTGATATGATGTCATTTCCCAGTGAATCCTGAAGTGACGTTGCTGCATCAGAGTGATGCAATCTATACATAATAAACACACAGCATTTTGGGTGAATCCTAGAGTGTTGCCCTGACACCGCCACATCACTTCCAGCTTCATGCCAGAATGGGCACCGTGGCCATGCTGGTTTTCCCCATGATTTTGCTCCCACTGCTCTACTGAGTAGAAGCAGAAGCAGCAGAGCCTAGGGCAGGAAGTCTGGGCACCCTGTCTCAGGGGTGCTGGGAAAGAGTGAAGGAGGCAGCAATTCACATGCTTAGCATTAGTTGATGCTGATAAGGGAGGAGAAAGGAAGGGAAGTTAGAAAAAAGCAGCAGTGGCCAAGAATGCCCCCTGCTGGCCATGGTTCTGTACACATGTTACAGCGAGCACCGGTAAAACAATTCATGTATATGTGTTTGTAAGAAAGAGCTAACAAGTGTTCACTTTGCAGATGAAATTGGGGACCAATACCTGGATAAAAGTCTGGTTTTAATCACATGGATTAAATTTAACTTGAGAATTACTCAATACACATATAAGGAAAGCTCAAATGTACACTGTGCACTGATTGTACATGTGTTCCCTGTAACTTAAGAACAAGGCTTGTGAGTCTCAACCAGTGCTTGACAATTAACAGTAAACTGGCAGTAATGTATCTGTTCATACCTCTCCTTTGCTAATTTTGTTCACTAGCATAAGTAAAAAACTGGCTATCAGGGATACCAGAATGATCACAGAAATGAATAACAGCGGCAGGTGTACTCTAATCTGGAGGAATCCGGTTTGATTCCCCACTCTGCTGCCTGAGCTGGGGAATTCAGATAGGAAGGTCTATCTGGGGAATTCAGATTAGCCTGTGCATTCCAACACACGCCATTTGGGTGAACTTGGGCTAGTCACAGTTCTTCTGAGCTCTCTCAGCCCCACCTACCTCACAAGGTGTTTGTTGTGAGGGGGGAAGGGGAAGGAGTTTGTAAGCCCCTTTGAGTCTCCTATAGGAGAAAAAGGGGGGATATAAATCCAACTCCTCTCTTCTTCTCAGCTGTAATCATAAGAAATGCTGTACACCCTTCCAAGTCCACTTCAGTCAGTGGACACAACAGGGTGTAACTCTACTTAAGACTGCACTGCAACAGTCTCTTTTCTCCATTCTGCCTCTTTCAGAACCACTATGGTACACCAGTTGAAATGTTGCAAGAAGATTTGTGAGAACTAGGTTCAAATATCCACTGTACCATGGAAGCCCCCTGGGTGAATTTGGGCTAATCTACCTCACAAGGTTGTTGTAAGTTCAAAAGTATAAAATGGAGAAGGAATAATGGACATTGCCCATAACCCCTTTGATGAAAGTGTGGGATCAAATGGTACTAAATAAATAAACATTTAGGCTATGGGATGTGTGTGCACTTTATGAATTCAGTGTTTATCAATTAGTTTTAAATATAGGAGGGGTACAAGTGTGCATGGAATCCGGGAGGGGCTGTGGCTCAGTGAAAGAGCATCCATTTTGCATATGGAAGATCCTGGGGTCCAGTTAAAAGGATTTTGGTCACATGATGTGAAAGATCTCTAAATTAGACCCTGGGAGCCACTACCAGTCAGAGGAGATAAGACAGACCTTGACAGAACATTGGCAGTCTACGTTCACGTGATCTGGTGATGTATCATCTGGTCATATTCTTTGTATTTGAGGCATTCCTTGAAAGCAGAAGTAGAGACGGCAGTCGCTCCAAGCTACTGTATTTGACTCAGCACTTCCACCAACCTCACCTTCTTCTGCTGAAACAGAGCAAACATACAAAAGCCGTAACCATGGAAGAAACTAATACAACAAGGATTTCTCTCCACTGCAGTCAGTGTAAGCAAATGCTCCCTGTTTCATATGTTGAACTGTTTTTACACACAGTGTTGGATCCTGTAACCTATCAGTTCTGCCTCAGGAAATTCATCTCACCCTCTTGCCTTAGGAAGCATTTGGGCCTGACTACAATTGTTGGCTGATCATAGGACAAACCATGGTACGAAATGCGCTGGAAGGGGTTGCACTTCCCTTGAAGACACTGGGCTCAGATTATTCACAAGGATAACTGGTGACAGTGAGGGTTGCTACCCTCCAAGTGGTGGCTGGAGATCTCCTGACATAACAACTGATTTCTAGGCAACAGAGTTCAGTTGCCTGGAGAAAATGGCTGCTTTGGAAGGTGGACACTATGCCATTAACCTCCACTGAAGTCCCTCCCTTCTCCAAACTCCACCCTCCTCAAATTCCACCCCGAAAATCTCCAGGTATTTCCCAACGTGAAGCTGGCAACCCCAAGGATAGCTCATTCATTGTCTCCTGGACTGCTATCACTATTCACTGTTTCTCAGCCTACACTACCTCGTGTACGCCTGAGACTCCAGAACTAGCTCCTGGATCTGCTGAGGTAGAATCTTATCTGCCATCTTCTTCTTCTTGGCATTGTGGTTGTGGTTCTGCACTGCCTGTTGCTGGACTTCTTGGATCTGCTGAGGGGCCAGCCTTTTTTTGAGACTGGTCCATTCCTGACTGAGGCATCCCAGGTTGAACTGAAGGACTGCCAACATTACCTGAAGGGCCACTGCAGGTCCATGAGAGGCCATGTGGCTGCCAGGTAGAAATGCCAGGAGGTGGATATGCAGTGCCGGGTAGATGCTAGTATTACATTCCTTGCCCAGGGGCCTGGCCCATTCAAACAGGGGGCCCAGCTATGCATTTATCTCTGCACTATTTATCTCTGATTCATGATCAGAGAAAAACAGTGCAGAGATAAACACAGTCCAATTAGAACTGGGGAATAGTGAAAATACCATGAATACACAAGCCATCAAAGACTTACTGAAGCCAGATTAATACCAGATCCTAATTGTTCGTTAGTGGGTTTTCAGATTAGCTTAGAGAAGCTTGTTGATGGTGTATGATGTATCCACATGTATGGTATAGGGACATGAGTTGTACCATAGCCCCATGGTAGACCTGGTTCACATTACTAACTAGTGAGTTAGTGATTACTCAGAGATTACTCAGTCTTTCGACTGCAAGCCATTTTTTGTGCAAATTGTGCATTGTAGGCATTGAAGATAAACAGAGACACTGAGCAAAAAGGAGAAGGAGTCTTGTGGCATCTTAAACATTAACTTTTATTTCAGCATAAAACTTTGCAAGTCAACTCAATAATTTCAAACATTTGGAACAACACTGTTCCTTTTTATAACTGGAGACAGCAGTGACAACAGGTAAGAGGTGACTGATCCAAGAAAGGTAAGGGGTGACCGATCTAAGAAAACCATTTAATTATGGATGAAAACAGTACAATTGAGCAAATCAGATACATCCAAATTTATCAGATGCTTTGCTATCAGCAACCTACTTCTGACCAGCAAATTGCATGTGAGTGAAACGGGTAGATGTTCAAGCATAATAATAGAAAAAACACATGTAGTTTTTAGAAATGAATGACACAGCCAATATTGCCAGCCTTCAAGCCGTGGTTTTTGTCAGTAAAGGACAGGGAAAGGAGACCTGGCATTTTCCAGGGCTGTTTTAGGAGGATTCATTGGGACCAGGCCAGCAGTAACCACCAGATGACCTGATCACATCCAACTTGCATGATGCATCCAGGACTGGCTGTTTACTACTTACTGTTCAATGAAAGCCACTCCATAAAAGTGATTGGAGTTCCAGACTAGGATCTTTAAAATCCTGAACTGAATTGCCACACTGCCATGGAAGCTCAGTGCATGACCTTGGGCAAGTTACCCATTTTAATCTAACCTGCCTCACAGGGTCTAGTGAGGACACAGTGGAGGAGAGGGGAATGACATAAGCTATTTTTGGTCCCCGCTATGGAAAGGTAAATAAATGAAGTAAATCAACAATATAGTAAATGAGGTAAATGTACCTGAAGATTGGGGGCATATAAAAAGTAGATTGCTTTTTAGGTGAGAAGGAAGCAGGAAAAGGTGAGGATATGAGAGCTGCCAAGGAGAGGGAAAATGGAAATAATGTTGGGAATTGAAAAACGAGATGCCCCTACAAGTCCTTGTGTGCCCCCTGCAGGAACATACCTTGAAGCCAATGGAATAGCTGAACTGCAACCAAACCATTGAGGATTTGAAAGGACTTCAGTTTCCTTGAGGAGGTTACATGAAAACCCTTGCTGGGTTTTAATTGCTCCCAATGGAAGCAATTGTGCTTGTGGTTAGAGTTGCCAACTTCAAGGAAGAGCCCGGAGTTCTTCTAGAATTACAAATGATCTCCAAGTACAGGCTACAAATAGCTTTGAAGGGCGGAATCCAAACCACATCCCCACTGAGCATCGTCTCCTGTCCAAAATCCATCCTCCCCAGGCTGCATCCCCAAAAGTTTCAGGAATTTCCCAACTCGTTGTCCCCCCTAGTTTCAGTGAGTCATTGAACAAGTTGCATAAGACAGAAGTGAGCAGAGGTCATCCCTTCTGCACCAAAGAAAGATGTTGACAAGAATTAACGAGAGAGCCACAGCAAAGCAGGGGAGCCCCAGCAAAGCAGGGGAGCCCTTTGGGGGCCTTCCTCTGTTGATGGAGTTTTCAAGGTATAAACATTCTGAGAGCACAAGAAAGTTATTAGGCACTTTTGCCGATAGAATCAAACGGCAGAGAGCATCAGCTGACCTATTTCTGGTTTCCTCTTTTCTGGGGAGGCTTTCAGTAACTTAAAATCTCAACAAGCACTGTGGCCAGCCTCTCTTTGTTTTTAAGCAGTCATTGACAAGATACCCTATAAAATTAATATGGCACAGACACAATGCTCCATAAGAATTGATGTCTTAATAGTCCCTCTGAAGAATAAATTATATAGTTACAGCAGAAAGGACAAAGCATACCAAAAAAATCTGGTCTTCTAATGGAGGACTGCTCCCCCATCGCACATAGAATAGGACTTTTTCAACTGATTTTAATGAGCCACTTTGTGCCCCCTAGAGAAGCAAAGGCATCTTTTTGAGTTAGGTGAGCAAAGCTGTTAGAGAGTTGCTAAATAATTCAAATTGTAGGGATCAAGTTGAAGCAGACGCTGAAGCTGCAACATAAATGATTATCTTCTGCTGGAATATGTGCTGCGTATTTCTGCTTTTTGTTTTAGCTGAGTGCAAGTGGATGCATTCAAATGTTGGGACACTAGATCATTCGTATGTGAACTCTTTCTGCATTTAAGGTGTGTGTGTGTTCAGTCTGGATTCTCAGTGGCAGATGCAAAGTCTGACCATCACAAGTCTATGAAATTCCAGATCAGACCTACCCAAATCATTAAGTGATGGTCCACCATTAACTCCATGCAGAATTACAATAGTGGATCCACATCAATGTATGTTGCACTATTGAATCCATTAGCCCCCTTGATTTTCTTAACTATACAGAGGGAGGTTCTATTCTGATAGTGGCCCCACCTATTTCTATTGTTCACCAATGTAAAGCTCCAAGCTCTCACTCAAATTTCCCCTAATACCAATGATTTTTCAAAGCAAGTGAATGGGACATTAGTTGCTGCATTGTCTCTCATATGCTTGGAGATTCGGGTGCAACAAATGCCAGATTCGGCCCAAATCTGGGTGAATTTGGGCATATTCAAGTGAAAATCGCCCAAATATGTCCTGCCCGAATCTGAACGAATCCAAATACAAGGTATTCGGGCTTTTTTGGTATTTTTGGTGTTTTTTGCATTTTGGCCTGCAGTGGGCGCATTTTTAAAGCTAGCAGCACCAAAATTTCAGAGTATGATCTGGGGATTGTCCTGATGAGCCCACCAAGTTTCGTAAAATTTTGTTGGGGGAGGGGCAAAGTTATGGCCAGTGCATTGCTGACCCTCTTTTGGCTTTCTTCCTCAATGCTGAGATTCCAGTCTGCTGAAGTTCATTTGAAGGTTACCAACATAGGCCCTTTTTACACAGCACAAATAAAAAGTCCCGAGGATGTGGAGAAAAGGTGTTTTGAGAGGAACCCTGCACAGTTTTTCTCCCAAGATGCCTGCAGGACAATTTATTTCTGCTTAACCCAGGTTTTTAAAAAATGGCTTAACTAGCAATCCTTTTTTGCCAAGATGGGGTCGAATCATTTCATGATTGCTGTGTAAAGACCGGGAGAGCAGGAAACATATTATTTTTCTGCCCAGTAATTTAAAAGCCCTTACTTTTGTTTTTGCCTGCCATGTTGTGCTGCTACAGAGATTCTCCGTCCCACCTGTCATTTGGTGAAGGTTTCTCATGGAGGTTTCCTCTGCTTGCAGCTCATCCACATGTGATTTCACTGTAAATAGTACATGAATAAAGGTTTTTTTGCCTAGCAACCCTGCACACACATGTCATTTTTCTTTTTGTCTTGAGGGAGGTGCCTGAATAGCTGTGAAGACACGATATGAGAATTGGAGCCATTCAGAGAGTTGGTCCACCTCCCATTAAGAAGCAGAGGCTAGGTTTACTTATTACTTTAAATCCAAATAGACCTGCTCTCTGGAGGCTGATCTACCTGCAGCTTAAAGTAATGGCTAGACTTGGCCTCAGTAGAGGACAGGTCTACCCATGGCTTCTTAAAGAGGGTAGACCAGCCCTCCAAGTAGCTGCGATTCTCATACCATGCTGTTGAAGCTATGTAGATGCCTCCCTCAAAACAAAAACAAACCAGAAACCCCCGACACATGCGTGGGATCACCGGGGGAAGCTAACTTTATTCATGTACTTTAAAAATGTAAATAGCAAGCGGATGAGCTGCTAGCAGAAGAAACCTCCATGGGAAAAAATGCAGCAAATGCCAGACAGGATGAAAACTCTCAAGTGGCAGAAAATGGCGCGTGCAAGCTGCGGCGAAAATGAAAGTAAATGAGCTCTTGTGGGGATTGGGGAGACTGAAAAAGAATGATTTTGGCTGGCAATTTTTTTGTCCATGCTGTGCAGACAAAAAGCCAAAGCGGGTTTTCTTTAAAAACGTCTGCAAGACAATTGTGCTGTGCAAAAAGGCCCATATTCTACACTACTGATTTATCTAGTGCAATACTCATTCCTTTCTTGTCAGAGAACCCTGGGAACTATAGTTCTTCGAGGCGGGCTGGGGATCTCAAACCCCTTGAGTTCTCAGCACCTTCATCCAACTACAAGTCCCAGAATTCTTTTGGGAGAAGCTGTGACAGTTAACGTGCATGTTGTGTGTATTCATATCTCTCAAGAAGAAGAAGAGATAATCTAATGGAGACATGTCAACTATGAAGAAGGCAGGAAGGATACTGACCTGAGAAAGAAAAGGCCATTTCCCCTGAATCTGGTACTAATTAATGTTCCTTCCTTAAGATATTTATAGCCTGCAGCTTAAATAAACATCAACAATGGAATAAGATCACATTGTTCAGATCTAATAAGATAACATGAGCAAACTGAAGTAGTTGCTCCATCTGCTATTCAATGAAAGGAGCCTTGTTCCCTTTCTTCTGAGGGATGGCTAGTCATCAATGGAGCCCATGCGGGACAGGCCACATGAAACTTGAATGGGCAGGTTTGGTGGGTGGCCATCACTCATCACTTATCACTTCCTGGCTTTGAAATGTTCTTCCCCATCCCCTGAACCTGGTGCAGTCTAGTTGACCTCAACCAGGCCCTGGACCTTTTCAGTAGTGGCCCCTGCCTAGTGGAACTCTGAGTCTAAAGGGACCAGGGTCCTGCAGGATCTGTCCCAGTTCCTCAGGGCCTGCAAGACTGAGATGTTCCACCAGGCACAGGCTTGATGACTTTTGGTTGCTCTATTAAATCCATTGGTCACCAAGACAAAGCCCCTTTCAACGATATGTTCCCTTCAGTCCCCTTCCTCATTTATTTTGTGGAAGATTTGTTTTTCTCTGGAGTCTGCTCTGCGAGAACTTAGGGTGCCATCTTTTTTTGAATTTTGATCTAGTTTAATTGATTTGGTTTTTACTGTATTTGATTTCTTGTTACCTACCCTGAATCCCACTGTAGTAAGGGAAGGGTAGGATATAAATCTAAAATATAAACAAACAAATGTGAGTCTCGCTGTTGGTTCTTCAAGCAGGGCTATCAGATAGTCGGATGTTGCTTCTACTTGAATATTTTAGCATTTTTCAAGCACTGTTAGGTTATCCTTGAACCAGAGCTCAGAGTGGGGAAAGCAGCTGCTATTCTTATTAAATCACATAGAAAATTCTATGCTACTGTGAAGGAAAAGAATGTCTTTGTGCACGGACTATAAATATATACACGTTCCTCCATTCTTGATTGCAAACATGTTTAGTTTGTGATCACAACAGCCCCCCAATTCCTCCCCCTCTTTTAAAACAAGAAACAAAAAAGCCCCAGGCACAGATTTTCTGGATGTTTAAAATATGACTCACTAATTAAAAATTAAAGAGAGAACAGTTTATCTTCAGTTGTATGTAGTGATTTGTTTTTGTTTTTCAGAACAAGTAAGATTTTGAATACCATGGGCTTGTTAAGCAACAGCAGCAGCAGCTGACTTTGACTGTAAAACAAGGTTTTCGGAGGCAGCAGTTCTTGAAATATTTATCAGCTGTACCTATTATGGTGGCAGGACAAACAGATAAAATTTTAATTTCTGTTTCTAAATATGATGCCATTCCTTTTTGGGGGTGCCAGACACAAACCAGACCACAAAGTATAGAATTGTAACCGGAAATGCCAAAGATTGTAACTGAGACCCTCAGGGCAAAAAAGTTCACATGTTCTCTTCTGCAAAATGCGCCTCCGCCCCCCAAAACAGCTTCCTGCTGGCCATTGTCACTAAAAGAGGTTGAGCTCTAGGGTTATGAAATTGCAGCTGGGAGACCAAAAAGATTCTTAAAAGATTCTACCAAAGTCCCTCCCATTCCTAAACTTCACCCTCTCAGGCCCCATCCCTCAAATCTCCAGGTGTTTACAAAACTGGAGTTGGCAACTCTATTGAGCACACAGTCCATTGAAACAACTGGCAAAAAGGCACCATTGCTGCCCATGCTCCCCCTGCTTCTCTGGGCAGTCTTAGCTGTGGTGAAGACAGGGCAATTGCCCTAGACCCCACACTGTGGAGGGGAGGCAGCCCTGACATCCAATGAGGGTCCTAGACTATATAATGTACTATAGAGTCCATCTGTTCCATCTGAGCCCAGTGGCCTCTGGCAGTTTGTTGGGGGTTGGCTGGCTACCAGTAGCCTTCTAGCTCACTGGCCCACCAGGAAATTCCCCAGTAAGCTAAATGGCTGGTCCTTAATGTGGCACCTTAAATTCTAACAAAGCTTTCATGAGTCATAGCGCACGTCTTCAGATGCATGGAGCAAATGATTGTTTACAGAGATTTTTATAACCAAGATCACAAAAAGTAGGGAAGGGAAGGTAGGAGTTGAATTGCCAGCTGCTCTCTTAGAAATTCTTTGAGATTTGGAAGTGGAGCCAGGGGAGGGGAGGGGAGGGGAGGGGAGGGGAGGGGAGGGGAGGGGCCATAATGCTATAGGACTCACCTTCCAAATCAGCCATTTTCTCCAGGTGTCATCTGGAGAACAGGTGCCATCTTTGTCATCTGGAGAACAATTCTAATTCCAGGAGACCTCCATGCCCAACCTGGAGATTGGCAACCTAGTCATAATTCAGGTGTGAGGCTTTGTGTAAGGGTTTTGAGTGTCCATGGTTGTTGCACAAAATGAATTATGGGAGAGGTACAGTAATGTATACTGGAGAAAAGATGGCATACAAATAGATGACATAAAAAGACTTCGGGGGAAAGGGCATGCAATATGAAATTTGTGTGCCTACCTTTTGTCGAAGACCCAACCAGACAATTTGTTCTGTCTAGAGAGCATCCATGCCAATGCCCAGCTGGGCCAAGGAGCAGATCTGCATGAAATCCAGAGAGAGGGGATCAGTAGGGAAAGGAAACAAAAATCATATTCTTCAGGCAGCATATAGCATGTGCCTACTCGTCCCAGATGCTGCTAATGACATCTAGAGTGGGTTAATTATTATGTTGCCTTCTTCCTCTGCAGTGCTGTTTCCCATTTTAACACACTGCCTCATGTTGGAGTCAGCAGCCAGGAGGGCTTAATTCAGACAGGTATTTTTGGTCACAGACAGTGTAGGTTTATTTATCCTGCCAGTTACAATTAAATCAAAAGGGAAAAGAAACATTTGCAATCCCACTGAGAATGAATCCTCTCCTAACAAAAGCCACTATTTATAATACAGAAAGAGGAAGATTCTCTCTTACCCACTTTCAAACTGCTTCTCAGAATGCGCTGAAAGTTGCTCAGGAGGGGTTTCTGCAGGAGTCGCGCCATCAAATATTTCCCAGCAGGAAGGTTACATCTAAAATATATATTTCTCTATGAGAAATGGCACCATGAAGGTTGTGCATTGTGCTTAAAAGAAGGCAGCACGAAAGGGGGGCTGACACACAGACCCAACTTGCCACCTCCAGCATGGTGTAGTGGTTAAGAGCAGTTGTACTCTAATCTGGAGGAACCGGGTTTGATTCCCTGCCCTGCCGCTTGAGCTGTGAAGGCTTATCTGGTGAACCAGATTAGCTTGTGCACTCCATCACATGCCAGCTGGGTGACCTTGGCCTAGTCACAGTTTTTCGGCGTTCTCTCAGCCCCCCCCCCCCCGCCACACTGGGTATTTGTAGGGGAGGGGGAGGGAAAGGAGATTGTAAACACCCCTTTGAGTCTCCTTGAGGAGAGAAAGGGGGGATATAAATCCAAACTCTTCTCCTCCTCTAAGGACAGGTAATTCTGCCCCCACTCTGAGTGTGACCGGACAATGCAGTGCCACCTAATGCAGGCACGTGGCAGAATAATTATCCATCATAATCCACCTGGAAGGCTGCAAGGCCAGGTCAGGGATCACACAGAGATGCTGCAGGATGTAGGTGGATATGTGGCAGAAGCACAAATGCTTCTAATTATTGAACTATCCAGTGCAACCCATCTGGAATCACTGTGCTTAGAGAAACCACTAGTGTGACTAAGTAGAAAGCAGAGTAGCACCAAAGTAAATCATTTGGATTCACTCAGATTACTCAGTGAGGTATAGCGAGTAGACTGTTGGTTTAGGACAGGAATGACCACCCTATGGTGCTCCAGAAGTGTGTGGACTACAATTCCCATCAGCCCCTGCCAGCATGACCAATTGGCCATGCTAGCAGGGGCTGGTGGGAATTGTAGTCCATGAACATCTGGAGCCCCATAGGTTGGCCACCTCTAGTTTAGATATGGGTTCAAGCTAACTGGATGACCTTAGGCCAGGCCCACAGATTCTCTCTTTCTCAGCCTAACTAACCTCACAGGATTGTTTTGAGGATAAAATGGAGAGGGAGATTGACATATACTGGAGGAAGGGTGGGGTATGAATACAAGGGGCAAATAGACTTCCAGAGAAAAGGATGCCTAAAAGCTCCTGAATGTCAGCACTCAAAATGTTATCACCTGCACCTAGCCAAGAAAAGTGACTCAGGCTTAATTGTGCCTTGACACCCTGCTGTTTAAACAGGAAAATGAGTAATCCAGATGTCCCAGCAATCTCTGTCTCTCTCTCCCTTTTGCCTTAGCAATGACACACCAGAAAACAGTGTGCTTGCAACCACTTTAACTGTTTGTAAAAGTGAGTTCAGTGGAGTGGATCACATGGAATGGGTGTGTGTAGGTTCCATTGCTACAGTCCATTGCAGTGCAACATCAATCTAATATCTGGGGAAAGGGATACTGTTAGTTCTGCAAATTCACCTCCTGCTCAGTTCACATAACCCTTTTTCCATACACCCCTGCTGTTTTCCCACAATTCTAAACCATGACTTATCAACTAGGATTTTCTCAACCCAGGGGTCCCCTTTCTTCAAAAACCTCCATGATCTTACCCCAGTTAACCATATACTGAGTTAGACCAGAACTCTCAGGGCCACTTGGCTTAGACCCTTCCCTGGTAATTGATGCTAGTGTAACCTCAGCTTGTGGGTTCTGTGGGGCAGTACTTGGAAGGAGTTGCAAAGAACCAATTTTTAAACAACAAAATGGTTTACTTTTCTTTACAATTAACACTTGTAAAACATCAACATTTAACGTTACAATTCAAGGTCCTGTTCAGGTTGCATTTCAAGTCCTTCTATTTACAGTCTACTGATATTGCCAAGTCCAAATTCTTCTTTGCTGGTGGTTGGTTTTGAAGACTCCAAGGGCTTGATGAACAGGTTGCAACATGATGAAGGTTTCCAGGAGAACTCTCACCCATTACAACCACAAAAGAAACCCTGAAACAATAAACTCCAACATTTACAACACAGCAAAACAACAACTACCTTCCCAGTAGTTCCCAACAATATTGAAATTACCTTAACAAGGTGTTAAGGGCTTATAGAAATCAAGGTCCGAGTCTGGTAGCCTTGCTTCTTCTGCAAAAGAGCTCTTGCAGCCTCTCTGCTGCTCCGAGTCTCCACCCCCTTACTGGGTCAACCCATTCTGGGCCAACCCATTCTGGGCATGGGGGTTACACTAGCTCAAAAAATGTCTCCTCCTGCATCGGGTTCTATTTTGTGGGATGAGTATGAGCCAGTGTCCATTTTCAGTTTGTTTCACTGAGTTCAGTGGCCCCAGAAGTGCTGGCTTGTCGGGGTTGCTCAGCCGGGCCATGTTCACTTCTTAGATTGTTTCTGCTGGCCACCCATGCCAGATACTCAAGCAGAGAAAAGTTTTTCCCAATTATTGTTTGAGATCCATTTGCTGGAGATGGAGGACTTTATTTCTACGTGCAACGTCTAATCTTAGTTCTGCTATTGGGTCGTCAAGAGACAACCAGCTGAGACTCCCCCTTCCAAAAAAAAACACATTTTATTGAATTTTAATTGTAATCTTATGACTCCTGGGAGCCACCTTTTGGTTGAAAAGCAAACTAAAAAAATAAAAATTGAACTGATGCACTAGGAATTCTTCGCTAGGAATTCTTCACAATTCTGTCTTTCATTTACAAACACTTTACTGAGTGTTGTGCATGTACAGTATGCACAGTTGAAAATGGCATCAGTTAGTTTGCATCAAGCCCCTTAGTTGTTTTATAGTGTTCTTATGTGCCTGGTTTGTTTTCATTGCTTGTTTTGGTTTTTATATTGAAAATGTGTGATGTTTTTAATGATTTTATGGTATTGTTTATTGTTAGCTGCAGCTGCACTCTGGGGGGATGGCATATAAATCCTCTGATTGAATGAATGAAATAAGTAAGCGCGATAGAGGAGTTACAGTGTTATCCTAGGACTGGGGAAACCCAACTTTCATTCTGTCATAAAATTTGCTGAGCAACTGTCCGGGCTCGGCTGCAGCGCCCGGACTTGCCCCACTGAGTCCTGCACCAGCTGGCACTGCGGGAGATGGGAAGCCTGCAGAGGAGCCTCTTGCATGGAAGGTGAAGGCCTTAGAGGCCTCAGAGGCCTTGTTCACAGGGGAAGGCAGGGAAGAGAGGAGGTTTAGGCCCAGCAAGCCCACAGCTGAGGCAGCTGTAGAAGATGGGCTGGAGAAGCAGCTGGGACAAGGGAGCGGAATGAGAGGGCAGAAGGTATATAAGGGAGTGGGAAAGGGTGAGTCTGGAGGTGCCGCAGCAGCAGGGAATGTGGGTGGTGGTGTGAAGAGACAAGGAAAAGGGACAGCTCAATGGTGGGAAGAGGGAAGGAGGGAAGAGGACCCTGAAGCCCAGACCCCCTTTGAGAACCTCGACCTCGGTTCAAGCTGGTTCCCACCCTGTGCAGTAACAGGGTGGGAGTCGTTCACACAAGCTGTAAACACCTCTCCCTGTGAGGCCACAGTGGAGAGACAAAGCCCTGGAAACTCCTCTCCCTGTGAAGCAACAAGGGAGAGAGAGAGAGGGAGGGTGTGAACTCTCAAGCCAGACGGGGAAGGGAGGCAAGGAGACCTGCTAGGAGGAGGGTGGAGTGGTGAGGGCTGCACACCTGGTACACCCGGTGCTTTGTGGGCGTGGTGGTTTCTTGGCCCCTTGGACCAACTGGGAGAGTCATCATCTGGGGAGGCAACCCCCAGGTTAGGGAGGAGGGAAGGATACACCACTCAAAGGGCCCAGGCGAGGGAGGGGGATGCCACAACAACCTTGTGTCAGTCACTCTCTCTGGAGCCTGCTTCACAGGTTGTGAGGACATGTGGGGACCCCACCCAGTGGTGGGATTCAGCAGGTTCACACCACTTTGGCAGAACCGGTTGTTAAAATGGTGCTTGTAAACAACCAGTTGTTACATTATTTGAATCCCACCACCGGAACCGGTTGTTAAATTATTTGAATCCCACCACTGATCCCACCCCAATAGCAATACGAAAACCCAAATGGAATGCCACACATTTTAGATCAAGAAAATGACTGAGAGGATCTGGCATTGACTGTTATATTGCCCAGATCCATAGTGCCATATTCCAATAGCTGTTTTATAGTGCTGAAGCTAATGTTCTAGAATTCCAGAAATGGAATTCCTTCCTCTCAGGCTGTTTGATTTAAGTTAAACCAGAATTCAGGAAGGGTGGAATGCAGGGCAGAGTGGAGTCACAGAACAAATGAAGGACTGAAAGGGGGGAATATTACGCTCCCTGCCGCCTTTCAGTCCTTCATTTGTTCTGTGACTCCACTCGGCATTGCATTCTACCCTTCCTGAATCTGTCTTCTTCTTGCACTCCAGGTGACAATTTTGCTCTCAGACACAGGGAGCTGGCAGAATTCGGACCGCCACTTCAGGCTCAGGTGACACGCATTAGCATCTCCTGCAAGAGCGCAGGGAATATATTTCCACTTTGGCACACTGGTCAATTAGAAGGCATCCAGTTGGTATTGAGATAGGGGAGCAGACATATACAGTTTACATTTTCCTGAGTAAATAATAAGTATTCGCCCAGACTTCCCTAGGTACGATTGACTAGCGCTCAGATTGCAGACATTCCAAACAAAGGTACACATCACAGAATCCATCATTTTCTTGCACAAACAATGCCAAAGTTCCAGGCGGCAACTGAGTTCTCAGACAGGAATGTGTTTGTAGATTGTCCCCCAAGTATCAGAGTGTGCAATTTCAAAAATGTTGCCCTTATAGTCAACAGACTAATGGTATAATCCAACCAATCTAGTGGGCAGATGTGGGCCCTACAAGCTAGCAGCCTGGGCATAGGGGATGAGGTACTTGGCTGAGTGCAGCATGGGGCTGGCAGGGTAGTCTCTTCTTCCTTCCACTGGGAGAGTAGATGAGGCTTATCAGTGTGCCAGTATCACTGAAATGCATACATTTATGAGGAGGGGGACTGGAACAAGGAAATAGAAAGTGGCAACAAAGAATCATGGGCTAAAATTTCACAAGGAGGAAAATAAATTGAAATAGGGATGTTCAGATTGAAAGAAGCAGGGGAGGCAATTTTAGAATTATCCCTAATAGTAGCATATCACTAGCCCAAGGGAGGGGGAATAACCCCTCCTGATCTAGTTTGCTACAATCTGCCTCAGCACAATAGTAGAATGGAACTACTTAGAGACAATTCCCTGCATTTTGTGAGGTTAGGATGTCATCAGTATGCAGATGACACCCAGCTGTATCTGTTGATGGGTGACCAGCCAGGCACTGTCCCATATATGTTGGCTAAGTGCTTAGGAGCTGTGGTGAAATGGTTGAAACAGATTTGATTGAAACTAAATCCAGCAAAGACATGGGTCCTAGATTCTGCCAGGAGGGTGTTTTTTCATCTTTGCCAGATTAGGCAACTGATCCCCTATCTGTCCCACCCTGATCTAGTCATGCTGATCCATGCAATGGTCACCTCCAGGCTAGACTACTGTAACTCACTCTAAGTAGGGCTGCCTTCACGACTGCTCCAGAACCTACAAGTGGTCCAGAATCCCAAAGAGTGCTATGCTCATCTGGAACGTTTCTATTGGTGCTCCCTGGCCCAAGCTGTCCTTAACCAGAACCATGGCTTTTTTTTGGCCCTGGCACAAGTCTTGTGGAACTTCTTGTCAAGTGAGACCCAGGCCCTGTGGGACATAGTTCAGTTCCACAGTGCCTGTAGGATGGAGATGTTCCATGAGGACTATGGTTGAGGACAGTGACTAACAGTTGCATATTTTATACCATTTTCAACACAAAGATGAGAGGAGGTTTGAGAATTCATCTGCCATTTACTGGACCTAGAATGTTCTAGAATGCTCCATTTGGATCCTGGAGCCTACCTAGTTTTGTCCTCAAGGCACTAATACCTAAGCAGAGCATTCTAGAACAAAGACAATCCAGATGATGGCAGATGAATTCTCAAATCTCCTCTCATCTTTATGTTGAATAAGGTATGGTTGGTTTCCCTGTGAAGCCCTCTCGGGGAATCACATCCCACTGTCTTTGTGCTGTGCCCTTCTGTGCTTTATATCTGGCTGTGTTTTTGTGAAGCAGAAATGAGGTGACCATCTTTTAAGTATTTTGTATTTTAGATATTAAACTTAGGTTTAGTTTTCATTGTGTAAGCTCTGTTTTATCTAACATTATCTGCTCTAAGCCTGACTTTGTTAGGGAGAACAGGGTAGAAAATCAAATAAATCAAATAATTAATTAATTAAAACCTGTTCTGTTTTTGATACCTTTGAATATATTTAAAGGCCAGAATATAGTCATTGCCTTGCACATCTTTGAAATGAAGTGGCAGTTGTCTGCCGCTATCTTTCCTTGGGCAACTCCACTGTATGCTGAGAACAACTCAATTTTCAAAGCTCAGGTTTAAGAGTGGTGCCTGAGGAAGCCGAGTTAAAGGGCAGCCAAGTCAGAGGATCATTAAAACTCTGGCTCAAGGCTCAATAGGCCATTCCTAGCATTTAAGAGCAATCATTTCCAGTCAGCCTCCCACTCTCTCCTAATTACACACGGCAAACATATCATAAATTGCACACTGCTGGCTGTTGAACAGGAAAGGGATACCTACAGAGATGGGTGGAGAACAGGGATTGTGGGAAGGGCGGGCCAAATGGAACACAACAGCATCCTCCCAATCCTCAAGCCACCCAGAAATAACCTCCTGAGGAAACAGTAAGAGGAGAGCCCCTGTTCACGTACTATCACAAACCCTTTCCCTCAGGATGGTGTTCAGCTTAACTTTACAGCCTCTGGAAAGTTAAAGGCAAAATGTACTGTAGATGCCAGTCTGAATTTGCTCTTGCTGCAGAGGTCGTCCCAGGAGCAACCTCTGTCTCCAGCCACACTGTGGCCAGTTCTTTACAGACCCTCCGATAAATACAGCACAAAGCAGGCCCATGATTTATTTATTTATTCATTCATTCATTTTATATCTTGCTCTCCCCCCAACCAAAGCAGTGCTCAGAGCTGCTTCCAGCAAGTTAAAATGTACATGGTACTTACAAACTAAAACCGTACATATAGATTAGCAATAAAACCAAATTTAAAATCCAATTTCATTTAAGCCACTGTAGTAGCCGCTGTAGAGCTGATTAGAGCCTGGAGACCTCCCGGAATTACAAGTGGTCTCCAAACAACAGAGATCAGTGTCCCTGGACAAAATTGCTGCTTTGGAAGGTAGAGTTTGTGGAATTATATGCTGTTGAGGTCCCTCCCTCTCCAAATTTACCCCTTCCCCAAAATCTTCAGGACTTTCCCAGCACAACAGTTAGACACCCTGCCCACAATGCAGAACAAAGCAGCAATGTTTTCTAGGCTCCTGCAAAACGGTTGGCTGTTGCACTGTTGCAATCATCTTCTATCAGATTTTCCTCTGCAGACAAGGCAATTTGATTTGGGAATAGTTGTGATGGTGCAACGATGGGGCAATATCCAATGATGTGTGGAGGCAGAAGTCAACATTCCAGCACACAGAAATCGTAAGATGTTGTTCAGGCTCTTTTGGCTTCCCCTCTCCTTGAGAAGAACTGATTTAGCTTCTCCTGGTATTTGTGCAGGCTCTGGTCAACTTTGGCCTAAACAATGGGAACTTTCTTGGCTGCCTTTTCCTGCTTCTACCTACTCTCAAATTGATTCAGAATATTTCTGTTACTCAAACGGGTTATCACATTACAGCCTGTCTTTTAAAGACCATATGGGACAATTGTTTCTCAACTTTATCACGTCAAGCTGCAATAGAAGTGGAATATGTGATCATCAACTATTTTGCAGCCATCATCCCGCAGGAGGAGGACTGGGGGATGAGGACAAAAAAGCAGAAGTGATGTTATTACATTGGGGTGGCAGGCTAGGAGTTGCCCAGTACTCTATGGTAAAACTTCCTTTCTTTTTTTGCTGAAAGTTACATTGAATTCTGGCCCATTGTTTCCATGGTGGCACATTGCAAAAAAAGTTCAAACAACGACTCTTGCCAAGAGCTTGTTCACTAAGCAATCTTCAATACATTCCCAAGAAACCTCAGACAAATTAGTGAATGGTTTTAAAACGACAACAACAATAACAACATTAAATAATAATTTCCTCACCCAGAATTTCCCAAAACTTGGAATTTAGAGATATACAGCCATGCCATTTTTAATTTCTTTTTCTGTTATTATTATGACTCTTCCCATTTTGCTGATTTTCTTTGTGACTATTTTTGATTCATTTCTTTTACTGTATTTTTAGACAACTTTAATGTGATTTTTATGCCAGTTGTCACAAAGACAACAATTAATGGCGATTATTCTATCAGATTTTGCTACGTAAGGCTGAGAGGAAAGACAGCTGTAGTTTTGCCCCAAATGGCAATTACCCTTGTTAGAAACAGGTGTTTTTGAGTGGAAAAATTCCACAAAATTCAGCAACATCCCCCAAGCCTGTTTAAATTATGGCATCATTTGAACCATTCTTACGATTCTGCTGCAGTTCTTGCTATGCTTTCTCCATCTGTTTGCCTTGCCAGGGGAGGAGCTCTCTGGAGCACTCAAGCACTGTTTCCCACTCATTCAGCCACCTTTCTGGCTTCTTTCAACGCAGGCAACATTGTCCGCACGTATCTCTAGGCAATACCTCCAGTGCAATGAAAGCTAAAAACTACTCCTGAAAGCTGCAGTCCTCAGGAAGATGGATTCTGCATCCAATACTTCTCCTGCAGCCCAGAGCAATGCAGACCTGCTCCCCCTCCTCCTCGGTTTGTGGGAATGCAGTCCGAAAATCACCATGATGGGCCATCCAATACAATAAAGGCCTCCTGGTCTGAGTAAAATTGATCATCAGGAAATGTTTTTTCTCTCCATGAGGCTTGTTCAGCAGCCAGACCCAGGATAATGGGCGATTTTAATTACTTAGATATTGATGGACATAATAAGTGAGCAGGAGGGGGGAACACAAAGGGAAGCCTGTTGCTGGAGGGAGACCGAGATCGATCCCAACACGCTGTGTTAAATAACTAACCAAGGGAGAGATTCGGAAGCCGCTCTGTTGCCTTCCTTTTCTCCCCCACTCGCACATGTCCAGGAAACCATCCAAGAAAGACAGAAAAGATGGAGGCTAAGAAACAACCAGAAGCCAAGTGTTTGAAACGCTCTCCATGTTCAAATATTTGTGGCGGTAGAAACAGCAACAAAGAGCTCATAGGAATGGGAGGGGGGGACGGGCGAAGAGGCAACGTGTTTCAGTGAGGAGGCTGCCTTCCTGCGAAGGATGCTGCTGATGTATGCCCCAGGAGATAAGGCCTGGAATTCCAGCCTCATGAGGAAATGGCTACAGATGGTATGGCGGGGGCGGGGGCGGGGGGAAATGCCTGGAGGGAATTGTGGAGGGAAAAATTCTCCTTAAAAAGGGAAAGAGAAAATGCTCGCCAAAGATCTAGACTGCCTAGCAAGTTACTGCACTCTTTCCAGCCTGTATCTTCTGAGAGTGCTTTGGAGAACGCTGTTGCATTGAGAAGGGATCTGGACGCCACCTGTGTTCTAATCTACAGCATGTCAAGAGCCCCAAAAGACTCCCGGATGACCCCTCTCTCCCCAGCATCTTGGGGGAAAGCTTGCTCTTCCACTAAGTGGCAAAAAAGAAGAAAAGAAAAGAAGATTTTTAATGTACTTCATCAGTTGCACACATGTGGTAAATTAGTTAGTTTAGTGTGGCAAATTAGTTTAAACTAAATTAGTTCATTTAATGTGGTAATTTAGTTAGTTTAAAGACATCAGTACTGGCACCTAGCTGGTTGTTATGATGACCACTTGGAAAAATGAGAAACAATTCTAATAGACAGACTGCCCAAATTCACCAGCTGTGGGATTATTATTTATTTATTTAAATTTATATGCCACATGGGCTCAGAGGCTCACAAGGCAAACATCATAATTACATAAAAAATACAACAAACCCAACATTATACTAAAATGCACATTAACTGAGCAACAAACAACTAACCAACAGGCGACCGGCAAACTATACCTCCTGCTCCTCACAGTTCGATGAGCTTGGGTTGAAATACAAACAGGGAGCTGGCCGGAAAGGTGAAGGGTTAGCCTCAACTGAATGCCTGGTGGGAAAGTGTAGGTTTACAGGCCCTGCACACAGTGTGGCCTTTTTCAGTGCAAAGGTGTATAGGATTGCCATGCAAGTTGGCAACCAGGATACAGTCTGCAATCCTAAAGACACTTTCCTAGGAGTAAGACATACTGAATATCCTAAAAGTTACTTCTGAGTGGACCTGCTTGGGCACTTTTAATAGTCATTCCAGGATGCTGTCACATCCTTACCATCACGTCTGAGTGGGAGTGTTGTGCAGCCTTCAATATGTCATGTTTACACCCACCTGTGACGACAGGGCTGTTTGTGATGAGGTTCTGTTGGCAATAAAGATGTTGCGGGGTTAGCATCCAGCAACACTTAACAAAGTTGCCTTTCATTTCAAAGGAGCTCTTGCAGGTGACCTTACTGGTGTATTTGAAACCAAAATAAGTAGTCTGTTGGCACTTGCAAAAGAGTTGGCAAGGTTCTGAGTTATTAAAAGACATGACTGTGAATAGCAAGACAACCAATGCCGGGCAGAGAAGGAAAGTGCTGCAAAAACAGAGCGGTAAATAAACAGTAACAAGAAAGAGAGACAGACAACTGTCACTGCTGCAGTTAAAAAAAATTGCTGCAATGGAGAGAAATCACGGAGCCCTTTGCCAAGTGGAGTGGGGACAGAAACGAATGTACATTTAAAAGAGGTAGTGGGAATTGCAGGCAAGATTGGCAGCACAAGACCTCATCTGCAATAGGTTGATCAGACTTAATGGCTAGCCTCCCATAGCTGCTTGTCATATCGCCGGGCTGCAGATAGGAACAACTTGGCACCTGAAGCAATTTCCTCTTCTGCAGACTGGAAACACAGCACTAGAAAGGCCTCCTTGCCAAGTGGGTGCAGCAATCCAGCTCAAGGATGAACCTGGAATGTAGATACATACTCTAATTCAGCCTTTTCCCTAACCTGGATAGCCCCAGACTACCCTGTTCTCATCAGGTCTCAGAAGCTAAGCAGGGTTGGCCCTGGTTAGAATTTGGTTGGATGATCTCCAAGGAATAAAAAGGGTCATGGCATGGAGGTAGGCAGTGGCAAACCACCTTTGGACATCTCTAGCCTTGAAACCCTATGGGATTGCCATAAGTCAGCTGTGACTTGATGTCACACACATCTCTCAGTCTCTAGGGGACATAGCAAATTCCAGTATGTTTTCCACCACCACCCATTTTGAAAATCAGCATGGGAAGTCATGCAGGTGTTGCAGCCAAGAAAGCATCTGCCATGGCCAACATGGAGGCTGCTCCCACACTTCTCTATTTTGGCTTCCAAATTGTCATGGGTTTGAGTGGGGGGGGGGGCATCCAAAGATGTCATCCTCTAATCATCCACTTTCCACACAATCCCCATCCTCTATACCTTCTTTTGGAATCCGCATTTTGATATGATCGCTCCAGAAAGAATGCAACTAAAGCTATTGAGGAAGGAAGGTGTGCAGTTTTGAAGCTCTTACCCATTTTCCTTCTGTCCACTTCTCATAGCCACCATTTTTTCTCCTGTACCACCAGAGAGCTTTTTGAGGCCTTTTATTTTTTCAAAAATCTGTAATCGCTAGATCTCTATAGCACACAAACTTTATAACAATCAATTGCCCCATCTGCTAGCTTTCTTTTTAAAGTGAGGAACTAAGAGTGGTACAGAAGGGCATATGATGGAGGAAAGTGTGCACAAAACTCCAATGCGCATGCTCCACTACTAGTGCAAACATCTCTGCATTTGCAGCTGCAATTACCGGGGGGAGGGGGGGCGCAGGCAAAGAGGCAGATTGTGCGAACCGTGTTGAACTATCAACATGAATTTAGACCAAAAGGTGGCCCAAGACCATTTGCCCAGAGGGGTGAAGCGTCAGCAAAATCTACCGCTGGAGAAATATAGATTTTGGCTATAAATTGCATACACACACAAAAAGGGGAGAAATAATTGTGTATCCAAAAAAAACATAACCCTATAAAACTTATTCTAAAATAAAATCAAGGGACACTTTATTTTCATTTACAACATTAATTGCTAAACTGTTCAATAGTTTGTTGTGAAGCAACCCTGTCTTCTTCACTAGACAGAGGTGGCAAAAAATATTGCAAGAAGTGATTGACAGAGTTTTTATCCAGGTGTTACCCTGGGCAGGCAGTCTCCACTTAAGTTGGGGAAATTAGCTGAAGACAGAGTGAGAGGGCCTAACTAGGATCAATACTATATACCAGGATTGTCTCAGGTAAAAACTCTTAAATGAGCAGGGTGGTTTTTGTAATAAAGTCAAATGCACAAGAGCTAACTATAGAAAAGAGAGGAGGCTGGATAGCAGTTGAGGAAGGGTGATAGTTACCAGTCTTGAAAAGATGAAAGCAGCACTGAGAAGGAAAACTACCAGCATTTCCAGAAGCAAGAGAAGACTCACACGCCAGTCGGAGGAATGCACGGATCCAGTACACACACATACATATATGGGGATCAAAAGACTTGGTTTTATACCCAAAAATGGGTCATCGGGTGGTATTAGGTGTTGTGGCAGGAAAGTCAGTGAGCAAAGAATTGATTACTTTTATGGGTTTTGGACAAAAGGATAGGAGAGGCTTGATAGGTCATTGGGTCCCAAGAGAATGCCTGAGCTATTCCCTTGAATAGTAATTGATTTGTGGGATGAAGATATGGTGAGTAATGGTTTGCTTAGAGCGTAGCCATTGTTAAGCCAGGCTCACCTTTAGGCTAGGGGAAAAGGTCAGCTGCTAATCCCCTTCCTGCCCAGGCTTGAAAACAACAAGATGGCTCCGCAAAATTCCGAGGGTATCTGTTTCGTAGGAGCAGCGCCCTACTCTGGTGCCAGAGACCCTGTGGCCTCCATAAAGCCCTTGAACTGGAGGAGGGGTCCAACTGCCAATGCAGTCCTCCCTCTGGAAGAATGAAACAATTACTTATGAGGCTTTCTGTCAGGCATAAGCAATTTCAGAATACAGATGTGTTGGGAAGTGATTGATGATGATGATACAACAATGCAATTAATTATGATGGTTACACAATCTCCACTTCCCCAAATGACGGTGTGATTCAGGAAAAAATGTGATTGTTAGAGGAGAGAGCAGTGAGGACATATTGGCTTTCTCTACAACATACAACCAGAAAACAAGAGTTACCTGATCAGACAAGAAATCCTCAGGGAAGAATTTGTGCAGCCCCCAGTTGTCTCCAATGGCTACCAGCGTGGGAACGGGTGTAGGGTTGCCAGATCCAGAATGGGAACATTCTAGAGATCTGGTCATGGAGCCTGGAAACAGGAACTTCAGTGGGGTACAATACCAAAGAGCCCACCCTCTGAAGCATCCATTTCCTCCAGGGGAAATTAATCTCTGCAGTTTGAAAATGAGCTATAATTCTGGGGGTCCCTAGGTCCCACATGCAGGCCAGCATCCTAATGCCTCAAGTTAGAATCTTCTCTCTTTCTCTCAGTCTCTCTCTCTCTCTCTGCCTCTCCAAGTCTGCCTCCCTCTCTGTGTATAAAACCTGTCTTTTTCACTCTCTCGGAGAGAAGCCCACAGCTATCAACAGACCATGCCCTGTCATTATTTCCCATTGATGAAACATCAGCCAATCATCCTCCATTCAGCCATTCCCAGAGGCGTAGCAAGGGGGGAAAGTGCCCGGTGCACTGGTGCATCCTCCATCCCCAGAACGCCCCCATACCACCATGCCACGCCCTCACCACACCCCCACAGGGGAGGCTCCTGGTGTGTCCCACCCCCCATCCCCTTGGAGCTATGCCTCTGGCCATTCCCCTAAACACAAAAAGTCAATCAACTTTGTTCCATCAGTACCCAAACGAGGATTTAACAAAAACAATAGCAACAATATAATAATAGTAATAATAATAATAGACAGGCCCAAAGAGCAGCCCACGAAGGAAAGATGTATAATTTACAACACCTGCACAGCTGCTGCCAAAAAGGGTGTATCCCTGGTTTGTGTTTTTCTCCCCTTCCTTTGGTCATAAAACTCACAGAAATTGTGGGCAGTCTTCCATCTAAACAATGAGCATATGTAACCTCACTTAGCTTTAAGAAGGCTGCCATATCATGCACTCAAAACACACCCTGGACCTTATAAATAAACACAGAAAACTAATCCAAGTTTCTTAAGAAACTTCTCTGTTCAGTACCCAACCAGGAACACATACATAAAACCACATTAGAGGGATTTGACTGTGATCCTGTTGTGTAATTTTGACATGCTTACTTGGGTGGTATTTGAACTCAAGAAGAACCAGACATACACACCTAGTAAATTACACAAAGGCATTTCTATCAATCTACTATGCTCCAGGCTAGTACTTTATATCATAAATGCAAAGAATTGTCCGATAAAAATAAAGCCTTGAAATTAATTCATTGCTGTAAATATTTCAATTGCATTCGTCAATCTGCCACAAGTGAAAGGTTAACCAAGACCCTCAAAAAATAATGACTAGATTGGTCGAACCCACCTCTGCCTGACCTGAATTCCACCCCTGTTTACCCCATGCCTGGGTATAATTGCAATGTGCATTTTCCTGCCCCATTTTCACATGTTTGGTTGCAGTTGATAGGGAAAACCTGTACGGGGAAGACCTTGGAAACATTTTTACTACTTGTTTCAGAGAGACAGAAATAAAAGACAAGGCAGGATCCCATTTTTTGTGATGACAGTACGCGTCTCCCCATTACACTGGGGTCTGCCCTGACACTCTTATTTCCCTTCGTGCTGAAGTACACAGCCAAGTCACAAAGATGCTTCTTTTGCCCATCGCACACTGAACCAAAAAGATTCAGGCACAGAGAGACTTAAATATTTCGGCATCCTCCTTTGTCATCATCTAGGGAGAAGTGCGTAAAGGTGGTTGCTGTGAAGTTTTTGCCTGTCGCTGGCTACAGTCCAGGTTTATCTTGATCCAACTGTTCCCGGAGTCTGTCATGTGGCAATAAATCCAGAGCCGGGCATAAGCAGAACATCCAGCGTAACTTGGCCACTTGCTGGAATATACCCGCCAAACTATGAACAGGCTGGAAATAGCTAACATGGCTTAACTGAAAATGTTGACTCATCTTGGGAGAGCGGGAAAATGATTTTAACAGCTTCAGAGGAGGGTCATGAAAATGGACAGGCAGAGGCAGAGGCAGGAGTAATTTAGCTAACTTGCTTTCTCAATCAGGCTTTACACACAGGAGTGTGGCTTTCCATCCCATGGCCTCAGAGCAAGATCAAAAGAGTTTATAGGCCAAGATTATCTCCATAAACCAAACACACCCTGCACTAAGGCCCTTTCCGCACATGCAGAATAATGCACTTCCAATCCACTTTCAGTGCACTTTGCCGCTAGATTTTACTGCGCGAAATAGCAAAATCCACTTGCAAACAATTGTGGAAGTAGGTTGAAAGTGCATTATTCTGCATGTGTGGAAGGGGTCTAGCCTACCTGAAGCAGGTGTCCAGTCATATCCTCCATTGGTTCTCAGACTGGAAGCAGCCCTCCAGGTTCTCAAGCAGAGGTCTTTCACGTCCCCCATAACTTTGCTGTCTTAACTGTAAATTCTAGGAATTCAGTCTGTAACCTTCTACATGCAAAGCTGAGGCTCTTCCACTGAGCTAGAGCCCACTCCCCAAACCAGAAGCAATTACCTAGAGTGGTGGGCTCTCTCTTGCTGGAGGTCTTCAAACAAAGACTGAACAGCTATTTACTAGACATGTTCTATCAGAGATGTTCTAGCTCTGGATGTTCTACATTGAACAAAGATTGAACAAGATGGCGTATAAGGCCTCTTCTGATTCTGGGTCTGTAGGACTAATTTGATTAATTAACCAAAGTTATAGTATGTTCTTGCAGAGCTTCCATTTGTGTCAACAGGGTTTCTGTGGAACCCCTAAGCAGACTATACCTTTAACTAGTTGAAGCCAGTTCCAATCAGTAAGATCATAAGGACACAAGTAGAGATCTTGTGCCCACCCAACAACCAGCATCCCAGGTGCAAATTCCACATAGCCATCACGACTATTAATGAACTTCTCCTTCACAAAATAGTTTAATCCCCTTTTAAAGCCATCTAAACTTGAATCCTTGAATACATAGAATAGTATCCTTGAATACATCCCGTGGAGGTGAGTTGTACTCATTGCGTGAAGGACTTCCTTTTGTATGTCTTGAAATCTACTACCCAAATTAGTTGGTGTTCTCTGGATTCTAATGTTTTGAGAGAAGGAGAGCAAGTTCTCTCCACCTATTTTTTTCCAACTCATGCCATCTCTTGCAATAAAACGTATTATTATGATGGAAAATGCAGTGGTAGATATCTCCCACTATGTGTGCCAAACAGTGGCACAAAAGCTGCCCGTTGAGTCTGAGATGAGCCCCTGTGGTGCTGGCCATGCTGATAGGACTCAACTTGCTCTCACTGCAGCTGATCAAGTACAACTCTCACTGTGTGTTTCTTCCAGCACATGCCAAAGAGCTTGCCTCCCCCTGTGCTATTATGTTGCGGTGCCAAGTGAAGAGGCCTTTGAGGAACTGATTGCCAAAGATGACCAGGCCCTATGAGGAATGGCTGAGAGACTTGGGAATGTTCAGTCTGGAACAGAGGAAGTTGAGGGGGAACATGACAGCACTCTTTAAGTATTTAAAAGGCTGTCATTTATAGGAGGCCAGAGGGCTGTTCCTGTTGGCAGCAGAGAATAGGGCTCACAATAATGGGTTTAAATTTAGGCAGAAACATACCAGCAGGATATTAGGGCAAAAAAATTACAGGAAAAGCAGTTCAGTGGAATCAGCTGTCTAGGAAGATGGTGAGCATCCCCTCACTGACAATGTTCAATCAGCAGATAGATGGACACCTGCCAGGGATGCTTTGGGCTGATCCTACATTGAGCAGGGGGTTGGACTAGATTGCCTGTATGGCCCCTACCAACTCTATGATTCTTTGAGTCCATAATTCTATGGTCATTTAATTGTATTGTATCTTTATTTAATTTATATACCATCCTCCCCTGAAAGGCTCAGGGTGATGTACAGCAATATAATAACAATAGCAATAGCAATATAATAACAATTTGCTACATGGAGTCGCGAGGTGGGGGATCCTCTCCCTTATCCTCTTTAACATATAGACATCACCTTGCCCAGCTGGCTCAGATTTTCAGACTAGGCTGTCACCAATAACTGCTGATGCACAATCAGTCGGACACCATCCCATATGTCTTGGCCATGTGTCTTGAGGCCATGGTGAAATGGTTGAAGTACAGTTGAAATTAAATCTATCAAAAACAGGGGTCCTGTGACTGGGTCACAGGGGCTCAGGGCTAGGGCCTGGACTCCTCACGGGGCTCAGCTTAGGAGAACCAGCGTGATGTAGTGGTTAAGATAGGCTGACCATACGTCCCGCTTTTGGCGGGACAGTCCCGCCTTCAAACAATTTGTCCCGCATCCCACGGGTTGTTTCAATTGTCCCGATTTTTGGGAGGCTGCCGCACTGCCTTCTGGGGCGCAAGGCAGTGCGGAAGCCTTCCTCAAGATCGCTTGCCGCGACCCTTGTGAGCTTGACGGCCTTCTGGGGCGCTGCCAAGTTTCGCATACTCTGTAGACAGGGTGGGAAACGGCAGCGCCCCAGAAGGCAGTGCGCTCCTGTGGCGGCCACCTAGCCCCCCGTCCCGGTTCACAAAGGTGACCATCTGGTCACCTTAGGTTAAGAGCAGGTCCAATCTGGAGAACCAGGTTTGATTCCCCACTTTCAATAGCTGGTAGCAACTAGCTAGTGGTCATTCACACTCACCCATCCAATGCAGAGGCCATGTGGGGTCCAGGAAAGGAGTCAGAAGAGTGAGTTTCTATAGCTAACTGGCTGGCAAGTGAGTAGCCTTGGGAATCGAGCTCCAACTGCACTCTGTTTTCTTTGAGAACTGATGCTTCTTTGAAGTCTAGTTCTTTGCTACAGTGCTTGTCTGCTCCCCCAGAGGCATTTCTGTAGATAAACAGTTCTCTGAAAAAGTCTGCAAGTTTCCAGTGCTCTCTTTCCCCAAGAGGACTGGACCTGCAAAAGATTAGTGTAGACAGGTGTGCACAAACTCATTATTTTCCTGCTTCCCAACAGTGATGTTATTTTGGCGATATCCTCTGCTGGGCTTTTGCCGCGTAATACTAGCTCTGATCATAAGCCACTTCCCTTCGGAAAGGTTCCTTTTCAAACACTTCCAGAGATGAGGGAGCCCACAAGGTGCTTTCTCCCCCCACCCTCACACTTGGTTATTATTATTATTATTATTATTTATTGAGCTTTTATACCGCCCCATCCCCGAAGGGCTCTGGGCGGTGCACAGGTTGGTTGTCATTTTAAAACAACACAAAAAGCAAAGATTTATCCAGTAAAACAAAGACACACCAACAATAAAAACACTCTTCAATAATAGTTTGCTGTGTATAAGCAACTTTAAAATTTTTTTATTCATTCACATATTTAGACCTTGCATTTTCCATGAGATTCAAGGTGGCTTGCCGCTCCAAGAGTAAAAAAAATAAAATTCAATGCCAGTGTGTGTGAGTAAAAAGAACAAAAAGCACCGTAAATAAAAACTAAATAAAACACAGTAAAACCTTCTTAACTCCAATGTATTGTCGAAGACTTTCATGGCCGGATTCAACTGGTTGTGGTGGGTTTTTCGGGCTGTGTGGTCTTATTAACTCGCTCCCCAAGAAAACCCAATTAAAAGCCTTTACAAGCAAAATGGAATGCAGTGCCTCCTAAAAATGTCTAAAGATGGGGACTCCCCCACCTTCTCAGAGAGCCCATTCCACAAAGGTGGGAGCCCCCAGAGAGCAAGATTAAGCTCTAATAGATGCCTCACAGGTGACCTTAAGCAAGGGCAACTAGAAGGTAGCAACCAATTCTCCAGTGCTGATCACAAGTGCAATCAAGACCCAGTCAATAGATAATGACCCTCTAACTTGCA
Organism: Sphaerodactylus townsendi; assembly: GCF_021028975.2. NCBI lineage: Eukaryota > Metazoa > Chordata > Lepidosauria > Squamata > Sphaerodactylidae > Sphaerodactylus > Sphaerodactylus townsendi. Next base: position 94,409 of record NW_025950495.1, read on the forward strand.
GCCCTCCAGATGTTATGGACTACAGTTCCCATCATCCCCTGCCAGCATCATGCTGGCAGGGGATGATGGGAACTATAGTCCATAACATCTGGAGGGCCGCAAGTTTGACACCTATGCATGGTTTTCAAGGCAAGAGATGTTCAGACGTGGCTTGCCATTTGCCTGCCTCTGTGTAGTAGCTTTGGACTTCCTTGGAGGTCTCCCATGCATGTACTAACCAGGGCTATGTACTAACCAAGACTTCTGAGAGCAGATGAGATCGGGCTGACCTGGGCCACCCAGGTCTGGGCAATTCTCCAATAATAATCATTTCAAACATACAAAACATACAAAAATAAAAAGCATCAAAAAAGCATCTGTTACTGGTGTTTTCTGAAACAGGCTGCCATTAACAGACCCAGACATTCTGTTCAGGTCAAAGACTTCCTGCATAAAAGATGAGGTAGCTATTTGGAGAGAAATATGAAGGACTGAAAGCACTGACTTGCTCACGAAGATTGAAAATCATTGGTGATAAAAACTACAGCAGCAGCCATTTACCAACAGCAACTTATCCTAACCTGCAATTTTTAAAGGCTCTTGCTGGGGCACAAAATGAATTTTTTACCAAACCACTTGAATCACAGATGTGAGCTACACTGAGCTTTCTGCCACCTTGTGGGGGAATAGAGGAGCTTGGAGTCCTAGCTTAGAATGCCCGAACAGTCGCTCCAGACAAAGCAATTTCTACCACCCTAAATTGACCCATTGTCCACACAGCAGTTCCAGTGAAAGCTGGCTAGATAAAGCAGAAGCATTTCTGGGGTGGTTCTTTCAAAGGAAAGGGTTCCAATCCTGTGGCTCTCTCTGGCTTCCATGTCAGGGCCGCCACAGCAGCCACAGATTTAAACACTAAATTAAACAAAACTTTCCAAGCAGGAGAATCTGCTTTTAATTGGATGGGTACTTTTGGCTAGAACTTGTACAGAGCAGGTATTTGGGGATGGAGACTAGCCTAACTCAGAAAAGGCCAAATGGTGGCCTGCAAACTGAATCCAGCCTCTTAAGCAAGTCTGTCTACCAGTTAAAATTTTATTCAAGGTGGGCCTTGTCAATTCCACTCTGGGAAATGGGTTTCCTGAAGAGGCAAAAGAAACCCTCCCTTGGATCTCCCTTGGAGACCTTCAGGAGGCACTGCAAGTCTTGTTCATTTCATTTGCCAGGGTTTTTGAGGGTGTGACCATATGGCCATCTTTTAAGGAGGGAAGGGAGGTAATTGGGGCATTTAAAATTATATTTTGTTTTAATCTGTAATGTTTTGCCTGTTTTACTTTGTTAGCCACCTTGAACCAAAAGGAAACATATTGTATAATTGTTTAATAAATAACTAATAAAGGTGACAACAGGAAGGTGGCAGTAGGTTCAGACAAACATATGGGAAGACATTAGAGCAGAGTCTGACACAACCTTTTTTCTTTTCATACACCAAGGCCCCTTCTGCACATGCAGAATAATGCACTGTCAATCTACTTTCAATCCACTTTGCTGCTGGATTTTACTGTGCGGAATAGCAAAATCCACTTGCAAACAATTGTGGAAGTGGATTGAAAGTGCATTATTCTGCACGTATGGATGGGGAGCCAAGACTCACCAGCCATCAGGAAATGGTCTTCTTGGTCAAACAAGTAAAGATTGTCTGGTTGGGTACTCTGGCTTGGACTGTGCAAGAACTCTGGGGTGATAGGCAGGGGAGGGATCTGGGCAAGCCAAGGCAGTATCCATAACAAGCATCCCTTGGTTATTATTATTGCCTCAATCTCACCCACCTTCTCAACCAGGAAATGTTTAAATAATGATAGTCTACATTCAGGGCAAGCTTAGGGTAGTAAACATGTTCAACATTTAATATACCTTTTGTAGCTACCGTAATTTCAGGTCCTCTGAAAGATCAGGGATAACTCTAGGATCTACCCACAATGTTCTCTGTCTTCCACCTCCTGTATCAACCTCTGCTCTCCCCTAAATTAAATAAACCTAATTCTTGTGGCAGCATAATGACAGTCTTTGTTGGCAAGGGAGGCCTGTGGTAATTATAGCCTACTGCCCAGGGCACCATCTATTTCAGAGATACGTCTGTTCTACACAATGATATAGCTGGGGATTCTGAGGATAAACATTCAGACAGCCCAACTGTGAGGCAGGAAGAGGTGACTCAATACAGTTTTAATCCCATTTCATATTTCCTACAGCAGTGGCTCTCAGACTATGAACTGTGTCCCAAACTGTGACGGCTCTCTCACTGGCACAAGACTCAAATTCCTATGCTCCTAGGCCCCCACTCCCAACGATAAACAAGGAGAAAGAGCGGTTGCATTCCTTCATCCTCTTTCCCTTTGCTCAGCATCCCCATTCTTTCCCAGGAATTTGGCTCACTCCCAGCTGCCCCAGTGTGAGAAATGATGGGCATAGCCAACACCTATTTTCTCATGGATCCATGCTACTTGTAGCCTGTGGTGCCACGTCAGTCACTTCCACAAAGTACAGCAAGTTTAGAAGTAGGTCCTACTAGAAAAAGTTTGAGAGCTGCTACCTGACAGCCAAAGTTTCAGGCTGGTGGATTTTAGAGCTCCTGTAGTTCTGAGGTAAAGCACCTGCGTTACATGTGGAAGGTCACAGGTTCACTCCTTAGCATCTCCGGTTGAAAGGATCAGATAACAGGTGATGCGCAAGACCTTTGCCTGCAACTCTGGACTGCCAGTCAGGCAGGACTGACTTTGATAGACTAACGGTCCAATTCAGTGTAAAGCAGCTTTATTGTGTTCGGGATGAAAGCAAACTGGGGGTGCCATTAAAGGCAGGGAAGTAGGGAGACAGGCAGATCATCTGCCTCGCAGTCTGTTCTTTCTTTTTCTATATTTCACAGCCATTAGTTGTTCATCTACCATTTTACACTTTAAAAAGCCTACTTGATCCAGAAAAAATGGGCATTTGGGTTCTTCTGACAGTCCGTTCTGTGGTGATGCTGTTATGCACCACGCAGTCTTTTCAATGCCGCTGAGTGTGACCTCTTCCTAGAAGACCGTGCCCAATTTTAAACGAGAGAGAAGGATTCTGTGTGGGTTGTCTACAGGGAAATGTCTCGGACAAGCCTTGCGCCAGTCACTCTAAAGTGGCAAACAAGCCTGATGAAAATGTCATTTCCTTTTAACAGAGGCTTAACGAGATGTGATTTGCCAGGTGACATTATTTACTTCCCTGCCACAAAAAGCTTCAAGGGCCCATTTCCACATACTGAGCCTCTATTAAAGCAAGACGTTTTCTCCAGGCCTGTTGGGAACCCTAAGCTATTCTGAGGGGAAGCAGAGTCCATGGCCGCTCGCAGTCCATGACAAATTCTCCATCCAACAGATTGGGCCCTGGTGCTTTTCTAATTGCAAGATCTGTGCTAGAGCTCAGTTCAACTAAAAGAACATTGGTTTCTTTTAGGGTCAAATATGCAGGTGCCCTTCCCTGATTAAATTGGGGAAACTCTACGCTTCCATGAGAAAAAATGTCCTGCTGCCCAAAATAGTCTGGCCCTTGCCCAGTCCTCCTGCCCCCCACCCTGGGTTTCTTTCTAAAATTCACAATGGAACCCGTTCTGTCCTCCTGACAGAGTTACTTCAGGTCAAGCAGCTTTTCAGAAGGAAAAAAGGCAGCCCACTGCTGCCATCTGCTGAAATTGAACTGAAGAGAATTTTTATTGTACTTCAGATATGGGTGAGGTGCAATGCTGTGGGAATTGAGTGTGTTCCCATCCACACTTGGTTAAATTAAGGTTGTACCGTTGCAAAAGAGAAGTTACATCTTTGGGCAAAGCCAGAGAAATACTTTGGGGGCCAAGCAATACAATCAAATGGAGAGGAGGGTCAAGCAGCAAAACACATTCCGATGCCTGCTTTCTTTTCTGCAGGGTATTGTACTATGCCAGTGGTGGCGAACCTATGGCACGGGTGCCAGAGGTGGCATTCAGAGCTCTTTCTGTGGGCACGCGTGCACAGAGTTCGTCATGTGGGGGGCGGAAAATCACCCCCCCCCCACACACACACACATCTAGGCTGGCCTAGGAACGATCCTTTACCTGGGAGTAAGCTTGGTTGCTGGCAATGGGGCTTGCTTCTGAGTAAACCCTCCTAGGGTCGTGATTCATCCATTCAAAGTGTTGCACAGTTGCTTCATCAAGCTTACTCCAGAGTAACGCGTGCCTCGGAGCCAACTGTTTTTCTAAACTAAAACCTCAATATTCAGGTTAAATTGCCATGTTGGCACTTTGTGATAAATAAAGTGGGTTTGGGGTTGCAATTTGGGCACTCGGTCTCGAAAAGGTTCGCCACCACTGCACTATGCATTTGAACAATTTCTTAGTAGGTTCATGAACATGAAAATAGCCAGTCCACTGGACTAGATTTATGGGCACATAACCCAGGGGATTACCTGCTACTCTGGGCTCAGGGGATGCCTGTCGTGGGCTGTCTACCCAACTATCTACTTACTGATTGAAACAAATAGTAGAAACAGCTCACCTTCCCTTGTGAAGCTGGCAATACTGATCTGTGTGGATGTGTTAAAATGATATAATCTATAACATTTGTTCCCATTCAACAAACAGTGTGCTTGTGGTATTATTACTACCATCAAATTCCTAGCACATCTTGAAGTTTGTGAGTACTGACCTCACCTTTTAACAGAACGTGTATTATGCAGGCAAATTATGCATCAAAGTTGTAAAAAGCAATTCAAAAAATAAGACAGAATTTAAGTAAATGGAGCTGGGGAGATGTTCCCTGTCTAGAGTGCTATTTGCTCTAGAACCAGTGCCAGACACTCCGTAAACCGACTCCAGATAGAAGAATGTCAGTTCCTGTGAAGATCATAAAGGCTTTGCTGATGCAACAAAGCTGAGATGCAACAAAGCTGCCACCAGTCAGATTTTTTTGACTAATTGAGAAACCATGCTTTTTTGTAGCCGTCTTTGCACATGGATGCATGTTCACAGAGGGGTTGCAGATTTTCACTCCAAATCCCTCATCCTTACACCATATTGTACCACCATATTGAAGTTTGAATCCAGAAGTCAGCACAGTTTATTGAATCACACCAGTAAGAACCTCTGGGGAGATTGCCTGGTGGCTTTTGGGGTGGGGTGGGGTGGGGCTTGCCATATTTGCTCTATCCATAATTCAATAGACCATGTCAATCTCACTGGTCTATTACATTACTGGTAGACCAGCAGTGTTAAAATAAAAAGAACACAGTGGCTGTTTGGTGGTTGGGTGGAGGTGGGGAGGAGCGAGAAAACCCAAAGACAATAATGCATGGTCATCTCCTTCACGCACTTTATCCGCTTTCAGAAACCATGGGATTCTCTGTTCTGTGGCACAGTAAGCTTGAGAGTGGGGAAAACATATACACAAACAAGAATCTGCCCTGAAAGGAGTATATACTCACTGCAGATCAGACCACAAGTGCATAAATGGCCAAAATGGGCATAAACAGTTTGGAAGTAAAGAACATCACCTGGTGAATAACAGCCTAGCAAGCCTCTTTTATAGGGACACGACAGAGCTGGGAAACCCAGCTTGCTGACTGGCAGCAATTTTTTCATCCTTGGCCCCATTCTAGATGGAGCCTCCTCCAGCTATGTTAAGCATTCGAAGAAATCATTGCTGAAAACAGATGTGGAAACACATCTGATTTCATACTCCAATTGGCAGTTTGCAGCCAAACTGAGTACTTAGTTCTAATAAATTCGGCTCATCCCACCTTCACCTTCTTATCTACACTATCCAGTATTTTTCAGTCAATTTGTTATCTTTCCCCACTTATTTAAGCCACTGTGTCTCTTGACCAATATCCCTAGAACTCTGGGCGGTCTACAGACCCCTGCCTTCACAAACACACCCTGTTGGCCTTAAGCACTTCGACTTCATCTGAGCCTTTCTGCTCACTGGTCTTTTTTTTTTGCCTCAGTTTCATGTACTCTCTTCCTTTTTCCTCAAGCCTTTTCCTCTTTCACCTACCATTCGCTCAGATCCCTGTTTTTCAGTTCATCACCCCTGCAGTAATTTGTCTGGCTTCTGAACTCACTGACCCTTTCCTCCTCTCCTTCCTAGGCCCATCTTCTCAGTATTAAGTCAGTATAACTTTTATAAAGTCCTGATGTGAGGATGAAGCCCCAGCCAAACGGACAATGTCCTCTGCCTCTGAAGAATTTGGACTGCAAGTATTCTAATAGTTTAAACACTCTATCGAACAGTTAAAAGATGCAGGAACATTGAATGTATGATACCAAGTTAGTCAATCAGTCAGAGGTTTCATTAGCTCAAATGCCATTACAGCTAACAAAAAAAAATTAGTGAGGAGCAAACAAACAGGGCTGGAGGGGGAAAGAATTCTCAAAGGGCCCTCCCAGGATGCCCTATTTTACCCTCCATTTCCTTTTTTGGCAGGTCCCATGGGTGGTCCTCGTCCAATTTGCTAACCACTACACTACAGTGGCTCTGGTTATTAATGGTTGGAATCAGCTTCTTTGGGCTCACCTTCATGGAGCTGTTTATGTATGTTTATAAATCCTTATGAGGGACACTTTTCTTTTGATGAAATAAACATAATTGGTTCAGCAATTCTGTGCAGGAGCCCTTTTTTCCTTTGTAGTTAGCAACCCTCGTTTAAAGGCACATATCCAAACAGCAACTGTGCACCAACCCTTGACCACTGCTATGCTGCATTTTCCCATCTGGACAACGGCACTGTCATCTTCTGATGGAAATAACTGTATCATCTCAGTCTGCAGCGGGACCTGTCTTGGGATGTCTCATTTTCTCTGCACCCTTGCCTCTCTCTCTTTCCATTACACTCAGCTTGCAATAACTGGATCTGAAACTATCCAGAAGGAAAAGATTTAGCTGAGTTTGCTGTGCCTTTTGAACACGCAGCTTTTTATAAGCAGTTGTGATTTATTTACTGCATTCTGCTAAGTTGTTTATTTATACTGGGCCTTGGGTGCAAGAAAACAGCCATCAGATTCTTTGGAAGGCATCACAATTGCTGAAACTCCTTTCTTTCTGCCCAGGTGGCTCATAACTGCGAACCAATTCCAGCTGTACAAAGTGCCAAAATACATAACACAAGATCATAGGCATCGGTAGTGTTGCAGAGGAGGGACGCTGCGGAACATGGAAGTGAAGATCTAGAGATACTATCATAACCATACCTGGGATGGAGCCAGAGTAATATTAAATTAAATTATTAGTAGAAAATAATTTATTAGCAGATGTCTACCCCCAGATTTCTAAGTATTTACATTTTAAAAAACTAATTATTTTTTTAAAAAAAAAATCTGAAGAAAAATCAGAAGATTGGAATCGCTTTAATGAATCAAAAGGCTTTTATTCAGTTTGTCAACTAAATGCTGCAGCCTGCTCCCCAGCACCGAGGGGTGGGGGGATTGCTCATATGACATGTCCTAGCATCGCTGCCTGTTTTGGCTATGTGTGTCCTGTTGGTGGCTTTTCTGGTGCCTGTTACTTGGGTCCTTTTAGCTACAGGGCTACAGATGCCATGAATAGAGTTAAGGACCTTTGCATTGAGGGAATGTGCTCTACCATTGAGCCATAGTAACCCATCTTTGAACTACTACACCATCACTCTGCCAAAAAAAATGCAGAATGGGGTATTAGATACAGAATTTGACCTCCGGAATACCTCAGCTTTTTGTGGATTTTAAAAATCTAAATCAGGTTTCCAGCCCCTATGGATGCAAACCTAAGCTTAAAAGTGATCTTCAGATGTTGGGAAATAGGTGAATAAGTGATTGTATGAACCACTGTTTCTATCACCGTTATTACTAGCAAATATGGCTCACATTACCACATAAATATCCTTCCTGAACTTGGCGTTTTGGCCCAATAATTATGCTGATATGCCCTACCTGAAAGAGGAAGAGTGGGTTTTTAAAAACTGATTAATGCTTCCCTTGTTGTGTCCCGAACACTTTTTAAAAAACTCAGAACCCCTGAACCACCCGTTCCTTTCCCTTCCAGGAATGATGGGGGGCTCATTGGGACAGCAGCAGTGGCCTGGCCTTGCTTGGCTTTGACATTTATGGCTGCCACCGTGATGTATTTGGTGACCATGGCGATGTGGTAGGTTCTTAAGTCCGAAAGGGCAGCCACACACTCGTTGTATGCCGCATGGAGCTCCTTGTTTTCTGAAGTTAACACATGATGTCTCAGCGGAGGAGCCGACTGGATTTCCTTGATGAAGGCCCGATGGTGGGTGGGCATATATTCCCTCATTCTGTGCAAAAACGCAGCTGCCAAGAGGACACAGAAGGTAGGAGTGAATGCATTTAACATAGCTTAGAACATAAGAAAGAGCCTGCTGGATCAGACCAGAGTCCATCTAGTCCAGCACTCTGCTACTCGCAGTGGCCCACCAGGTGCCTTTGGGAGCTCACATGCAGGATGTGAAAGCAATGGCCTTCAAGATTGGTAGCCAGAGATCGACTTCTCCTTCATAAATCTGTCCAAGCCCCTTTTAAAGCTTAACAGTAGCTGGGAAATACCTGGTGATGGAGGTGGTGTCCAGCCTGATGAGCAGAGCCATAGCAAGGGGGGAAAGTACCTGGTGCACTGGTGCATTCTCTGCTCCTGCCACACCCCACCATGCCCCCGAACGCCCCCACCACACCCCCACAGGGACGTGCACCCCGTGCGTTGCGCACCCTACCCCCATCCCCTTGGAGCTACGCCTCTGCTGGTGAGGACAGAGTTTGGAGAGGTGAGGGACCTCAGTAGGGTATAATCCATAGAGCACACCCTCCAAAGCAGGTTTCTTCTCACTCTTTCTCCCGCTCTCATGATGGCTCACTCTCATCCCAGCTCTGCTACCAGGAGTGAGCGACCCCAAATAAATGTGCTCCTTTCTGCAGCTGTAGCCTTTCTCCAGCGGCCTTGCCAAGGTTCTGGACCACTCCATAGGCTCGAAGCAACTTAAGCAAGGTACTTACTGCTGTCTCTATTATGCCGGATTCCGAGGAGTTCGTCAAAGGCATGCAATGTTGTGCTCTGTGCTGCACTCCCTCCTGAATAGGCCAGAGGCTCTTCACAGACACCTTCATAGATCAGACCTCTTGGCAGCGCTGGATTGTCTTTCCATCTGAATTAGCAAAGAGTAGTAAGAAGTTGCACAGTGATACACGCAGAGGAAGGCAACAAGCTCTTAAATATGCACAGGGTGTGGGCCCAGACAAAATTAAACCATCATTTTTTTTCAGCATTGAAAGACACATGATTAAGACCAACATCTGGGTGGGGGACTGTTTTCAGACAATGCCTGTTCAATTGGGGGGCTTTGATTTTGGAACTCCCTCCCACAATGAGCTGTAGGGCTGCCAGTTATCCAGTGGTGATAGGAATTCTTCCATTTTTGCTGCTGCCATCCCACTGCTTTCTTCCTGGTAGCTCTTCTTTTAACCCACAGACAAGATCCAGGCATCTCATTGCTACTTCATGAGAAAAAGTAGCCTGGGGCAGGGAACTGCAGCAGGACATTGGCAGGTAGGTAAAGGGTCAAGCACTCCTCACGTTCAGCTGCCACTTTGGTACTGCAGCTTGACTCCTCGTCTTCTGCCACACTGCAGGTGTTTGGCAAAGGGCAGCAACGGGTGCCAGCCATTGACGTTCTAGTCTAAGCACTAGTTCATGCGGTCATGGAGGCATCTGCTGAGTTTGTGCTTGAACAAATTGGCCCTCGGACTAGCCAACTAAGAGTGCTTCTCACTTTCAAGAAATGATCTGGCTGAAATCCATGTGCTCGTCCTCTCGACGGCAGGCTGGCAGCTATTACAAAGCCTTCATGTAGCTCCATCTCTGCATGGCAAGAGATGTGCTTTAGATAGAACCGGAGGTTGTGAGTGTCTAGGAGTCAAGCTGTGCATGTGCTCATTAGCTGTCTTTTGCCACCTGCCCCTGCCAGATGTTGGTGAGACTCTGAAGGTTTGGCTGCATCTATTTTTAGGTTGCTGTTTTGTTAAAACAGTCACACACAGCAAAACATCGGCTGAAACCATTTCTCTATTGACTCACTGGAAAGCCTTGTAGAGCTGACTCCAAGCAGTGCAGAGAACTCAGGGGAGGGTTAGACTCAACTGGGGTGTTTTGTGAGTCTTAAAAGAATAAAGGAGAAATTTCCCTTCAGAGCCTACATGTTGTGAATTACTGTTATGAAGTGAGGTCAGGGTTGTCTGTCTTCCTCTGCGTCTCCCATGCAAATTGAACTTTGGATTGCATCCCATGCAAATTTGCATCCCATGCAAATTGAACTTTGGATTGAATGGGTTGTCTTTTATGGGGACTTTGCAGGTGAAATCCTTATGACAGCATTTTTTTACATCTGTTCTGCAGGCAACAGAGAAGATGGCTGCTTTGGGGGGCACTGTCCCCTGTTTAGGGAGGCATTGTCCTTCCTTTCCCCAAATCGATCCCTCCCCAGGTTCCAACCCCTAAATCCCTAGTCCAGAGCTGGCAACCCTAGTTTAGAAATGTATGGATAAAATAATGAAGGCATGCTCACTTGACCGGCCTCATCAGCTCAAATGTTATTGAGAGGACTGCGGAGGCTTCATGGAAAGATGGAGGAACCACTTCCTTTTGCTTCTTCAAAGCAAACATGTACAAACAGTAAAAGCAGCAGTTCCTCATTTGCTCTAGTGGCAGTGGATCTTCCCTGATTAGCCAACTCTTGGAGATTACAATGCTCATACAACACGTATGGTAGCTCTATACCTGACAACCATTTTAAAGTGCTAATTTATTCCCATTTTATTACTTTTAACTGTATTTTTTAAATATATATATATATATATATATACTATACCAGTACACTAAACCAAATTGGTTTTTTTATTATTTGGCACAGAATCAGATTTTTAAATATAAAATATGATACATAAAACAAACGTAGAACTTCCTATAAAAGATAGGTATCATCTCCAATCTGTCTAATCTGCATGGTAGGATACCTATTGCTGTATCATTTTGCTTTTAACTTGCTAAACAGATCTATTTTTATTGCAATTTTATATTGGATTGTATTTTTGCATTGATGTGCAGGGGTATTTGTTGTCGTTTGCTCTGGCTGTTTCTTTTAAAAAAAAAGGAATCTGAAATGATTTGAGCCCCTTGGGGTCAACCGTCAGGTTATGTGGTCTGTTCCCTTGCTGCTAAACTATACTTGAGACTGAAGAATGTGTCTGTGTCAATCTTGATCTATTTATGCCTATTAAAGGTTAATAAAGATGAAGATAAAGATTAGCCAACTCCTGCTTCAAAATGAAGACCCTTTCTGCTGAGGAGGACAGTCTGGAACAGCAGCCACACTAGGTTGCCAATAACCTGGATAAAAATGTCTCGTCTCTGTTTAATACACACTTAATGTGCAAAAATGAGCATCTGAAGTTTTTCATGGCATAGGCTTCTCTAGGGAAGGTAAAGCTTTAAAGGCATTAAGCTAGTAAAGAAAAAATGGTGAGTTTTCTGCTTTCCTAGAGTTGTATGAATAATGTCTTACACATTCCACAAACAAGAAATTCACAGCAGGAATAAGAGTGGAAAGGGGTAAGGACAGAGAAAGGAAACAGAAGTCTGGTGCCCCAGATGGACACTTCCTCATTCTGCAGGAATGACACACTTGAGAATTAAATGGAATTTGGGTGCTGTGTGGTTTCCGGGCTGTATGGCCGTGTTCTAGCAGCATTCTCTCCTGACGTTTTGCCTGCATCTGTGGCTGGCATCTTCAGAGGATCCTCGTTCAGATCCTCTGAAGATGCCAGCCACAGATGCAGGCGAAACGTCAGGAGAGAATGCTGCTAGAACACGGCCATACAGCCCGGAAACCACACAGCACCCAAGTGATTCCGGCCGTGAAAGCCTTCGACAATACATTAAATGAAATTTGCTTAAATATATCTAAGGAGGCGAGAGAGAGACAGACAGAAGATTGACCAGAGCTTGGCCTGTTTTCTTTGGCTTGAGCACTGTTAAAAGAAAAATACTTTTCTTAGCAGAACTTATTTTTAACTTGCCCTAGAAATGTATTTATAGGGAGCCTCTAATGACAAGAAGTTACAGAGAGAATATTTTTGAAAAAGAATTTTTCTCCCCCTGGCTGATGATCTTTTAGATAAGATCAAGGATGGAAAAGTGGCTTTTATCCTCTATAACCCTGAACTTCCTCTGAAGATTCGAGTCATTTGCAAACTAGCTGTCATGCTGGTGCCAGCGTGGGAAAGAAAGCAGACAAGCCTGTCACTAGGACTATGATTTCTGCTCTTTGTGCTTCCACATGCAGACACTTCATCAGATTTACTGAGGCTGGGAGGCGGGGTGGATGTTGCTGGGAGTTTCAAACCTTGGATACATCTTGTTAAAGCCACCATAGTTCCCACGACCATAGTGAAGTCCAGGTTTAGGACAGATTCTGTAGGATCTAGAAACCAACTGGAGATAAACCTGGTATAGGGGGAAGGAACTGAGGATCAGTGGGAAAGCATCTGCTTTGCATGCAGAAGATCCCAGGTTCAACCTCTGGCATTTCCAGTTACGGTAAAATAATCTGGTTGTAGGTAATATGAAAGACATCTGTTTGAGTCTCTGGAAAGCTGGTGCCAGTTGGGGCAGACAGTACCAATTCTGACAGACCAAGGAATGTATGTTGTCCATTCTGAAACAGTTACATTGGCTGCCAGTCTGTTTCCACGTTCAGTTCAAGGGTCTGGTTATGACCTGGGACCCACATATTTGAAAGACCGTCTCCTTTCATATGTCCCTGTAGGCCAGCTGCAGTCATCATGCTGTTATCCAAAATGCTGGGGTCTGCCCCCTTTAGTTTGAGGAATTAACAAGGAGAGACCTTGCTTAATAACAGGATGGGTAAGCTCAAGATCTTTGTTGGCAATGTTTACAAAGATGGGTCACTGCAAGAAATCAGCAGAACAAAGTAAAAGTTTAACAATTTTATTGAAAAGTAAAAAATAATAAATGCACAAGCACACAAATCCCAGCAGCAGAGAATTCACACAGTCCTAGGATATACAGTGGATAGGTTTGGAAAAGTGAGGAGTTTGGGGGGAATAAAGATGATAATTACTTGGTCTAGCAGTGGAATGGTCTGTTCAAGCAGAGACCAGTGACTCCGATAGAAGAAGAAAGACAACATGTTGGTGACAGTATCAGCTAGACAGAGAAATGTGAAGAAAACTGAACACCAAGTGCTTGGAGAGGAGACTAGTTAGAGAGAGAAATGGCCCTCAGGTTATGCTAAGTGACCCTGATCTCCCAGAACAAAGGAGTCTGCCAGAGGGAAGACAAGAGAAGGACAGTTTGGATACCTATGTAGTGAAGTTTGACTAGACACTTGGTTTAATGTTCTAAGCCTGGGAGTACCCAAAGATAGAGGGAAGCTGACTCAATCACAGCTTCTAGACAATACCAATTGTAAATTAAGGTCATCTTTGGAGAGGCTAGTCAGAGATAAGAAAAATAAAATTAATATTTCTGATAAGAATTCCTTGATGATGTTCTTTGTTCCATGGAAGCATGCAGACTAGGACTAGAGATGGGAACTAGCTTTCCCAAGCTGGGGTATTGTCTCTTCCCTAATCCCTTTAGGAAGCGGGTGAGGCAGGTTATTTTGCAAGGCAGATGTTGATGAGGGCTAATCCAACAGTTTTTCTTATGGGTGACACTGAGCCAATGCAGGGAATGGCACCCAATCTTGGCACTGCACCACTAGGCCATCCCAAGGGTTGGCAGGATAGGTAGAGACACTGTTGTCTTGAAAACAGGACTCCTCCATCCACCATGGTTTGGTCTAGTAACAATACAGTCATCTGTTTACTATCCCACCACTTAGGGTGGCCCATCTGGCATTGACCAGAACCTGGGCCTTCTCTGGCATAATTCTGACTCTGTGGAATGGGCTTCCTGAAGAGATGGGGGAGCATCCCTGGTAGGGAGACAGGTCTTTCCTGGCAACTGGACTTTACAGAGGCAGGTTTTGTGGTGGCAGTTGGGAACCCTAATTCCTGGAGATCTTCAGGAGGTGCAAATAAAAAAATAAGGGTCAGACTCAGTATCGTACAGCTTCATGTGTTCATGTCTAGTTTCAGAGGGTAGTTGTGCTGGTCTGCAGTAGAACAAGCTACTGGACGCTTGAAGCTCATATCCAGAAAATAATATTGGTCTCTAAAGTGCTACTGGAGTCAAAACTAGCTGTGTATTCACAAAAGTAGTCATGCATTTAAAGTATCCTCCTCTTGTCTTCCCTCTGGCAGGCTATAATCTCATTTATTCTGGGAGATCAGGGTCACTTAGCATGAATTAGAAATGTTTAGAAGTGCCTTTCCAGATCTGTATGCAGCCTTAAATTGGGTGCATTTTGTCATCTCAAGTCTGCACAGTTAGTTTTGATGTTGTATTTATTGGTACTCATTGTTTTATATTCTGGGTCTGTATTTTTTTTTTATTTCAGTTGTTGTAGGCCACTTCGAGTTCCCTTTGGAGGAAGGAGCATTAAAATCCCTTGATTAAATGAACGTGTATTCTCATGAGATCCAGAGGGATAAGTTTAGCCTCTTTTCTTTTGCATTTGGGTCTCTTACAATTTAATACTAAAGGATATCATCCAACCTCCTTCAGCATACAATTAAAATCAGGAGCCTGGGGAAAAAACCCATGCAGCAATCATTCAGAGAGTTTGCAGTCCCCAAAGCAAAATGCTTGGATTGAAGCCAACATTCAGGTCCTTATGGCATCAAAACCCGCCCTCCCCCTCCCACTTTGCTCCAGCCAAGTTTTAATGAGCGTTTAATGAGGAAGACTGATTAAGAGAAGCCAAGAGAATTAGCTGAGGTGGCCCCAGGAAGCGAAGCATCGAGCAGGAACCACTTGCTGACCTTCTGTCATGTTCTCTGTTGCACAAGGGCCATAAAGGGCTGGCTGAGAAAGTTACCTTTTTTTTAACAGTCAAAGGAGTGTGCAGTACTCACCCAGAAAGAAATATTCGTATCACACCATAAAATATTGCAGGATCCACATAATCTGGGTAACAAAGCAGAACAAGGCTTATTAGATAAACCGGCCGTCACTTTTCCTGTGTGTAAAGCTCACACAAAAGAAAGCCAAAAAAAAGACCGGTGCTGAACTGGAATCCAATTCCCCCTTCCCTCACACACACACACACATTTATTCCCCCCCCCATGTCATTACACAAAGTGCCGAGATATAGGCAGACAAAGCTGCAGTTGATGTTAGACTATACAAGAGCTGCAAGTTTCCCAGCCTCTTCAGGGTCTGGTGGTGTTCAATTCTCCTTTTGCACTGTGAGAAACCTCCCTTGGGGCTTCTTCCATTACCCCACATTCCTTCCAACTTTCCTTTCCTATACTACCCTGCATAGATTTGACAGATCTCCTCCCATCCTAGGCCCTTGGTTCTTCTATCCATTCTCCTGCCATAGAGCCTAGAGTAGCTAACTACCATTTGGGGGAAAAACTGAAGATTTGGGGTGAAGCCTGGGGAGGGTGGAATTTGGGCAGAGGAGGGACTAGGGTTGCCAGGTCCCTCCTGCAAACCAGCGGGAGGTTTAGGGAGGTGAGTTCAGGGGCAGCAATCAGTGTCCAGAGGATCATCTATGCATTGACATCACTTCCAGTAGATACATAAGTGCTGGCACTGCACCAGGGAGATACTCCAGGACTTCCCAAAAGCCCTCTATGGTTTCCATAGAGTTTTTGGAGAGAGTTCTAGAGCAGTCCAACTCGTGCAATGCCAGTGCTTCTGCATACATTGGAAGTGGCATCATCATGCAGGGGACACCAATCACTCCCACTTTGTGCCCCTGGACTGCTTCAGGCTGCCAACCAGCTAAACATCAGTGGGAAGCCGAACCAATCAGAGGGTGATTGCCTGCCATTACCAGGCAATTAGGTACCCTAGAAGAATCTCAACATTATATAACATTAAATCCATTAAATCCACCCTCCAAAGCCACCGCTTTCTCCAAGGCAACTGATCTCTGTCATCTAGTGATCACTTGTAAGTCTGTGAAATATCCAGCCCCCACCTGGAGGTGGACAACTCGAGGAAGCACTGTAGTCAACTTTGGGAGAACCCAGAAGTTATGTCTGGCTTCTCTAGAAATCACCTAAAAATCTATGTTTTTCCATAGGCCTGACATCAATTCTGGTTGTTCCCAATGTGATATTATACCATCACTGAGGCTCCCCCCTCCCCCCAATTTTCTATTGGCTGCCAGGCCAGGCCTGGAAACTTCATTGCATAAAAATGACATATTATCTCTTTCTAGCTTTTTCTTTTTGTCCTGTTGGTTAATATTCGGTAAGTCATGCAGCTAAGTGAGAATTCCTAGCTTTACCATGCATTTTCTTCAAAGCCCGAGTCATATCTTTGAGAGCTTTTGCCAGTTCCTGCAGTGCTTCTTCTAGAACTCGGTTATTTAGTTGCAGGATGCCGTTCACAGCCTGGACTATTGCCTGCGGGAGACAAGAAGATGCTTGATCTTATACACCCATAAAAATGACACTCAATTAGGCCTGCATGGTTTCAAATTAATACAAAGGCAAAATAAAGCATAAAACCAACAATCATCTTGGGGCAGTGTTGGATTCAGTGTCTACCAGAGGCCTTCCAGAAAAGTTCAGAATGGCTTCCCAACTCTCCATTTTTCCAAGCAATAAGCAAGCAATTCCAGAGGAAATTGATGCACTGACTCATCCTATTGATACATCCACCTTAAGTCTCAGTGAGGAAGGTGTATAAAAAACCATAAGTAACACAAATAATAAATAAATTGTGCCTAAAGACAGAAGCTGGGGCAAATGAGAGTTTGTTTTCTCTCTACAAACTGGAATGGTAGTTTTCTATTGTCTCTTTAAGCATATATATATAGAATGCACAGCCTGGACCAGTTACTCATAAGGCAACTGAAGTAAAAGATTCAGAGCAGACCATACCTTGATCCCAGGTGCAGCAGCTTTCTCTACTAGGAAAGTGACAAGAATGAAGCCTCTCATGCTGTCTCCTCCAGGCAAGGAAACAATGGGATCCAAATTCCTACAGGAAGAAGAGAAAGCATGGGACATGCATGATGAGTTTCCAGTCAGGGCCCCAGGTTTTGGAAGGAAGGTAGTGGTTTTGCCAGAAAAGAGATTTTCCCCATTATTTCATTGCTGTCTGGATTTGCTCTAGAAATTTAGCAGAGTTTTCTAAAGGGAGCTCTGGAGGTAGGGTGTGTGTAGTTTTTACCCCTCAGCCCTTTGGTAATAATCTCAAGGAATCCTTTCCACATGATTTTATTTGCTAAGAAACCCACACATTGCAGAGGTATGTAGGGTTTGTTGTGGAGCACTATTCTTCAGCTGGTGGGTCAGAATGCATAAATGGGTTGCAACCCAATCCCCACCGCCATTTTCTATTTGCTGATGTTTTGAAATATGTATTTTACAGATGGCTGTGCTGATTTTATGCATTCTGTTCCAAAATTTGTTTTGCGTTTTAGACTCCTTAATTGCATTTTAACTGAGAGGATTTCTAATATGAATTCTGGAATGACATCAGGCATGCTTTGTTACAACTTGCATACTTCTAATTTCTGCCTCTCTTTTTGGGTGGCACTCTTGCAAACAGAAAATCTTGATACAATTAAGGATACCATCACAAATAGTTTAATTATTTGCATTGGTTTAGCAGGATACCATCACAAATAGTTTAATTATTTGCATTGGTTTAGCAACGCACCTATGCTCAGTGGTAATGTGAAGGTGGAGAGGAGGAGGAGATAAAAATGACTTGAAGAATTGAATGATAAGTAGGGTTGTCACTATGGCTGGTCATTTTGGGTTTTTCGGGGGGGGTTGCCCCCCCCCCAAGCAGGCTGTTCGGCAGAACCAATAGTCTAGCTCCAGAAAAAAACAAATAAATTCCAGCTTTTTTTTTACTTGTCTAGCTGTCTGCAGGGTCAGGAGATTCCCAGTCACACTGGCAGCCCTCCCTCCTCATGGGAAGGAGACCAGCAGGACTGCCGACAGAGATCAGGAATTCCAGTCTCTGCAGGAAACCCTCTCCCCCCTTGTGAAGTTGGTTTTGA
This sequence comes from Sphaerodactylus townsendi, assembly GCF_021028975.2. Taxonomy (NCBI): domain Eukaryota; kingdom Metazoa; phylum Chordata; class Lepidosauria; order Squamata; family Sphaerodactylidae; genus Sphaerodactylus; species Sphaerodactylus townsendi. The sequence goes on from NW_025950495.1 coordinate 112,595, forward strand.
CTTCACAGGTGGGGAGGGGGCTGCACACAGCTGAATGTGGGGTGAGCTCAGCCAACTCCTGCATTCAACTGTGCAGGGCTTGTATTTTTCAGGTTCGGCTTTATAAATCCGAACATTTTTAGGAAAGTTTAAAAAGCCAATACAGGGTATCACTTTTTCAGCTTTCCTGAACATTTTCAGGTCTTTGAAAGTCGAACCTGAAAATTAACAGGGGAAAAAGTTGCCCAGGCCCAATTGCCACCCTCCAAATAGGGTCTAGAGTTCTCCTTTAACTGCAATAGAGTAGAGAAGAAGATACCCAGCTCTTCTCTCTTGTAAGAAGTCTCAAGTCCTTCCCTTCCTTTCCCCACAACAGACACCTTGTGAGGTAGGTGGGGCTGAGAGAGAGTTCAAAGAGAGCTGTGACTAGCCCAAGGACACCCAGCAGGAATGTAGGAGTGCAGAAACACATCAGGAAGAGGAGTGGGAAATCAAACCCAGTTCTCCAGATTAGAGGCCACCGCTCTTAACCATGATACCACACTGGAGCTTCACAGTACAGTCCCTCTGGAGAAAATGGCAGCTTCAGAGAGTGGAATATAAGGCATCACATACTCACTGAGATTCCTCTCCTCCCCAAACTTTGCCCTGAATAGACACCTCCAAGCTAGAGTTGGCAACCCACTCATAAACTACTGCTCTTGATGAATATCTAAAATAAGAACTAAACAATGGAGAATCCCACCTTGTAAACAAGACCATGTAATTTGGAACCATGTAATCTGAGGGAAACCAGATAAGGAGAATGGGATAGAGACAAGGTACAGAATTGTCTGCCCTGCTATTGAACTCCACGGCTCTCAAGGTGGTTTACAAAATTAACTGGAGGCTCCCTTGCCGTCTTCTGGCCCTTGTTTGGCCCGGTTTTCCCTGCTCTCCGAAGCTGCTGTTGACAGGATCTTGGCTGCTGTTAGACCTACTACCTGTCCTCTGGATCCGTGCCCTTCCTGGCTAATTAAAACTTGCCGGGAGGAGTTACGACCCCACCTGTTGAAAATCATCAATGACTCTCTTGAGCAAGGAGTCTTTCCAGATGGGTTGAAGGAGGCAGTGGTCCGCCCACTCTTGAAAAGACCATCGTTAGATCCTGGAGATCTGGCCAATTACCGCCCCGTCTCGAATCTTTCGTTTCTGGGGAAGGTAATTGAGAGAGTGGTGTTGGAGCAGCTTCAGGGTTTCCTGGATGAAACATCAGCTTTCGACCCCTTCCAGTCCGGCTTCCGTGCTGGGCATGGGACGGAGACGGTTCTCGTCGCTGTCACAGATTTCTGTATGCAACTTGACCGAGGCGGATCGGCGCTGCTGGTGTTGTTAGATCTCACCAAGTAGGCTTGATGTGGTCGACTCACTCCACCTTTTGGCCCACCGCCTGGTCAGCCTCCGGGGTCCCACTGTCCTTCAATGGATTGTCTCTGTTCCTTCGGAGTCAGCAAGTGTGGTGTGGGGACAAAGCTTCCCAGGGGTGCCCGGTTCATTGTGGTGTGCCTCAGGGGGCATTGTTGTCCCCACTGTTATTTAACATCTATATGCGACCCCTTGCTCAGTTGGTACGGAGCTTTGGGCTGGTCTGCCATCAGTATGCTGATGACACTCAGCTCATTCTGTCGATGGAGGCGGGAGCTGTCACCGCCCCTGCAGCTCTACAGCAATGTTGGAGGCGGTCGCTGGTTGGTTACAACAGAGCAGGTTAAAACTTAATCCATCGAAGACGGAGATCCTCTGGCTTGGCCGGGAGATTGGGGAATTCCAGCCGCCCGGGGTGGGAGGGGGTCACATTGGCACCGACCTCCTCCGTTGGCAGCCTGGGGGTCCACCTGGATTCGTCTCTTTCAATGGAGACCCAGGTGGCCCCTACAACCCGCATCTTCGACAGGTCCGACGGCTGGCTCCCTTCCTCTCCAACGCTGACCTAGCCACTGTGATCCATGCAACGGTCACCTCCAGGCTAGACTATTGTGACTCGCTCTACGCGGGCCTTGCGTCTGATTCGGAAGCCAAAACTGGTTCAGAATGCAGCTGCACGTCTGCTCACAGACAGTGCCATCTGGGATCATATCCAGCCTGTGTTGCACCAACTGCATTGGCTCCCAGTGGAGTTCCGAATCATCTTCAAGGTGTTGGTGTTGACCTTTAAGGCCTTACGCGGCCTGGGACCCTCGTACCTTCGGGACCGCATTACCCCATATGTTCCCGAGCTCGCACCTCTGCGCTCAGCAGAGGCCAATTTACTGGAGATCCCTGGCCCCTCAATGATGCGGCTGGCCTCCACTCGGGCCAGGGCCTTTACGGCTCTGGCCCCTACCTGGTGGAACACTCTACCACCAGCTGTCCGGGCCCTGCGGGACCTTGGAGAGTTCCGTAGGGCCTGCAAGACCGAATTGTTCCACCGGGCCTTCGGAGAGACCAGCCGCTGAGGGTGCCCTGCTTTCATCCTCCCCCTGCTGTATAGGGTCCCTAACATCATCGGGACCCATCACTCTTCTTGGGAGGGTTGCATATGGGTTCGTGGGATACTGTTTTAGAATGAAAATTTTAAACTTTTATATATTTATGTTTATATATGCTTTTATATTGTTCACCGCCCTGAGCCCTTTGGGGATAGGGCGGTATACGAAATCAAATAATAAATAAATAAATAAATAAATAAATAAATAAATAAATAAATAAAATAGAGCACAATTCCATACAACGCAGAACAGTAAGAATAAAAACGCATAACTGTCCTGATGAAAAACCAACAATAAACGATCACACTGAACAATCACCCCACAAATAGCAGAGGCTTAACCTCAAGAACCCTGAGCAGCGACTTCATATATCCGAATAAACTCTGAAGCACTAAACAAACACCACCTCAAACACTTACTCGATTTCCAGAGTCCTTTGAGAGATGGGAGGTATCAGCAGCAAGCACACAAGGAAAGGAAACAGAAAGGGTAAGTCAGTGAAGGAGCAAAGTCCAGACCACAAAGTAGCATTGTGCTCTTCTAAAAACTGAAATCTCACCAAATGCCCCTCATGTTTGTATTTATTGTGCAAGGCGCCCAGAGTGCCCTCTGTCCCACATCTCAGACCCATGAGATCTTTTTTGGCTGTGACTCCAGTCCTCTTGAACGGCCTTCCGAAAGGGGCAAGGAAGACAACTGTGGTTGCTGGTTTCCAAAAACTGTGCAAGGCTGCCTTATTTAAAAGGGCCTTTGAGAAAAGGTGATCAGGAGCTCTAAATAGTTTTGTTTGGTCATGTGTTATAGCCCCAGTACTGATTTTTATAAATTGCTATGCAAAGGGGGGGAAAGTGGTGTGCTTTTTTATGGTGACCCCTGTTGTGGTTGTCAAGGCAAGAGATGATCAGAGGTGGTTTTCCATCACCTGAAGTGCCTCCACATCACAGTCCTGGTATTCCTTGAAGATCACCTGCCCAAATACTAACCAGGACTGACCCTGCTTAGCTTCTGAGATCTGACAAGATCGAGCTAGCCTGGGGCTATACAAGTATTTTAATAAAGGCACCCAAGTTGACCAGCGATGCTAGGAACTGAACCAGAGACTTTTTGCATGTAGTGCTTGTGACCTATCATTAAACTATGTCTCATCCCCATCTCCCCATAGCATTTTAAATGGTTATAGACATCATTCCCTCACCCCACAGAACCCTAATATAATTGGGGAGGGACATCAAAATTACAAAACATATATGAATTTTATTCTACTTAACTGGTTGGATGTTCTCTTCCCGAAAGATCCTGGCATTTGTAATTTGACGAGTTATGCTCAGATTCTGTTAAAGATCACTAACCTTTCTGTCAAGGTCGCAGTGATTCACTAGGAGAGGAGGAATGACTGCTGGTTTGAATTTAAGATTTGGCTCTTAAATGGTAGTTTGAAGGTGTTTTTTATAATTGTTTTGTTTTGTTTTTTAATTTTTAATGTTGCTTTTCAAGAGCATATGCCAGTTAGGAAATTGAAAAGCAGCCTACAAATATTTTATGTAAGCCAATAAATTGAAAAAACCTGATTTTAAAAGGTTTTCAATATGCCATCACACATGGGAAAGGACCTTTGTTCCCCTTGCAGAGAGACCTTTTACTGTTCAAATTGGAGTCTTGCAAACCTGATCACAAATACAGGCCAGGGTAAAATGTGCATCCCTTTGTGGGGCCAGCACCACCATCAAGACTGTCTGCATGACCAACCATTAAAAGTACTCTCAATTCAGAGAGCCAAGACTGATCTAAACAGAGGAACCAGATTTAGACAAAGCTTTAACATTTCAGGCTCCTGTTTTCCGCACATGCAGAATAATGCACTTCCAAACTGCTTTCAGTGCTCTTTGAAGCTGTGCGGAATAGCAAAATCCACTTGCAAACAGTTGTGAAAGTGGTTTGAAAACGCATTAATTCGCGTGTGCGGAAGGGGCCCTGGTTTCTGTCCATCAGTCCTAAAGGACTTTCTCTTACATTTACCCATAAGGATTCTTTTTCTTCCAGTTTACTAGAACAAAATCTGCGTGAACCAGGATCAGAGGCAGCCCTAGAGCCTGAGAGATCTCTCCAAAGGGGACGGCAAGGTTTCGCGGCAGGACCTGGAAGACACAAGGCAATTTGAAATTCCCTTATAATTTTCAGATGTAGACCTTTGGCTGGATAAATTGTAATGGATAATGAGATGAAGTCACTGGCTCTTGAGAGTACCTGCTGCAAAGGCTCATGGAACTGTTTGGGTTGCCAACCTCCTGGTGGGGACTGAAGATCTGGAATAACAACTGATTTCCAGACTATATTTTCTCCCATGGAGAAAATGGCTGCTTTGGAGGCTGGAAATTATGGCATTATACCCTGCTGAAGTCCCTCTCCTCCAACTAGGCCTAGCAGTAGTTGCTGACTATGATGCAACACATCATTATCATTAATGTCAATCCTACAGTCCAGCAGGGGTGCAAATTGACTCTTGGAGCTGATGCAGGCTGTGCCAGTGTGTTTCCTCACCCCACCAGCATAAGTGGCATTTGCACCAGCAGGGAGGGCAAATTGGGAGGTGGGCAGGTCAGTGGTGGGATCCAAAAATTTTAGTAACAGGTTTTCATGGTGGTGGGATTCAAACTGTGGCGTAGCGCCAATGGGGCTGGGCAAGGCACGACGGGGGCATGGCTGGGCATTCCAGGGGCGGGGCATTCCTGGGCGGGGCTGTGGCAAGGACACAGCTGCTGCACTGGTCCTCGGGCGGGAAACGAATGCACGCAGGCGCAGGCTGCCACGCACGCAGGTGCACCTCCTGCTAGACTGCTTCAAGTTCTGCGTGCTACTGCTGAGAGGAGGGGTGTAACTAAGGCAAAAATCACGTGGCAAAATGACCAATTAGTAACCCCCTCTCGGCACACACAAATAATTAGTAACCTACTCTCGGGAACCTGTGAGAACCTGCTGGATCCCACCTCTGGGGCAGGTGCTGTAAAGCTCCACAGCACCCATCCCAGAAGCTCCTGCACCCTCAGAGACGTGCCGGCCTAAAACTGAATGCTGGCATGGATGGGGATGGTATAGGTGCATACCTGGGGGTGGAGCTGACTTTAGCCAGCTTACACCAGGATTTGGAGCTTACACCACCTGTATGGGTGGCATAAATCCATTTATCCCTATGGAGGGAGCTGGGGAGTTTCTGGAGTTTGCTGCCTTCCTGTGCAACCTGGAAGCCCTCTGGATTGGGCTGTTAATCCCACCCAACCTCCAAGGAGTTTACTGTGGTGTTTGCAGTTTCCCCCTAAATGTGTTATCTTTCCAACAATCCTATCAGGTAGTCTGGGCTAGGAGAGAGACACTTACCCAAGGTCCCCTGGTAAGCTTGAAGGACAGCCAGCAGTTGAACCCAGGCCTCTCCAGGCTAACCACTGCAATCACTGCAATCACTGAGAGGTGGAACTCTCAGATGATACACATTTATTCCTAAAACTACATACAAATGTCAGATTTTAGGGGTAAGGGTTCTAGTCCAGACTTTCCCCTCATATGCTGATTTTGTATGTGTAGGAAACAGCACAAACTCTTACCACGCTCAATTGACAACTGCACTATTGAAATATATACCAAAATATATTTATGTCACAAAGACCAGGTCTGGTGGGCTTTACCTTTGCAGTCCCCTTTTCACCTTCCTGCCAGACGTAACCCATTGTGATGAAGCTGAGGACCAAATGGGCCAAATACAGTTCTCGGTGGCCTTGAAGGTGCTGAGTGCTTAGCAGAGGCATCTGTTTGAAAAGGGAGGCATTAAACAGAGAAATGACGCCTGCTCACTCCACACACATCTCCTTAAGGTCAAAAGCTGCCAATACCTACCCTTGCCATTGCCCAGAGGAAGAGGATCTGGCAGGCAAGGGGACAAGCAACGCAGCTACTCCTGATAGAAGTAGTGGTGATGGTGTAGTGGTTAAGAGCAGGTGGATTCTAATCTGGAGAGCTGGGTTTGAATCCCCACTCCTCCACTCCTCCACCTGAGTGGCAGAGGCTGCTGGGTGACCTTGGGCTAGTCACAGTTCTTCAGAACTCTCCCAGCCCCACCTACCTCACAAGGTGTCTGTTGTGGGGAGAGGAAGGGAAAGGAGCTTGTAAACAATCTTGAGACTCCTTATAGGAGAGAAAGGTGGGATATAAATCCAAACTCTTCTTCCTCTTCTTCTAATTGCTGCATGCCCACCAACTCACTCTGTTGTAGGGAAAGGAGGTGGGGGGCAGGTGACTGCCTCCCAATTGTGCGGCCGTCCCATCTAAGGTATTTTTGTTCCAAAAAAACTTTTTGTTGAAGTTGCCAAGCATGATTCAGGGTGTTATGTTGTGATGTGGAGTTTGGAAATGAGTCTGTCATGAGTCAGACCCATCCAGGCAGCAGATTCAAAGCAACATTAAAAGTGGCAGAGCTGGGGGCAGACAAAAGGCGAGAAGCCCCATCAGATGCAATGCAGTGGGGGTTCATACAGCAGGAATTTCAGCCAAACACAGCAATGCTGTTGAGCTGTTTCTGTTTATGTCAACTGGGCTTGGAGGAAGAGCTTCCTGGTAAAAGATGTCCTATATTAATTAGCAATTTGAAATCATAGTTTCAGGCACTAGACTGTAAAAATCTATTGTATTCTGTTTGGATTTAACTCTACATAATCTGCCTCGACAGCCCATAGGGAGGAAACACCACGCTATTATTTTGATGAACAGACCAACAGATAGAAAATAGCTCTGCACGCATCAATAAAATAATGCATTAATCACAGTGAGTTAGCTTGCTAGTTTAATAAAAGCTCTTGATGTAGCTGTTCTAAATAACTGGATGTGAGGACCTGAAGCCAGATATTTCTGGACTACATGTTGCTGAGGGATTGTCTGCTAAGGCACTGGTGACCTCTAGAGGAGATTTCCTTGCATTGCAAAGAGATGAAAGGAACCGACCCCAATGGCTCAACCCTTAAGTGAATGCACGTTACTGAAACACCGGGCAAAAAGAATCTTGATGCAATCATATCACATTGCTTTTCCCACTGTTTGGTCAATACAGGTTCGCACATCAGTAACAAACAAGGAACAATTGCAGATAAAGTGGAGGAAATGAAAGCTGCAACAAACTGTGTATGATTCAATTTCAGAATTTATCTTAGAAATTCACCTAGTGAAATTGGAATCAACAATAGATGGAATGTCACACAGAGAGAAATTCCAAAATAATAGAGAAATCTGCTTGTCCATAATATCATCCCATGGATGAGGGACTCACTCCCACGTTCCAATTCTGTGTTACATTCATCGTCCTAAAATTCTTCACACTCGTTAAATTTACACACGATAAAATCTGATACCTTTTCTACATATGAACGAAGTTGATGTTTCTCAATCAGGTGAGGAAGTTTGTGGGCAATCGCCATCCAAGGGCTGTAGAAAGGAGGGAGTTCTTTCTGTAAAACAGAGGAAGGAGGCCCTATCACCAGACTGTTAGAATATACAGATGAGTATTTGGGACAAAGAGATTAAAAGAGATATTCGCAATTTATTCACTACTAGTCCCCCAAGCCAGTGCTGGCCCCAGTATTTTGGGGCCCTTGGGAAGACACCCTCAGTATGCCTTTTCCAGTCTGCAAGAAGTCAGACATGAATTCTCATGTTCTGCCTCTGACCATCTATGGAATGGGGTGTTGCTGTTGAGATGGTGGTGCGTCATTTGCTTATATTGCCTCCCCCAGACTAAAAGCCATTTACTGTGCATGCTTACTGGCAAGCAACTCTCAGTGAAACTTTCTTCCAAGGAGGCACACACAGGACTGCAACCTAACCCAATCACTTTGATGAAGAGACAGAGATGGACCCCTATGAGGAGGTAAAGAAGTGGCAGCTAGCAGAAAAGGCCACATGACCGTCCAGTCAGATTACTACTAGATGACTATGTGGCCAACTTTAATGGATGGTAGGTATCAGCGCCAGGTCTACTGTGAGGCAGTGTGAGACAGCCATTGAGGGAGGGGAGAGAAACAGACTGAGTACAATTAAGGGAGACAAAATTCCTGACATCTTATCCGCTAAGGCACAGCCTACTGAGAAGGTCTTCTTTCTTCAGCTCTTGTTCAGTTCAGTGGGGCTATGCAGGAAAGTTTCTCAGTACTTTGGGTCCTAGGTTTCACTAATTATCAGTGTGTGTATGTGTATTTTTCATCTTAATTTTCAAAATAAATTGAACTCGGCTTTAGTTTTACAGGTTTTTTTAAAGGCCTGATGGACTTGTAACAGAGATAATCCCTAGAGTCACCTGGCTTCCAAGTTGTCTGAATGTTTAATCAGATTAAATCAATTGAGACTTTTCGAGATCGGGGTGTGAGGAAACTTGCCAATTAATTAGGTACCAGCAGCTGACATGGACGAAATTGCCAATTCTCTCATTTCTGTGTCTGCAGAAATCCCAAAAACTGGGAGGAAGAGTCAGGAAACTGTTTAGCTAAAAACAGGGATTACACACACACACACACACACACACACACACACACACACACACACACACACACACACACACACACACACACCTTCAAACCTTTCTGGTGTTGCATAGCATCTTATCTGTTCTCTTTGTCCACCCAGATTCTAAGACATATTATCTCTTCCATTGAAGAAAAGCCCTTATCACCGTCGCAGTCTGCTGATACACCAACTGAAATGGACTTTGTTTCCAGGGAAGATTAATTCTCTTTTTAAAAATCACATTTTTTTGGTCTAGTGTCTACCTGGATGGAAAAGTTCTCCACAATGTAACAGAAGGGGAGGGAAGCTTTGTGCCCTAGTAGGACCCCCCCTCCTTTCCCCCCAATTATTACTGCCTTGTTTAATTTAATCTGAAATTTAGAATAGATTTAGGAGGGTGCAGATTTGGGGACAGTTTAGTGCAGAATGCTGGGAGTTAATTTGAAAAAGGGTTCAGCCTCAAACCCATTTTTTTTAAAGACAGATCTTGGCACTGGAAATTACAACGGTACTCATACAGTGGTTTCCCCCAAGTTCTCAAATTGCTTAGATAAATTCTGCTCTCTGAGGTAGGCCAGTGAGATCATTTCCATATGCCTGGGATCTAGGCTACAGAAATAGAGATTTGCTGCTCATGCTCATGAACCCCTACTCCCGTGGTGGCGAACCTTTGGCACTCCAGATGTTATGGACTACAATTCCCATCAGCCCCTGCCAGCATGGCCATGCTAGTAGGGCTGATAATATCAGTCCATAACATCTGGAGATGCCAGCTCATTTCTGCAATATAGAAAAGTGCCTCTGAATGTACATAAAACATAACCATTTTGCCCCTCAAAAACTACAGCAATCTAAAGGGCACTACCAAAACAAAAGTGAGGAGAGAACATGGTACTCTGGAAACGGTGTTTTGGCCCTTCAAATCTCATTTCTCGCATATCATAAAATAAAGTTCCTGATATTGTCTTAATGTCTCAAAAACATCCAGATGGGGACCATGCACACAAAGAAGCAGGCTGGGTTCAGTCTGCTTCTTCATCAGACAGTTGATTGATCACCAGAATTCCAATTTGAAAGGGTATTTCTAACAATCATCAATGACATTTTACCCCGCCTATTTCCTCTAGGGCAGTGGTGGCGAACCTTTGGCACTCCAGATGTTATGGACTACAATTCCCATCAGCCCCTGCCAGCCCCTGGCCAATTGGTTATGCTGGCAGGGGCTGATGGGAATTGTAGTCCATAACATCTGGAGTGCCAAAGGTTCACCACCACGGCTCTAGGGAAATCAAGGTTGCCAGCATAGAAGTCCCAAGACCTATCTAGCCATCGAAGAGATGCCCCCTTGTTCGTGAGCCTTGCAACTATACACTGGAGGGAGGTTGTTGTGGGTATGTAAGTCTGGCTGCTGTCCAGTCACTCTTTTGACTCCAACATGCCACTGAAGGTGTTTTTCCAGCAAGATCCGGAGTTTTATGACATGTACAGACATGGACTAGAATTGAAGCAATATTGCTAGTCCTTTCTCAACCTTTGGTGAACATCAAGGATGACTAGTACCTTGGAGGTGACCCTCAAAGGGGACAGTGGAGGTTCTGGCTGAAACAAAGAATCCAGGGAAATTCAATGTAGTCGAAATATGCGACAGGAACCTGATCAGGCCAACAATCTGAAGCAATTGAACACACACTTCCAGAAAGCTCACAGGCAGAGCCTGAAGGCAATATCCCTCCAGTGCATTGCCCCAGAACAACTGATATACAAGGACACACTGCCTTTGGTCATGGAAGTTCCATTTGGATGCCATGACCAATACCCATGAGTTGTGATTTCCATCTGAGCCCTCCAGGTACTTCTTGTGGCCTGTCTCAAAACATTTAATTGGTCACTGCTGGAGAAAAGATGGTGGATCAGTCAGACCCTTGGCCTGATTCAGGATGGATTTTCTGATACAGAGTTTTAATCAACGTAGAAACATTTCTTGGTTTGGGGGCGGTCCTACATCAGAAACCATAGCTAGTCCTCAAACATCTGGAGTGAAGGGACATATTTGAAATCAGGGGCTAATTTTTCAAAATTAACTCATTCAGGATTTCAAAATGTCTGAAGCTGTTTTGAGGAGTTTCTCCCCTCAACTTCTTAAAAGCTTCCTCCATTGTAGAATCACTTCCGCTTTCAGCCCAAGAACCAAACTCCGATCCAACCAACTTCACAAGCCCAGCGAATCTCTAAACGCAATTAGACATTAGTGATTGACTTTGGTAAAAGACATGCAAATTCCTTCTTCTTAAAAGGCTTCACTCCTCCTCCCTCCCCACCTCCACAGTACCCTCTCTGCCCCCCGAAGTTGGTACAGCTTGCATTCCTACCAGTGGATTTGGAAGAAGGAAGCCATAGTCTTCAGAAATATGAAATCTTCTCAAAGTGAAAGGCAGTGTCCCATTTGCATGCTCATCATTCATTTCCATCGTTATCTGTCTGACGTAGCCAGAGTTGGGAGATCGCTCTGGAAATGCAGGCCCTACTGCATCAGGGGGAAATTGAGATCTTTGCGGTGTTGGCCAGTCTGACTTCAAATCACAGCTGGTATGTGCTGATCACGCAATGCATTCCCTCCGAGACTCAGGGTACTGATGGAACCTTTGGCCTGGGTGTAGCACTCATGCCGCCCAATGACTGGTGAAGCTGAGTAAACATAGTGAAGGTTGCTGATAAGACCCTAAGTAGATGAAGTCAGAGGTGGGCCTGGCCACGAAAGATTTAAAAACAGCTGGCTGGACCTCCAGTTAGGAAACAGCATGACTGGAAGAACTCCAACCAGAATACAAATAAGGGATTTTGCTGAATTAATGTATCTGCCCCTCCCCTCCCCCAGCACTGCTATTGGGACAAATATTCAGGACCTAATGGGACAAATTGTTGCTGTGTGGCCAGCGAGTACATGCATTCCACACTCATAGTTTTCATGGGAGCACAACTCCCAAGGCCAGGACCTTTTCTGGAACCTATCATGAGCATAGCTGCTTGGAGAACCCAGAACCCACCGTGGCACAGGCCTGCCAAGCCAGGCATGGAGATGTGTCAGCTGGAGAGAATCCTCTGAAAAAGCAAAACCAGGGGTATGCGTGAATAATAGTGGCTCAGTGTGTGGAACCGGCAAGTGAGCAAGAAATGTGGGTGCTCTGTTGCATGTAGGCTCCGCTCATGCTAACATGAAGGCCTCAACACCGTGTCTCAACATCTTCTGTTGAGGCTCAGTACCAGGTTCCTGAGAGAGATGGACAGCTGCTACCTCTCTTGAGCCTGGCCACTGGGAGAGGCGACTGGCACCTTACATCCCTGTTACAACATCCCTCCCAGCTGAACTTCTGTAGCTTCATCATTCTTGCCCAGCTGTTCCTCCTTAGCTTATCCCATCCTGTTTATGACTTCATGTCCAAACTGTGCACTTTTCCAAGGCAGCTGGTGTTTCTGGAAGAATGCCCCCACCATCTCTCTTGGTAACCCAGGATACTTTAGAACCACTTCCACCAGGGAAATCACCACCCATGGGCTAATTAGTTCTGTGGTCTGGCCACTTCCATCATCCATCTTCTTCTCTCCCCCCCACACACACACACGCCCCATTCACTTTAGTTGAACGTTTCAGAGTTGTTGTTTTTTAAATCACTGTAGGTTTATTGTAGAAACTCAAGTGGCAGACAGCAGTGTTTGCTTGACAAATTACACGGTGGCACAGAAGGATGTTCCAGATAAAACACTTTGTTGTTGCTCACTTCTTGAAGGGAAGAAAAGATGTCTTCGCATCTGAACAGCAATGGAGCAGCCCCGTCTGTGTTGGCTATATACTGAGATGCAATAAAAACAAAGCAGAAAATCAACAAGAACGTGCAGTGAACAGGCATTTATGCAAACTCTAAAGCCACTGTATACTAGTATTTCCTTCCAATATACACACACATAAACAGAGTATACACAGAGTATGCATGGCTGGCTGTCCTGTGTTTCCTTTTCTTTTTGTTTCTCTACCCAGGCCATGAAATAGTATTGTGGTGTTATGTCTTGCTTGTTGTTATACAATTGCTGATGAGGTCAAGCTATTATTCTATTATTATGTGCATGATGCAGTTATATTTTATGCTAAGTGCTAATATGTTTTGCTATTCCATTAAGAAATGTTAATATTGTTGATATGCTGTTTAGTGAGGTTTGATAAACTGGGGTTTTGGTTTTGGTGTACTTGTTGCTGTTCATATTTATTTATTGTTCATATTTGATTCTGTTATTCTGTTTTGTTGGTTGTTAGCCACTCTGAGCCCTATGGGGGAGAGTGGGGTACAAGTCCAATAAATGAATGAATGAATGAATGAATGAATGAATGAATGAATGAATGAATGAATGAATGAATGAATGAATGAATGAATGAATGAATGAATGAATGAAATGGCCCATTTCCCATGCTTGGCGATTCTCGTGTTTTAACGTGGCTCATAGCCGCAGCCCTTTGCTCAGCCGCGTCTGTCAGGCATGTTAAAATGAAAGAATTGCACAACAGCGCTGATGAGGGGTGGCTTAGATCCGTGTTAGGGACAGGAACCATGCGAAGTTCCCAACCAACATGGGTTTTTTTCCCGTGGTTATCCCAGGCTTTTTGGCCCATGTGGAAAGAGTCTAAGACTACCCCTGCTATCAATGGCTATTAGCCATGGTGAGTGACATCTGGGGAAACCTTTGGCCTTTGTGCCCTGCTTGTTGGCCCTCCAAGACAACTACTGGCCGCTACATGGGACAAAATGCTGGTCTAGGTGGACTACTGCCTGTTCTGATTCAGCAGAGCTCTTCTTATGTTCCAGTTAGTGGGATCAGTCTGTGAGATGCACAGAAACAAACTGAGCTCCTTTCTGGACCATTACATTTTTCCTTTCACATACTCTGAAACTGCTGATAGTGAAAATCCAGCAAAGTACCAAGGAAACACAGCTGTCGAATGATCCTATGGGTTTCATTCTATAAATAGGTAAAATATAATTCTAGGTTAAAGCAAGAACCAGTGTAATGTAGAATCTAGTGTTTTGGATGAGGCCTGGGAAGACCTGGGTTCAAATTCCCATCTTTAAGCTACCCCCTAGACTGCAGAACTGTTGTTATGATAATAAGGGAAGGTCATACACACTGCCCTGTACTCCCTGAAGGAAAGGTGAGATGGCATAAATAAAAACCTACCTCGTGACCCCTGTTGGGCTTGCTTCTTGAGGCCTAGATTTAAAGGAAAAACAAAATGTGTTTCAAATAGAAATTTTAGAGAACATTTTTTTAAAAACCACACGAGCATCGGCTTCTCTAGCCTCGCAACACTCAGTTTGCCCTTTTAAACAGAATGGCATGATGACAGCAAGCCTTTGCTGGACTATACCACCTCAGACTGTGGGTGGGGGCTTGTATGGTTCCTCCCTCCACCAGGTGGGACCCTCCATGCTTCCCATGGTTCTATGTATGGGGCAGCATTTTTCTCCTTTCCTGGAAAGGAGAGCACTCGGACGCACAACAGCTCTTTACTTGCAGCCTGAAGTGGTTCAGCGGAGAATGAGCCTGAGTCTGTTGACTGATGCGGCCTGGGAAGGACTCCCCCAAATCCCACAGGGACCCTGCAGAACAGCTCCCTCTATAAGCACAGTGCACCACTGGTGGAGGGCAACCCTCAGCACAATGCATACTGGAGGCTGAGGCAGTGATCCTGGGTGACAACAGAGAGGAGGCTATTTTCCTCTATGAAGTGGTTAAGACAGATGGCAGAAAAGGAGGCGAGTAGTTAACAGGATTGAAGATCTAAGGATCCCAGCAAAAGAGGGAGACAAAACGAAGATCTCCAGAGATCAGAGATACTCCTAAAAAAAAAAGAAGGAACTAAAAGGATACGTTTTAAGAAGCAGGGGTCAGGGAACCTGCACTTTGAATTGGCTCTCAGATGTTCAGGAACTACAATTCCCATCAGCCCCTACCAGCATGGCCAATTGGCCATGCTGACAGAGGCTGATGGGAATTGTAGTTCCTGAACATCTGGAGAGCTGCAGGTTCCCTACCCCTGGTTTAAAGATTGAGTCCCTACTCAAGTGAAGAGCCTGCTCTGAACACTGCTACTCCCACCTGAGGCAGGAAAAAGGCTGAAGAGGGCTGGTCAACACCAAGGAGACAGGAGGTTCAAGATTCTGTTTCCTGCCTCCCGAAAGAAGGATGGGAATCACCCGGCCAAGATGTCCTCCTGCCTCATTTGGAGAGCCACAGAGTTTCTGGTGAATTCTAGAGCTGTTGGTGACACAGTGATGTCACTTCCAGACTAGTTACATACCTGGAAGCAATGTCCCATCATCTCTGGAGGCCATTTCACCCCTCCCATTCCCCCTCTTCCCCCACTGACCCACTGAGTGCTGACAGGGGAAGCGGAATGCTGGTGGGAGTTCTCTTGCCACTGTGGGGAAATGGCAAGCCCAGCCGGCTTGCCATTCTTTCTTTGATCTGGATCAAAGGAGGTTTTCCTTTCGCCCAGTTCAAAAGGGATAAGAAATGAAACAATGGGGAAGTTTTGAAAAACAGCAGGGGAACCTTGTGGAAAAATTCTCATGTGGAAACAGTCTCACAGTTGCACAATGTCCACCATTTTTTTCCAAGAACCAATAAAGAAAATACATCTTTCAGAGTTTCAGAGCAAAATGTTTCTCCAACTATAATCCAGAAAGGGGAATTCTAAACCAGGTATCAAAAAGTGAGGGACTGCTGCACTAGCTGGATGGCGAAGCTAATTTGGTTACCGTTCATCCTCATTTTCCTCCTGTTCCTGTTCCTCCTCCTCGTCGTCTTTGTCCTCTTCTTCGCTGCGCCACAAGATGTAGTCTCTCACTTTCACAATCAAGATGAGGGAGCCAACAACGAGAGGCAGAAACAGGAAAAAGCTCACCAGCAGCCAGTTCCTTGTTGAGACACTAGCACGATGCTTGCCGGATCGTGGTGCTAGCAAATCAAAAGACGTAATAGTACCGTGCTCTGCAATATGGTGCAGTCACTAGTCACTTGTTTATTTATTTATTTATTTTATTGTATGTGCCTTACTATCCCACCCCTTCCAGAGCCAAGGCCAGGCTCAGGCAGCTAATAGTACTCAGTAGCAACATATAAATATACACAGCAATAAAACCATCTATAAACATTTAAAATTGCCAGTGTTCTTTTGGCCCATGAAAGGAGTATGAAGCAGACATTCACTCACTCTGCTTGTACCCAGCTTTTAAGGAACATGCTTCCCTTCCCTCTTTCAACCCAGTGGCATAGCACCAACAGGGCATGGTGGGGCGCAACACCCCAGGCGGAGCAGCAAAGGGGCGTGGCCAGGCTGTGGAGGGGGCATTCTGGGGGTGTTCCGGGGCAGGGGTGGACAGTGCTGTGACAGGGGCGCGGGGCGCAGGGGCGCCCCAGGCGCAGTTCCCCCTCGCTCCGCCACTGTTTCAGCCTATCCAGTTTCTCTTGCAACGCATCCCCGGATAACTCCCATTTCCATTGCTTTTTTTCCTCAGAGAGGAAACAGCAACAGACAGTGCAAAACATGGCAACGTCACTAACCACCTCGGAACGTGCTGTCGACACTTCCTCCCAAGCCTCCAGATTCTCTTGTCTTGCAATCAGGTGGGGCCCAGCCCTTATGGCAGTGACAGTGCCCTTTGTTGTTGCACACCTGAGTTTCATGGAAAGGAGATGAAAAAGAACCCGAACTTACTTTCCTTACAGTAACAAGTTCTCTTCCTGCCTGCCTCCCTTTCTGGCAGCAGCATTTGTGTAAGGAAAAAAACCCCAAGCACGCTTTTGCCCCAACAGGGCTTCCACATCTGCCTGATAGGCAAGAATACATCAGTCACCACCAGGAACAAATCCACCTATGCAGGGTTGCTTCCACATAGCAATGGAGCCCCCATTTCTTGCTACATTTTGTTTAGGCACATGATGCAGCCGTTTTCCTTGCTTTTTCTTTGACCCAGCTTCCCACAATGGCCATTCCTCCACTGCTCCTTCAAGCATTTTCTTGCAGTACTGTTTTAAAGTTTGACTAAAACAGTGGCTGTTTTTTGAAAGAAAGAAAAAGCACAAAACCAACTCTTCAGTTGTGTGCATTGCGATTCTGCTTTTACTCACGCCTTTGTTGTTGCATTTTGTTGTCGCATCACAAGAAGGTCTGATTCTAGCATAATCCACGCACTTCTGGTTCATGCAAACCTACAAAGAAAAGGCGACTGAGAACTGTTTCAGGCTAAAAACTGAGGCTGTGGTGGGACCAGTGTGGGGCTGCTGTGAGGATTTTTCTTAGTTCTGTTAACCCTCCCACTCAGCCAGCCATTCCTCAGCACTGCAGAAGGCAAAGGAGCTGTCAAGGCTACTGCCACCGTGGCTTAGAAATAAAGAAGCCTTCCCCTGCAGCAACTGCTAGAGAACACTGCTGGACAGAGCTCAGCAAGCAACTTGGAGCAGGAGGCAATCGGCTCTGGGCCGATTGTGGCCTCTCAGAGGACAGAAGCCGTGGCAACAGGAGGAGCCTCTGAGGGCAGGGTGAAGACTTTTGTCACCTCTGACTATCCCCAAGCCCTGACTGGTGCCATAAGGAGGGGGCAGTTTGCAGTCGGCCTAACCAGTCCTCTCCCTCCTTCATTTATTTAAAGCCTTTTGAAAGGATTTTGTTGTAATTGGTGTTTGTTTGTTTGCTTGTTTGCTTGCTTGGCTTGCTGCAGCTCGCTTCGTTTAAATTCTGTTCGCTACGATTGGATTACGTTGGATTTGCATTTTAAGCTTCATTTCATTTCAGCTTCAGCTCAATTTGTTTGTTTGCTTGTTTGTTTGCTTGCTTGCTTTAAAACTGCTTCTAAAATTCTGTAAACCAAAATTTCAGTTGGCAAGCCAAGATGGGGGTATACTTCGTAAGAAATTATAAAGACCAGGAGCAGGCCACAAATACTGGCATCAGGCGACAGTCACCGGGCAAGGCATCTTTGACATTTTCACTCCCTCGGTCTGATAAAGAAACAAAACTACAGGTGGAAGTGCATTTTCACTGTCAGTTCCACTGAATAAAGAATGGGAATCCAAGTCCAAAGAGGAGTAACGACAATGAAGAGAGTGAATAAAGAACGCTAAAGAACATGCAAGAATTTGTGAATCTAGCTGCTGCTCACTGACCCCCTTCAGCAGCACATAACCGGATAGAAATGGACAGAAAGAGGTTTGGGGATCACTGCCTCCACGAGGGACAGCACGATTTCCAGGAGGGCAAATGAACCTACTGGATTCCACCCGTATCTCAAATTTAAAGTGTTACCTTGTCTTGCCCACAGCCAGCTCCATTGCGAACCAAGAAGGGATCCCTCATAGTTCTCCCCTTCTGGTAGTCTAACGTGATACACCAGCGATTGTGTACTCTTGCATAGATCACTGCTGCATTTTCTATCATGAATGGCTTGTTGTGTGGATATTCACAAACCAACTTGCCACACCTAAGATCCCTGCACTCAAGTGGAACACAACACAGGGGAGGGGGGAGAAAGAGAAGAAAATTACACAGGTGACATCACATGTTCCCAGGCCTCGCAGTCGGAAAAGCAGCACAACAGATGATTAGGTGGCCAATATTTTTCTGAAGGAACTTCTTGACCTGGGCTTATTTCCACATGAATGAAGAAGGGGGCAGGGGCTCAGGTTTTATTGTAACCTGCCCTGAGATTGTGGTATAGGGCAGGTAATAAACGTAAATAGAATAGGTTGGGTAGAAGGGTTTCCTGAGAAGAGCACAGATACTTAAGGGAAGAGGGCAGGTGGTCTATATCAGGCTACAGCTTAGGGCATTGAAGGAGGAGCACACTGGAGCCTGCTGGACAAGAGCACCCTGAACATGAAATAGTAACAAGCAACATTCAGGGTTTGGATCTGGACCCTTCATCTTAGTCCCATCACGTCACTCAGACCTGCAGCTGCACGCCAAACTCTCACGTTCTACCTGCTGCTCTGAAGCTTGTTTCTTCTAAGAAATTGAGGATGGTAGGTGCTCTGTAAGTGCCATGCTTGTCTCAGCAGGCTGGGTGTGCGTTTCTGCATTCCTGATCTGGTCCAGGCTTGGAGGGATAGAATGTCTACTTGTGTGCCTGCGAGACTCTGCCAACATAACTCCCAAAAGCCTCTCAGAAGGGATGGTGAGACAGTGGAATGTCTTTAATTTTAATTCCTGTCAGCACCACCAAAGCGGGTACAAAGTAAACTATCTGAACTTATCCATTTCAGATAGCTCATGCTGCTGCCTCTACTGGGGCTGCTTGTTGGTCATTAAACAGACACACTATGAAAACAAGTCAGGTTGCAAGATGTGTGCGTGTGCGTGTGCGTGTGCGTGTGCGTGTGCGTGTGCGTGTGTGTGTGTGTGTGTGTGTGAGAGAGAGAGAGAGAAAGAGAGAGAGAGAGAGAGAGAGAGAGAGAGAGAGAGAGAGAGAGAGAGTCTACCTGCCACACAGCACCCCCTGGTGATATGCTGTGTAGAAAGCAGGAGGTTACAAAAACCTTAGAGAAAGGTGCTGGTGAATGCAGTCTCCAAGCTGTGGATTGTTGCAAAAACCTTACCATAAACGAGTGCACGCACACACACACAAAAAAAACCCCTATACCTGCCCCCCCGCAAAAGAAACAAAGATGAGTAAGAAAAGGTGCACATGCAGGGATGAACAGCCATGCATGAAACAAGGAACTGCCCAAAAGTATAAACAGGGATAATGTTATGACCAGTTCTGGTCATCGTGCACAATACTTTAAACCAGAAGTGTGCGTGCTGTCCTGCTCACCAGGTGACACGTTTTAATTGCTGAGGATGGGGCCAAGTCTGTGAAACTGTCCCATTATAGTAGTAGAAAAAGAGCAATTTGGAGTTGTGCCCTGCTTTTCGCAACTGTAAGGAGTCTCAAAGCAATTTGCAAACTTCCCCCCTTCCCCTCCCCACAACAGACAACTTGTAAGGTAGGTGGGGGTTAAGAGAGTTCTAAGAGAACTGTGACTAGCCCAATATTTGTCGAAAGTATTGTTCTTTCCCCTGGTCAACACTCCCACCTTCCATTGACCATCGGCCAAGGATTTTATCAACATCCTGTTCATCTACATATACATGTAACCTATCAACGGAAGTTGAGTTTGGTTTTTTTAAAAGCATCAGACATTGGTATCCTTCCCCTGACCACTTCTCCTGACCCCTTCACAAACGATGTCATAGGGAACAAACATTTCATCAAATTATTTCATTTGCATCGAAAACATACTGCCACTGACAGTTCTGATATCCCTTCGCGGAGGAGCCGCAGTGTCCCATCCGGTCAGTCTGGCTGTTAATTTCTTCATAGCACTGTGACGAGGCGCTTTTTGAACCTGCAAACGAACACCAGGTAGAATTTAATAGGAAGCTGCAACACAACGTAAGAAGTTGCCTGCGAGCGTCATCCTTGGAAGTGCCCTGCTTCCCTTCCCCCTGAAGCAATATCGACCTCAGAAAGTAGTTTCGGAGCGGGGGCAGGATCGACTGCTCTTCTATATGGGATTTATTCTATGGAGTCCTTCAGAGCTCCATTCTGAAAATGGAATAGATGAGGATGGATAAATCAAAACTCAAAACAGACAAGGCTGGGCTGATAGTTGCAGGAGAGACTTAGGACCAGTTAGCAGGGGAAATGTGTGTTCTAGGTGGGTTGCAATCTCCCAGAAAGGTCACTTGTTCAATTTGGAGGCCTTCCTAAGTTGCTTCTGGAATGTTAGATGGCAGCTGTGAGTAGGAGGGGCCTTTTACCAGTTAGGCCGATCTGCCCTCTGCACCTGCTACTGGAGTAAAGGGGTGCTCCTACTGTCACTTATGCTGTGGTGACATCCAGATTAGACTACTGTAATGCACTCTGCTCAGGGCAGCCCTTGAAGATTTCTCCAGAAACTTCAATTGATCCAAAATGCTGCCAACTAACTACTGCTGACCCTGGCAAACTTTGCTGTTTTAAACATAATTAGTACAGCTTTGTGGTTATTATTCATACAATCGTTTGGGATGTGCTGTCTGTAAACCTTAAGACTCCTTGAGATCCTTACGAAGGAGAAAAGCAGAGTAAATGTATAAAGGGCCAAGGGAGAGGACGGAGGCAAACCAAGGTTAATGAGGAAACTGCATGGGTTTGTGGGTGAGGGATGGGGGGAGCTTTCGGTTACCTTTGCCAAACACTTTTCGGCACCAGCGATCAGGACTTTGGCACACTCCTGTCATGCAAACCCCAGTGGAGTCCTCGCACATTTGCCCGTTCTGGACATAAAAATCCTCCGAGCATTCTGTAGAAGTGCCGTTGCAGTACTCTTTCAGATCACAGTCAGCATCAGCTGCAGCTCTGCACAAGGTGCCCTTTTCCTTCATCTGGCAGATGGGAGGAGGAAGGGGAAGTCTGACCTTAAGATGCCCCTGCAGACATACAGGGGCATGCCAAAGGCGCCAGCTATGAATTATGAGGGGCCTGTGGTGCCACCAACTTGTTCCTCCTTGTAGACATGAGGCTGAAAAGAAGGGAATGTGACAACTTTGTGCCGTCAATGCCTGCGCCCCTCCCAGGAGCCCCATGGCGCAGAGTGGACAGCTGCGGTACTGCAGTCAAAACTGTGCTCCTGACATGAAGTCGGGCTCAGGTAGCCTGCTTGAGGCTGACTCAGCCTTCCATCCTTCCGAGGCTGGTAAAATGAGTACCCAGCTCACTGGGGGTAAAGTGTAGATAACTGGGAGGACAATGGCAAACCACCCCGTAAACACAATCTGCCTAGTAAACGCTGTGCTGCACCATCACCCTGCAGATCTGTAATGACTCAGTGCTTGCTCAGGGGACTACCTTTACAAGGTGAGGGAAGGGCAACCACCTTGGGTGGTTCGAAAAGGACGAGAGAGAAATTGTTAGAGGATCGTTCCTTAAAGCAGAAAATACTTAGGACGATTGAATGAAACATCCCAGTTCAGAGGCAATGTACCTCTCAATACAGGCTGCCAGGGAGCAATGGCAGGGGGAGGGCTGTTGCTTCTAGGTCCTGTTTGCAGGCTTCCCAAAGCCAAGCGGTCGTTTACTGTGAGAGAGAGGAATGCTGCACTCGATAGACCATTAAGCCGAATCTAGCAGGGATGATCTTGCATTCATCGCCCCGTGCAATCACAGCTAAAGGATCTCTGCCTGAGGCTCACGTTACATACGAGACTCGTTGGCCTAATATATTCTTGAATCCAGAGCAGAGCCTGTGATCAAGAGTGGAACTTGCTCCCCAACACCCTCTAACTCGGGACCTTTTGTGTGCAGAATCTGGGCTCTGGCACTGAGTCAGAAATTCCTGAGAGACGCTGCAGAGAAACCCACAATGAGGCCCACCTACCTGGCAACTCTTTTCCCAACAACATGCTCCCTGGGCACACGTTTTCCCGGGTTTCAACCTGCAGTCTGCCAGACAGCACCCATGTTTTATACATCGCTAATATGGGGGGGGGGGGGAGGAGCAGAGAGACAATTAAAAAATACTGAATGAGGAACATGAAACTGTGCAACCTGGGCTAAGGTTGTTGGGGGGGGATCTCCACCAATTGTGCTCCCAGTTATTTTCCCACAAAACAAACCTGATCAGTGCCGCAGTCACACTGCTCACCGTCCTCAGTGATTCCATTGCCACAGGAAGGGGCTTTGTACTGGAGATTCAGCCGAGGTTTGTTCAGGAGGCACCGCCCCTGTCCATGTGCCAGGAAACTCTGGAAGTCTTTTACGCTGCAGCTGCTGAAGGCCTTCACACCACTGGCCTGCCTGTCATGCGGATTCACAAAACAGAAGTCAGTAAAAACAACTGGGGAGAGACCAAAACAGAGGCAGTTGCAGTATGGATGGCTGTACTGAAAGAGCCCAGAGCAGAAGGACCACAGAGAGCAGCAGTTGTGAACTGCAGCACCAGACTCAGGAACAGCAGCCCAGACCCCCACTGTGAACCACCACTGGTTTGCAGAAGATGGCCAAAAGGCAGGATCTTCTCTGTGGCGGCCCAATGGAATTCTTCCACACAGCTAACTCCCACTGCAAGTTTTCAGCAAACAATAAAGCCTTTTCTTTTCTCCCTGGCCTTTGCTTAATTTTTTATTTTTTTTTCTGAGTGGGGGATTTCCACCTAACCACATAATGTTGACATTGAGGTGCCCGGAAAACCCACCATAACCAATTGAGATGCTGGTTTACAGCCTTGTTTTTTTTAGGATGCCTGTTGCTCTTCTGCCCCTTGACCACTTTTCCTGCTTATGTCCCCTTCTTATATTTATGTAGTATGCGTTTTGATTACAACCGTTGCTGCTGCTTCAGCCAACCTTTTCGCATTGAGAGAAGAGGACAGAAATATTGCAGAGAAATATATAAGACCAACCATTAGAATTAAAGACTGGGGGGGGGGGGGTCTTGCAGATTTGTCACCTATGACTCCAGCAACAGACTACAGAATCAGACCAGGGGTCCATCTAGTACAACATGGTCTGCTGTGATTGACAGCAGCTCTCCAGTGCCTCTAAACAGAAAGAGATTGAAGCAGGAACCTTATGCATGCAAAGCAGGTGGTCCCTCTCCTCTGCATCTCTGGTTGTATCTTACGTTGGAGTCTGGGATGAAGGGAGGGATACGTTTTCAGTCATTTTACTTTCTTACACGGCTGTAGTAGTCATTAAGCAAGCAGATCCGGGACAGTGACAGATTTTTGACTGGTCAAAGAACATTCCTAGGCTGATCCCCAGCAGCTGGGCGACAATCACGGAAAAGTTCTCCAGTGTGTATCCCTCTTTATACTGAAAAAGAACGAGAAGACAGACCTATCATGGAGGAGATCACTGACTGAAACCAACAGGCTTCTGCACTTTGTTCTTATTGCATACTTCTATTACATTTAACTTTGTGTTGTAAGTTGTGTGAAGCTCTCAGGGAGAAAAAAAACAGGGCATCAACGCAACGCATAAGCAAAGTATTAGAATCAACGGGGATTCAGATTGCACCGAAAAAAATTTAATGGGAGAAGTAGGAGTATTATCTCTTTGGACAGGCAAATTTACAGATGTCACAGATTCCTCTGTTTGCTCAAGCAATCAAACTGCCTCATTCAGAGTGGCAAAATTACATTGCAAGCAAGAAGCGATTTTTTTAAAGCACTGGAAATGAGCATGGGGGTGCTTAGCAGCCACATACGTACCACAGCAACTGCTGCCGAGGTGGGTCTGACACACAGCAACCTTGCAAAGGTGGCTCCCACAGAATAAGACTGTTCCTTGTAGCTGGGGGGACATAAAAGCATGGTGACACAGACAGTGCCTGCTAGCAGAATCACACAAAGAAATCAACCCTAGCAATGATGTAGCATCCCCTTGTTCTATACTGTGCACATGTTTTGTGGGAAGACACACTCCTGCTTCCTGCTCCAAAGACTGCTCATTCCCTCTTGATGATCCTCAGTGGAGGAGCACATCAGGAATACCTATGTGGCACTACCTTATTTTCTTTTATCTAAAATCTACCTCTAAGCTATTGTGTTTCCCTTCAAGGAGCTTAGGGCGGTATGCAGGCCTCCCCCTCCCCCCCACCCCTTCCATTTTGTTGCCACAATAATTGTGTGAGGTAGGTCAGGCTGAATGAATGGTTGAAGAGCAACCAAAAAGCTTCAAGTCTGAAAGGGGATTCAAACCTGAGTCTCCTGGGTCCTAGTCAGATGCTCAGACCACTACACCACATGCCTGTCTTCCATGAAACACATGGCATAACCTCTTGGTCTTTTTCACCCCAACTGAAATGATGCCTAAGACCAAGAGCATTGGCTCACATTGAACTTTTGTTATTTCTCTTCTCTTCCTTATCACTCCCCCAGCTCCTTAGGGCAGGCTCGTGGCTGCGCTCTGGACTGTACTATTAACCAGTGGACAGCATGGCCACTTTTTACTGTTAAAAGTAATGTCTAGCTTGGCTTTCAGCTGTACCTGATCTTAGGGAAAGAAAGAAAGAAAGAAAGAAAGAAAGAAAGAAAGAAAGAAAGAAAGAAAGAAAGAAAGAAAGAAAGAAAGAAAGAAAGAAAGAAAGAAAGAAAGAAAGAAAGAAAGAAAGAAAGAAAGAAAGAAAGAGAGAGAGAGAGAGAGAGAGAGAGAGAGGAAGGCAGGGAGATGAAAGCCTTTAAACTGTCAGCTATAGAGACTAGAATGTTTCTTTATTCCTCTAAGTTTTGGGGCACTTCTAGTCTGACCTCCTCCCACACCTGCTCAGAGATTATAATAATGACAAAGTTTCCTTAACAGTGACAACCCTAGAGATTCCATTAATTAATAATAAGGAAAGAGATGCTTTTCTTACATAAACAAGAATGCTATGTCATGGGGTCGCAGGTTGAGACGGGAATGTTTCCACTCTGTAAATCTTTGCAGCAATTCATTCATGCTCCTGGTTGTATGGATTCTGTCCTGTTCTATCCAGAAGTCCAAAGAGGACAGTATGATTTTCATGTTGAGTTTGAAAAACATCTGAAAATAGAAGTGATGATGTGCCCAAGTTCAATGGAAGAGCACAAGTTGTGCACCAGCTTCGATCCTTGGCTTCTCCAGCCAAGGAATCAGCACAAAATGAACCATGTGAAACTGAACTTCATGCAATAGAGGTGTCAAAGGCGAGGAAGGAGATCTACTGCTATAGTCTCTACTGGACTACATGGACCAACAAACCAACAGACTGACTCAGTAGCCTCATATGTTCACATGAGAGCATTAATACATGCCATACTAATGAAATTCTATAGGTGTGACAGGGATTTCCTTTGCTAATGGATCGCCTGACCTACCAGTATAGTATTCAAAGCTGGTCCACTGAAACAATTTCTGTAGGGCCATAGCTCTGCCTCTTTGGGCTTCACAGTATGGGTGGAAGATACATGATGCCCCAAACTTTACTGGAGCCAACAGAATCTGGATCAAGCCTGGATGCACATGCCCAAGGACAGCTCCTCAAGGGGTGCCATACCTGCAGCTTCTGGAAGGAACTGTGCCCTACCCCAAACTCCATGTGGCACTCAGGGGTGGGACAGGCATGCAGATGAATGCTGAACCCAGACCAGTGTTCAGCTGGGCTCACCCCACCCCCAAACTCCTCATGGAGTTTGGAGACGGTACACACCTGTTCGATGCTGGGCTTGGCTGGGTCACTTTTTAAACTGCAGGCTTCAACCCTGCAGTTAAAGCTCGACCCAGCCAGGCTAAGCTCAGCATCAAACTGAGCACTGGGCCTGACCAGCTCTAGCTTTATACTGCTGGCTCTACCCCCAAGCTCCATCCCCAAAGATCGGCAGAGCTTGGAGGGAACCCAGCATTATAAAGCTGGAGCCGATCAGACCCAGCACTCACTTCAAAGCCTGCAGTGTAAAGCTCAACCCAGCTGAGCCCAGTCTCAAGCAGGAACGCCCTGTCCCTGAACTCCGCATGGAGTTTGGGAGTTTGGGGACTGGGTGAGCTGTGCTTGCCCTGGGTGCAGTTTTCAGCAGACATGCCCCAGCCTGGATGGACCCTATACATGCTGTCTTGAGTTCTGCCTGAGCAGAAAAGTATATTGCAACTAAATATCTCACGTAAAGGTGTGATAACTTACAGCATTGAGGAAGTTGACAAGCTGGATGATTTTCTCCGTCACAGTTTCTTCTTTTGAACCCAGATACTCATACTAAAAAACAAAAAAGACACTCCCTTGTTAGCTAGCAGTGTTTTTTTAAAAAAAAATCAGGTCTGCTTCACATACATTTTTAATTTTTGTAAATCCTCACTGAATATCTAAAAATGCAACGCTTGAAGTAAACCAACAGAGGTTTACAAACAGTAGAAGAAGAAGAGTTTGGATTTATCCCTCACTTTTCTCAACCGTAAGGAGTCTCAAAGCAGCTTATAAACTCCTTTCCCTTCCTCTCCTCACAGCAGGAGCCTTGTGAGGTCGGTGGGGTTTCACACTCCTCCAAACAACTTTAGATTCAAGAGGTAGCTTAGAATTCATTTCTCCATGACACTTTGCCAACAAACAAACAAAACCAACTCACCCCTTCTGTTAGCATTTTAAAAACGTTGCACAGATAGAATCGTCGATCTCCCAGTGTTTCATGTAGTTTAACCATAGAAATGCTTCTCTGCACACTTCTAAATATTAGAAAGGCCCCAAGAAGAGACTGTGCACTGGTAAAGGTGGCAATTAGTGGCGTATGTTTGCAGATGCCAGTCCCTAAGAGGCTTCAAGGGGCCACACACAGCAACCTCTGGTTAAGTCTGTTTTGCTAAGAGATCTGTAGTGGCCTTTGGGTGAAGTCATAAGACAGTCATTGCAATCGACCTACCAGCGCCTTGGCCACAATCACATGCATTTCCAGGTATCTTTGGGTACTGAAGTTAGCCTGTTTTAAATGGAAAGCAGAAACCAAGTTGAAGACTTTATGACCACACTCTTTAGCACGCAAGCTCACTAATAGTACTACAGAAAACAAAGTCATAATTGCCCTTGAATTTTGGGAAAGTGCAGAATTTCGCAACCAGAGGGAAAAACTGCTGACTATCAAGAGGTAAGTTAACAGGGAAATAGCTTGAACTAGTGGACACAAGGTATCTTTACCCATCACTACCAGATACAGATAATAGTCTAAGAGTATACAGCTGCCATAGCTTGGGGAAAGGGCAGAATTGACCTCTGTCATCCACATCAGAAATGGCCTGCTTCCTCTGCATGTCCAAACAGACAAAAAAATGGAAAAGGCACTGAAAGTCTCCAGTACTCTCCGGTGACAAAGAAGCTCCCCTTTGTGAAAGTTTTTCTACCACATGGGCAAATAGGAAGCCACAAGACTACCTGGTTATTGTTATATATATCTATCTATCTATCTATCTCTATCTCTATATCTACACACACACACACACAATTTTTTTAAAAAAGCACGTACCGGTACTTTTATGTCGATCTTTTGAATCAGTGCTGTGCTCCACTTAATGTGATAATTCTCTGTAGTAATCGGAAGGCTCGCGTTACCGTAATGTGTTTGATAAACGAGATGCTGAAACCCGTGCGCAGACTTCATGGGCTCAATTCCATAGGTGATGTTTGGGAACTGCAACAGCCCTCTGGGCAGAAGGGAAAGCAAAAGAAAAAGGGATTGCACAATCCAGGACTTTGGCGGTCAGCAGTCCAGCTTCCCCATTCCAGCAGAGCTGTGCCTCGTCATTCCTATCCCATCATTTCAGAGGCAAGCCCGATGCCTGGAACATATGGCTGCCACAGAGGCGTAGCAAGGGGGGGAAGTGCCCGGTGCACTGGTGCGTCCTCCGCCCCCGTCCCACCCCAGAATGCCCCAGTCCCACCCCGGAACGCCCCCGTCCCACCCCGGAATGCCCCCACCACTCCCCCAGAATGCCCTCACCACACCCCCACAGGGGCACGCACCCGATGCGACACACACACACACACACACCGCCCCCTTGGAGCTACGCCTCTGGGCTGCCATCAATTCCACAGTCAACTGAAGCAAACATATCATGCAAGGCCATGATGTTCAGGTTTTTTTCTCCAGCATGCACACCCTTCACTGATTTGCTGCATGTGTTGGGAGTGCTGATTGCAAAGACATCAAATCACACATATGCAGCTAAATGCTAGCAGTAGCCACTGCAAGAAGAGAGGTGGGTTGGAGGTAGCCATTCCTTCAGTTAACATCCCGTTGGGGCCAAAAAAGACTACATCAGCCATTAACAGTTTCCCTTGTATTTACTACATTTGCAGAATGCTTTTTCTGCAAAGCACCCACACTGAAGACTGTATCAATACTATCTGAAGCATATGGATTTGGATCACAGTAAATGCCTCTGATGAGCAACCAAGGACTTGATAAAAGAACATTGATTAGTGACCATGGCTGCAATCTCTTTCTAGCCTTTGGAAGGTGACACTGTCCAGCAGTGGCAGAGAAAGTGTTTGCCTTAAGTCTGAGTTAAGAGACAAAGAGAACAGGAAAGGGTGCAAGGTCTCTGAGGTGCAAGCAGCTGGCCCAGAGAAAGCCGGGGGTGGGGTGGGGGGATTGCGTTGGAGTTATCTGATGCAGGATCAGCAGACAACTCAAGGAGGGAAGGAGTCAAGGCTAATGAGGGATGAATGTTACAACATGCAGGCCTACTTCTCACTGAGGTTACTAAACTGGACCATTTGAACGCACATATAGCTGTTGAAGGCTTTCACGGCCGGATTCAACTGGTTGTTGTGGGGTTTCTGGGCTGATGCCAGCCACAGATGCAGGTGAAACGTTAGGAACAAGATCTACCAGACCATGGCCACACAGCCCGGAAAACCCACAACAAACACATGAAGCTGCCTTGCACTGAGTCATGCCACTGGTCTATCAAGATCAGTACTGACTATTCTGACTGTCAGCTGCCCTCCAGGGGCTCAGGCAGAGGTCATTCACAACACCTACTACCTAATCCTTTTATCTGGAGATGCCAGGGATTGAACTTGGGATATTCGGCATTCCAAGCATGTGCTCAACCACTCAACCTCCCAGCTTCAGGCTGCCTATTTTACATGACTTGAGCTTTCTTCCATTCAAGACAATTTCCCTCTACCCAGAAAGGAAAGAATGCCCTACCCTCAGCTTTTCCTTAATGCACTACTTCTAGGTATGGTAAAGATTATTTTGCATGGAGGAGCATTCAGTAATAAGAGCCCTCGTCTCCCGCCTGACATGGTCCAGCCTAAATAACAGCAGACCACCAAAACAAGAACCGGTTTGTAGCTAGAAATATGTAGGAATTATTCCAGTTGAAAATGGGGGGGAGTTAAGGCACGGGCTTCAAGGACAAGGTGGTTTTGAAAGGGGTTCAAAGAAGAAACAGATTTGGCCCCACAAACAAGTTCTTGATCTGCTTTGTACTGCTTGCAGCTTATTCAGCCAAGCCAAGCCATGGAAGTAGGCCCACCAGTTTCAGTGGGGTGATGATTTTCCCCTGGACCAAAGTAATTAGATCCCCCCAACCTCCATCTGGACTGTGATGCAAAGGACTTTGTCTAACAAAAATAAGGCCTCACCTGAGCCCAGAGCAGGTGCTGAGCATCACAAGTGAATCAATGTAATCAGCAACATATCCATGGTAGTAGCAATCCCGCTTTA
The DNA here is from genome assembly GCF_021028975.2 of Sphaerodactylus townsendi. Classification (NCBI taxonomy): domain Eukaryota; kingdom Metazoa; phylum Chordata; class Lepidosauria; order Squamata; family Sphaerodactylidae; genus Sphaerodactylus; species Sphaerodactylus townsendi. The sequence continues at coordinate 142,864 of NW_025950495.1, forward strand.
AAAAAGAAGAAGAATATCAGAATAATCTGCATTTTAGCAGAGGGCATCTGAGGATGGGGAAGAGGAATTATGGCAGTATACATCTAACAGCTGCACCGATTGCATTGGGGAAACCCAACCCCGCATTTAAACTAGAGGCCAGAAGGCAAAAGACAGGACAGGTTATCTCAAATTAATGTGCTGCATTACAAATAGAACTACCACCTTTCTATAGCAGCTTAGCACAAGAACGTACAAAATGACAGCAGGCAAATGCAAAAGAATGATAATGGCCCTGCTTTGGATTTCGTCCGGCTTTGTAGCCCCTAATTATAGCGACTATCTAAGAGGATACAATTCTGCTCATGCCAGCAAAATGCTAGTCTAGTGGCAAAACCTCAGCTTGTTTCCAAAAGAGATAGGACTGTGCTGCAAATGACATTGGAGACTGCTTCACAGATGTTTTGCTCTACTTTGGCTTCCTTAACACAGGAAGGCTTCCATTTGTCCTGTATCCATGTCCTCCCCAGACACAGAAGATAAGTCACTGTCTTGAATCTAACCCGTTTTATTGTTGATCACCAATTTTGATTGCTGCTCTCATAATTAGTTTTAAAGACTGTTTTCCTGCTGTCACGTTGCTACTTTTGTTCTTTTAAAAAATAGTTTTGCATTATTGTTTTAGCTTTGCTAGTGCCTACTTATGTACTGCAAGTTTATTGTATTTGCTGTTCTTCACTTTTATATTTTAGGTCCCCCTGAGCGCCATTTTACTAGTCAAAAGTTGGGTTGTAAATCCCTACAATGAATCAATCAAGTTGGAAAAAAAAACGTGTTTTGCAGCAACAAAGTAATCAAGCAGCAACTGAATGGGGGGGAAAAATCTTGCCTCCCATGTCTTAAAAATCTTACCTTGATGGACGGGACAGCAGACTGCAGAATCCCTCTACTATCATAGGTATAAATTCTGAAATTGTTGGTTAATAGTGATCTACAAACATAAGCAGGCAGTGAGATGAGGCATAAAGAGAGCGTGACTTTGTTTTGAAAGTCACAACAGCACCTACAGTCATATCCAAGCACCTGTTCATCCCCTTTGGACCACTAACTTTGCAACACAGGGGGGCTGCAGACAAACAGATCAACCAAAGTCTTCTTAGGGAACCTGCTTTTCCCAGTCAGCCAAAAGTGCAGAATAAAGGCTAGCACTACTCAGACCACCTCAAGGATCAGAACTGATGACTGATTCTGCACCCAAGACTGGAAGGCTCCAATTTCTGAAATGTACTATCTGAAGCATCACAATACTAGGGTGTCCTGGTTCTACGCCAGGGCTTTCATCTTCTACATTTCTGCTAGCTGGTGCCTCATAGGCAGGTCTCAGACATTCAGTAGGCCAGCCCCACAATTTGAAAGAGTTCATAAGCAAACGACACACTACATTCTTCCTTCCTTCCTTCCTTCCTTCCTTCCTTCCTTCCTTCCTTCCTTCCTTCCTTCCTTCCTTCCTTCCTTCCTTCCTTCCTTCCTTCCTTCCTTCCTTCCTTCCTTCCTTCCTTCCTTCCTTCCTTCCTTCCTTCCTTCCTTCCTTCCTTCCTTCCTTCCTTCCTTCCTTCCTTCCTTCCTTCCTGCCTTCCTTCCTGCCTTCCTTCCTTCCTGCCTTCCTGCCTGCCTGCCTTCCTTCCTTCCTTCCTTCCTTCCTGCCTGCCTGCCTCCCTTCCTTCCTCCCTCCCTCCCTCCCTGCCTGCCTGCCTGCCTGCCTGCCTGCCTGCCTGCCTGCCTGCCTGCCTGCCTGCCTGTCTGTCTGTCTGTCTGTCTGTCTGTCTGTCTGTCTGGTTTTCAGGCCATGCTTTCCCAAGGGGCTCAGGGCAGCTTACATGCCATTTGTGTATGTCTTTGTGTGTGTGTGTGTGTGTGTGTATGAATGTATGCATGCGCGCCCCATTCTTGTCTAAAGCAGGGGCTAGACTGTCTACTTTTAAATCCCAAAAAATACTTTCCCTTTTGCACTTCCAATATTGGTGTTGAACTGGAAGAAAAGAACATCAGTGTGAAAATTGGAAAAAAGGAGACCCATCAATCCTCTGGAAATGCCTGTCTAGGAGTGGGCAGAACTGCTAATGCATGGATGGAGAAAGGCGGAGAGGAGCAGAAAAGGTGAATCAAGCAGGATGGACAAATTGTCTTTTTCAGTTTCCCTGCACAGGCTGCTCAGAAAGATTTGTAGTTGGCCCGCTTTTGGAAACTTTGAGGTTTACCTGGGAGATAATGTGTGCGCATATTGCACAAGTCAACAATCCTCTTCTATTGTTTTTTAAAAAGAAATAGTTCTATTGTAGACATGTATTAGACCAGGGGTCTGCAACCTGTGGCTCTCCAGATGTTCATGGACTACAATTCCCATCAGCCCCTGCCACCATGGCCAATTGGTTGCAGGTTGCAGGCCCCTGTATTAGACAGGCCCATGAAGAACAAATATGGCTGCACCTTCACTCTGTGTTCAGTTTCCTACTATTGCAGGAGCAATATCAGCATTCCCTAGGAGCTCTCCTTGGTCCTGAATAGCTTGCCTTTACCCTGCCACCCACTTCCAATTGCTAGACCAGACTTCTCCGCTCAGATAATTTCTCTGCAGGTCTTCTTAAAATCTTACAAGCCTGAACCTGAATTAAGCAGGGTACCCCAAATTACCTCCATGTAAGTAAAAGAGATACCCTGTTCTTGTAAGTGTGAAAGCTCTAAAATCAGAGAGGAGGCCTGGAATACCTATTGGGGTGGGGGGCAGATTGCATAGCCTGCTTGGCTATGGATATTTCAGCCGGAAGAGGAGAAGATATTTGAATGTGAGTGTCTGTGTCTAAAGACTAAATAATTTGGACTTTCCCTGACACCAAATGGTAGGCAGATGCTCTCACTACTGCAGCCACAATTGCCCCAGCAGCTGAAGCACTGAAGTCAGTGAACACGGGGAAAAATCTGATCAGGAGGACATGGCTGGGAGAGGTCGGGATTCCTCTCAATCAGTGAAGGAGGCAGATCAGGACTGCAGCACATGTCAGCCGGTATTTAAATCCCAACAACTGAAAAGTGGGGGCTACTGTACACTGTAAGGCTCTAATGGTCTCCTGTCCAAAGGTAACCACATCCGGTAGGGCTGCCCTTGAAATTTCTTGCCACTTGGGAAAGAAGGGAACATGATAACAATATGCACCTGGAAGTAAGTTTGGTTTTCTTCCTTCGTTAGAATTCCTTCTCCAAGCAGCTTTGTTGGAACTCTCCAAGATTAATTCAACAAACTCCAGTAGACCTTGGTTCTACTTACTGTTGCTTCAGATGAACCGTGTACGACTTCCCATCTATATTGATAACAAAGGTCATCCTGTCCTACAACAGCCAAAAAGGTTGTAAAAACTGCAGTTGTTTTACTCCGATATTTTATTGGGAATCCAGACTGCACAAACAGCTCAGCCAGGTGGTAAATCCAGCAATAGTTAAGAGTGTTAGATTAGGACCCGAGACAACCAAATTTGAATCCTTGTTCTGTTGTGAAAGCTTGCTGGGTGACCCTGGGTGATTTTCATGGCGTATCTTTATTCACCCCTTTGGAGGGGGGGGGGTTGAGGTGAATGTTTTTTCTTCTACGTTTTTGGCCTTCCCACAGTGTGGGAAAGCCCTTTGGAGCAGGTGAGGAAGCAATGCCATCCCCTTCCGTCCATCAGCTCTGGATTGGGCTGTACATTTTGTTGTTGTTGTTGTTGTTCTGATTGTAGCGTATTTTTGTTATTTATTTATTTATTTATTGCATTTATACCCCGCCATATCTCAATGACACAAGGTGGCTTACAATAAAAACAATTCAAAAATACAATAAACATTTTAAAAGCATAAATACATAAATATAAAAACAATTACAAAGAGGGCGTAAAAACAATCCAGAATGGGAACCCATACAAACGAAACCAGAGTGCACATGCCACATCCGAAGGAGGACCGGAGGTGATTTAAAAGAAAAAGGAAGGTCCGGCTGGCTCGACAGAGGAGGCCTGGTGGAACAGTTCTGTTTTACAGGCCCTGCAGAATTGCAACAAGCTCCGCAGGACCCGGATGTCACCAGGGAGAACATTCCACCAGGCCGGGGCCAAGGCTGTAAAAGCCCTGGCCTCTGTCGAAGCCAGCCTGTCGAAGAACAGTCCTGAGTTATCATGGTTTGCAATTCAAACTGCTGTTTTAACTTCCTTTTTGTAAGCAGCTTTGAGTCATTTTTTTAAAAGGAGAAATGCAGTCTAAAAGTATTTTAAATTAGTGAGTCTGGTCTAGTAAGGCAAGTGTCTGGTGAAAATCAATGCAAAAACAACCAGTGGTCTACAGAAGTCCTAGCTGATCACAAAAGCTTGTCAAATCAGTTTTGATCTTGTAAGATCAGCTTGGGGAGTGTGGAACTCAAGGCATCAGAGGTTGCCAAACTTCTGGGATCAATGACTCTCCCTCCCCCCCCAAAAGACAACATTCTAGTAGGCGAGCTTGTAGGAAAGTTATAAGAAAATCTTACAGCAATCTTTGAGAATCTCCTTTAGTATATGCGTGCTTGTGCAAATGTTCTAAATGCAGGCCCAGAAAGGAGAAAAGAGTCATTTCTTGCCAGACACACTTGGTGTATCTTGTGTGAAAATGCCACAAGTCCAGACAGACAGTGCTGTTTAGATCTCAGCAATTCTTCATCTAAACAAGGTACCATACCTGATTTCCAGTGGCATGTAATGGAATCCTCTGTGGAATAATCACCTGCATAAGTGTCCGCTGAAAACCTAGACAGGAGAAAGACAACTATGATTGTTTATTAACAGCACTAAAGCCCATTTTAAATTAAAATAAAATGGGCTCGGGGGGGGGGACCTCCTCCCACTCCCCTCCAGGAAACAGTCCATATTGTTCGGGGTTGGGGAAGCTCCTGGGTTGGGGGAAGGTGGGTGGGGAGTGAGATGGAATGTTGTGAGTCCTGCACACCCATTGGCTGGGGGTTTGACATCAGACATTCATCCCTTAGGCAATTATGTATAAGGATATACTGAGCCTCAGGTAAGCTGCGGGCTATGCTTACATTGCGAGCTTGGACAGGTTTAACAAACTACTCCCCTTTCCTCACTTTAATTCTATAAAGAGAATTTTCAGCATCATAACAGTTCTCGTGATTCTTTGAAGGAAGGCACAACTTTCAGCCTCTCTCTCTTTTGCTATTGGAATGCATGTGTGAAAAAGAGAAAGGCAGTTTTGAATGCGTGTGTGTGTCAGTCTTCTGAATTCACAAGCTGGAAGCCTTGAGAGAAGGCAACAGTTTTGAAATACCACTGCTCAAAACTTGTTCTCTCCAGTGTTTGAAAAAGACAAATTTCTCCTTCCTTTTTTCATGTTTAACTAAAACTCCGTTGCTCTCAGCATCCCTTTCCTTTTGGAGCATTTTTCAATAACAATTTATAGAGTTTTTTCATTTGGGAAGTGCTATTTTTCTGCACACCTGGGGAGTCTCCCAAGTGGATAGAGATCTCTCCCTGGTCTACAGGTGGTCTGGTTTGCTGCTTTCATCATCTTCATGGGGCAGGCAGTCTACGGTGATATAATTATTGATGAAAGACTAATACACAATGACTTTGTAGGCTTTGCAATACATGTGGGATTTGGGTGATACATATGTGAAATCTGTTTGCAGCAATTAAGGATGGGTGTCATCAGCTAGAAACACCAAAGTAATTTAATTTCACTCCACCAAATGTTAATCTCGGTGTACTAGGAAATCTGCCCACAATTTCATGCTCAGGGCAAATGAAATTATCCTGAAACAGATGTTATATATTTAATGTCGCCTCTCCCTTCAGGTGTTGTATGCAATTACCCAGCTATGCCAGTGTAGTATACCAATTACTTAAAATGATGACTAGGATTCTTTTTTTTTCTGTCACAAAAAAGGAAACAACTTTAAATTCACATACAAGTTCTAGCTAAAAAAAAGGAACAATTTTTTAAAAAAATATCTTTCCTTTCAGCGGAATCATCTTATATAGAACAAAATGTTTTTAATAACTCTCCTTTTAGTGGGATCATCAGATGTAGAGGTTCTTGTTCTTGCAGGGAATCCAGAAAGGGGGCAAAGGTGCAGTTGGGCATCATGGCCCCCATGGGCACCACATTGGGACCCTGATGTAAACTGTACCTTCTGAAGAGGAAAAGAGTTAAATATGACCTCGCTCAGTGTAGTGGCCCCAATCCAGTTCAGGGATTCCTGGTAGCTGCCTTTAATTTAAAATTGTCACAATTAGACTAAAAGGCAACAAGGGGAGTTTTTTGGGGGGAGGGGATTTCACCTGCTTCCATGTGTGGCTATGCCATACCCCATGTCTTTCATTACAGGTCTGGGCAGAGGAAAAGGGAGCTCGTCGGAAGGAGCTTCTGTTGGATCACTTCCTCCGAGATTTTACATAGTTTATTTTACATTGTTTCAAACACTTCCAGCATCACTGTGGCTGCCAGACCACGGTGGCGCATTCTTGGAGCTACCGCCGAGTTTCATTGGACAGCATCTCCGAGCATGTGCAGAGGGCTTTTCCTTTCATCCGTCAAAAACACACAACCAAGAGGAACTTGGTCCCGCACCAAGATGCGCTTCCTGGGCAGGCTTCAGCTTCCCTTCCTGTTGAAAACTCACAGGATGAAGAGCGCTCCCTCAACCCTTCCCACCCCGTAGCCGGCCCCAGCCTGTCCGGGGCATTCCCACCCTCCGGGGGTGCCATCGTGCCCAGTTTGAGGGGCCCCGGCGTTCACTCACCGAGCGCAGAGGGCAGGCAGAGGGCAAACAGCGCCACCCCCCAGCCTAGGACAGCCATCGCGGGCCGGCAGCCCCCAGCGACCAGTAACGGGCGAGGGAGCGACAGAACGAGACCGGGCAGAGGCCAGCAACGGGCGGGCGTCGGGGCTAGGGGAGCCTTTGCTTTGCGTGGCTGTGCGGCCGAGGCGAGCCTGGCGCTCCCTCTGCCAGTCAGTCGGCTCTGGGGTCCCAGCCCGAGAGAGGGGTAGGCAATGGGCGCCCCCAAGGGCGCGGGGGCAGAAATCCGCTCCGGATTAACGCTGCACGAGGGAAGCAGGCGCTTCCTTCCCTCTCCCAAAACGGCAGAGCGCAGGTTTGTTACGCTATGAGGCCGTCAGTGCACGCAGGGCAGAGATAGCGACTAGTTTGCAAGAGCCATAGGCAGCAGGGGGGTCTTTTTGGGGGGTACCCAGCAAGGCTCCAGACACGGTACGGGATCCAGCAGATCGAACGAGTAAACCTGCCTTTTGAACAACCCGAGCCCATTCCAGGGAAGGGCAAAAGGGTGGCTAATATTGCCACCCCATGCAGCATGTTTTCCCCCCTGCAACTATAATCGGTAGGACTGGGAAAATGCATACCTGAGGCTTTTCTGCTGGCCCCCCATGCGTCCGTTGAGAGCACTGGGGGAGTGGCAACCGAAGATGTACGCGCTATGGCTGCTTCCAGCCGATGGCCTCCCCGATTTGGCATCTTGTATGCCCCCTGGTTCTAGTATTGTGAGAAAGAGAGAAAAATTTCTCTCTGTCAACATTTTCTACCCCATGCATAATTTTATAGATTTCAATCATATCCCCCCTCAGACGTCTCCTCTCCAAACTAAAGAGTCCCAAACGCTGCAGCCTCTCCTCATAGGGAAGGTGCTCCAGTCCCTCAATCATCCTCGTTGCCCTTCTCTGCACTTTTTCTATCCCTTCAATATCCTTTTTGAGATGTGGCGACCAGAACTGAACACAGTACTCCAAGTGCGGTTGCACCACTGCTTTATATAAGGGCATGACAATCTTTGCAGTTTTATTCTCAATTCCTTTCCTAATTATCCCCAGACTTTGCCTTTTTCACAGCTGCCATGCATTGAGTTGACATTCCCATGGAACTATCCACTAAGACGCCCAAATCCCTTTCCTGGTCTGTGACTGATAGCACTGACCCCTGTAGCGTGTATGTGAAGTTTGGATTTTTTGCCCCTATGTGCATCACTTTACATTTTGCTACATTGTACTGCATTTGCCATTTCTTAGCCCACTCACCTAATTTATCAAGGTCGGCTTGGAGCTCTTCGCAATCCTTTGTGGTTCTCACCACCCTACATAATTTGGTAATGGCCTACAGTGACACAAAAGATGCTCTTCCAAATAAAAAAGCAGGTGGAGGAGAAAAAGATATTCCAGGCTGTGATTTTAAAAGCCATCTCTCACTGAATGTCGGGGCAAGGACATAAACAGCTCTGAGCAAGAGAGGGGGGGGGGGTGGAATTGCAACGCCCCCTAGACTTCCTTGGATCCTAAATGACGCCAAATGAGATCCCTTTTAAGGCAGAAAGTAAAGGAATTCCTTGATAGTCACTGTATTGACAATTTCAGAGATAAATTTAAAGTGATGTTCCAAGGTAAAGCCAAACTGGGTAGTGTTGCCTCTTGTTGTGTGTTGCACCCGTCAGAAACCAATCAAAGCCTCATTTGTGGGGAAAAAACCCTGACCACTGCCCCAAAATGGTATAGTCCTTAGAGTGTTGAACTAGGATCTGGGAGATTCCAGCTCCTCAGTTTGCGCACACGCACACACACGCATATATATGTGTGTTCCTGTTAATAAAGTGTTAGATGCGGTCTCCGTCGCTTTGAGCCTACATTCCCTTTGGGTTTGATTCCCAGTTATGCACACATTTTCCTCTCTTTAACACTAGCCGTACTGTCAGATCTGAAAATCCCTGCGGTTTTAAAATGCTCTGTAAATACGACTTTTTTCTCCTTTCACGTTGACACTTCTTCGGGTTTTCTTACTCCCCCACTCACCCCACAGCATGTGCTATATGAATGAAATTCACTAGATTAACAGCCACTTCAGGCTACACAGTGCTACCCTTCCATTACAGTGTGTGAGAGAAGGGAAATAAATGGAGAAAATCAACTTTAAAAATCATTTTAAAAATCGTTTACATTTGAAATGACCTGGTGCAAAAAAAAATGTTTTTGGTCGAGGTGGGGTGGCCGCCCATGGGGGAGGGGAAGGGGCATCCAACTCAGGTTTTGCCCAGGGCTACAGTTTGCCTCGTTACGCCCCTGTTTGGAACATCTGCTTGCACCAAGTATGAACAGAGATTGTCTCATTAATTTCTCCTGTATCTGTCTTGTTTTCAGTGACTAGGGGTTAAACTGAGGAGCAGACCAAACATGATAGCTGGAGATCCATTAATGGAGCAGCAGCAGGAAGAGGAAAGCCCAGTTTGAATACTTTCCCCCATACATAGTTTTTAAAATGTAAAACCCACCCACTGGTTGGAATTTGACTCACGGGGAAACATAAGTTAATTATATGGGTACCTGTTCATCGTTCTGGTGAGCTAAGTGGCAGCACAACCCATGCTGCTTTTAAGCCTTGACATGGAAGAGTTCTCAGCTCTCCTGCTGTTACATCTAGTCTGTCCCCAAGTTAAGACTCTCAGGATGATGAATATTTGCTGGTGTGAACAGACTGGGAACAGATCCTGTGCTGTGTGGTTAAACAAGATGTGATGGAGGAGAAGACCTGTGAACAGATCTTGACATCTTTGAAATACACCAGGGAAGTCACTGCAGGCTGTTCTTTTGGTGAAAATTGCCCTCCTAGAGCTGCTTTTTCAACTGGGAGGTGAGCAGCACAAATTATTCCATCGTGTTGATTACGGATATTGCATACATTGATTATACATGTGTATATAGTACAATGTATATAATATAGGTGGGCATCATTTGGTAATTTTGCCTTCTTTAAAAAGATGTAGATCCAGCCCTGGGGGTGTACAGTGTTGGGAGAGTTTTCATAATTATCCTGCTTCGGTCGTTGTCCACATCCATTGTTACTAGCCTCTTAAATGCATGTGTAGCTTTCTCATAGATCTCAATCCCTGCATGTGAGAGCTACACCCTTGGGCAATCTCCACATATGTCCCTACATCAAATGCAAGATCGAGAAGACCATTCAGACTGTCCTCATTGGAGCTTTGTAGGCATGCAGGCATTTATTAAGCAATGGTGAGGCAAACTGTAGCACAACAGTGGACAGCGATCTCCTTGTCTTGTTTTTCTTCCCTGCACTGCAAGAGTCCCAGCCAGGTCTGGCTCCATTAGGAATGTGCATTCGCTGCTGCTGACATACTGTGACAAAAGAGCAGGAGACAGGGGAGAAGGACATGTTAGAGTAAGAAGAACCTGAACCGTTTGTGAAATTTCTGCTGACAATGAGGGGGGAAATTGTGTGCGTTCATTTTCTCATAATGACTAATGAGCAAAAGTAATGGTTCCCCAACATGGATCAGGACCCAGAAAGTGAGTGAGCAGTCCTTTGCAGGTGGGTCGTGAGCAGAGGCATAGCTCCAAGGTGGGGGTGCGACGCACCGGGCGCGTGCCCCTGCAGGGGTGTGGCGAGGGTGTTCCAGGGCATGGCAGGGCAGGGCAGAGGATGCACCAGTGCACCGGGCACTTTTCCCTCTCGCTGCGTCCCTGATTGTGAGGCCAGTAAAGGAAAATCTTTGAGGTTTGATGGCCAATTGGAGTTTGTCTCTGCATAATGTGCTAGGAAATAATTAATGCTATATAGTTATACATGTTACACATTAAAAATAAATTATAAACTTGTTCTTTGTTAACTGATATGAGATTACTATGTTTTATGTAGGGGAGGAGGAAAGTAGCATGGAGTGATTTAGAACTGGGTCCTGAAAAGCGCAGTGAATTTAGAACAGAGTCCCAGGGACCAACAAAGTTAATGGTATCAATAGAAAGAAGTTGGAAAAGGGACCAGTAGGAACATCGTTTGGTCTTAGAGCTTTCGAAAATGTCTCTGTATCTTATTGTTATGCTAAATTTTATATATTCTGTCGATTTTGCAAACCCATTGCGCTACTAACACACAATATGAATTGTAGAAATAAATTTAACATGGCGTTTTTTAATTTAGGCTTTTTCCTGGGATAATGCTGTTCTATCTATTTTGCTGCTGCTGTTTATTTTTCAGTTTGTTTTACACTGCTAGAAGAATACTGCAAACTTACATGGGTTTCTAACTCTAATTGCTGTTGTTTCTCACAGAGAATTTTGGGATGGGTAGTTTGGAGAGGTTCTGTGACTTCTCTATTAGGGCTACCAATACAGATTGTTTTTGTTTTTCAGCATAGCGATTATTTTAATGTTTTTATGCCTTGAAACTGCCTCAAGTATCTCTGGATAGAAAAACAGTAATTGAGCTATATAACTAAATCAAGCCTATCCTTTAGCCAAAAGACAAAACCCAGTGCGCAATCCACCCTTCACTGCTGCAGAAAAAGGCACAAAAGAAGCAACGAGAATGCCTACATTCTAGCCTTTGTAGGCAATCATAGAAAGAGATGTTACCTTTATAACAATGTACAAATACCTTTCTTTGCCAGATATGCTGCTATCTTCTGGTCTAGAACAAAATGAATATTAAGATGATCAAAATGAATCTTTATACAGATGTAATAATGATCCTCATCCCAAAATAAGTTTGACTCTAAAAGGGGAATTCCATTCTTCATGAACATTGTGTTCTTATCAAGGATACTATCACTTTGGGGGGGGAACCCTCCCCCCTGCAATGATTTAGATTAGCCTCCATGGGTTTCTACCATGACCTGACTCAGAATAGTTGAACTGAGTCTGTTCTGGGGGAGTATCTAGAGAATGAGGTATAAGGTCAGTAATTAGACCCAAAACTTGTTAACATAAATGAGGATCTAAATAAGAGGTTATTTGGGGAAGGGAATAGTGAGTAAGAAACAAACAGAAGAGATTGTGCTTCATTAAAGTGATTTTCCACTGTGGAACAGGACTTTTGGAGAAAGCTTAAAGAAGCAGGGAACTCTTAACAGCTAAGGACTGGAGATCACAGCAATGGGAGAAGTACCAGAGAACTCATCTTCCCTTTCATACCAACACTAGGACTTGCTATAACCCAACAAGTAAACTGGGGTAACAATCATTCCTGCTTCTGAACAAATCCAGATATACCTTCAAATCCTGAACTGGATATGCACTGGGTATGACACAGTGTGTAACAGATTTCTCTGTGCGATACACCTCTGAAGATGCCAGCCACAGATGCAGGCGAAACGTGAGGAACAGGATCTACCAGACCACAGCCACACAGCCCGGAAAACCCACCACAACCAAATCCAGAGAGATTTATGAAAGGAATAGGGCATCTATAAGAGAGAATGTTCTGCTCAGCACTTGCATACAAATTGCACTTCCCAGCCATAACAATTTACATGATATAATATTTAATTCATGTTTACCCCGTATAGTGTAAATATAGAAGAAGATGGGTTTTTCAGCATCCTACAACTGTGCTCAATGACCCCTGCAGAGGGGGCCTATGACCGACTTGACAGCTGTGGTTTCCTTGTGTGTCAGATGCTACCACTGCAGCCTTTTTTCTAGGTGCTCTGATGGAGGTGGAGGATACGGAGGACTTTTCTCCTCTGTACACCAGCAGGTACTTGTGAAAGAAGGGAAAGGAAAGGGGTGGGCTGGAGTGCCAACAGGGCAATCACCAGCCCAAACTCCAGTGGATACCCAGTTCAGGATTTGAAAAGATATCTATTCCATGCAGGCCGCACCACCACAATAAAACTTTGTAGCATCATTTTGCATGCATCAAGTGAAAGGAAACCAAACTGAAGCACAGCGATCTGTCATTAAAAAATCTTGCTTATTTTTAGTTCTCTCAGACAGTTCTCTACATGTGCCCATGCAATGTGATCTTCCGTTTCCTACAAAGTTAATACTTGGGAAGTTTTCAGGTCTGTACAGGACAGGTCCTGGGCAAAGTCACTTACTGATAGTCTTGTGAGTCACCCTCTTCTGCAATATAATCACAGTTTCTTTTCCCCTTGAAAAGCAGAATGGCTGACCCAACAACAACCGGCAGAAAGAAAAATAAGCTTAGCAGAATCCACGACTTTGTACTGACTGGCATGCGTCTTCCAGTGATCTCTGGATGGGAAAAGATTTCAAAACAACTTTGTGCTGGCAGCTTAGTTAGAGCACAGGGACTAAGAGAATTGACCTGGGAAGTTGCTGGTTTGAGATCTCACTACAAAGATTTAGGCAGTGGGAAAATGGACGTTGTTTGGATTTTCCATCTCAGATGCCCCTTGCTTTGCTGTCCCTGACTGCTGACTGTGCCTTTGGGCAGATTGCTAGGATAGAGGGGCTTGCCTTTACTGCATTTGTTTCCACTGAAACTAACCACTTGCCAAAATGTGAATGCCACAGTCAACGCTTCCTCCCAGGTGGCTTCCTTTCTTGTTACAATTTGGAGGTGCCCATCCGGGATCACAATGGCAGTTTTTCTTGTTGTTGCAGATCTGAAATTACAGATCAGAATAAAAACAACCGTTTTAATTTTTTGCTATCTTTAATTTAATTTTGTGGAACACAGTGGCCTGTTGCAAGAATGGGATCTATTTAAATACCACAAACCTCACTGGGCAATGGCCTTGCCCACTTTCCTGGGACATGGGGCAGATGACACATCGGGGAATGGTGCTCAGCAGAGCCAGAGATGGCATGTCAAATAGCCACATGTGGTTCCTGAGATACTGAGTAGCACTGTCTCAGGCACTCCATTTTGAAGGACAGTCTGAGAAAGAAACATCTGCCTCCTTTAATGGTGAAACAACATCAAGACCAACATGATGTTAATTTTACCTACCCCATGTCCAGAGCACTTCTCTTTAGGATCACAATCATATTTCAGGATTTCATAGTTTTCACACACTTGATTGATACAAACCTGAAATACGTATAAAATTGAATTTCAGTTTCCAAAACTCTGACAATATCAGGCCTAAGTAAGGAACCCTTTACTGCTCCTCGTGCTCTAATGTCTATGTCTTGGTCCCCACAATATGCTGCTATTTCTCAGAGCTGGGCAAGCCTGGTTTTCACTCTAATAGTCCAGCCTGGTGTCATGATGGGCTTCATAATTCTAAAAAAAGTATTATCACTAGCAAAAGTAAGGGAGCTAAGTTAGGAACACACTAGATGCTTTGCAAGACACACACCTAAGAACCCCAGCATCTGCCAGATTTCTAAAAACAGGGATGGATGCAAATTAAAGGGAAGAAGCAGCTCATGTGGAAAGCGTACTTATCCCTTCCAGACCAGCAAGTGGAGGCCAACCCCCAAAGGGGCTGAACAAAGTGGTTCCATTTGCTGAAGCCCCCTCCCTCCCCCCAATGATGCTGAAGCCCCCTCCCTCCCCCCAATGATGTTATCTAAAGCTTCAGCCCTCGCTCGATTTTCAAGAATTACATTATAAATGGCTTCAATACATGATTAATGTTATCTTTTCTTTTTTTCGTGTTATTCAGTAATGCAGTACACCACTGTGTATACTGACTGCAGTATCTCAACAATATGTTAGATTGCATACTTACTTTAGAAGGTCCACATTTTGTACCGTCTTTTAACAGCAGAGGGTCTGGCAAAGTTTCTGACTGTTTCATGTCCAGAGACGCGCAAATAATATTTTTCACTGGAGTATACAGGACAGGTACTTTCATTTTAGCAAAAGGAACATTGTTTGGATACTGGCAAATTAACTTTCCACATCTGAAATCCCTTTCAAGAGCATTTGAAAAAGAAAAGAGGCAGGATTGTTTATTAGAAACTCCAAATTCTTGGGAGACCTATCTAGCCAGTTAGGGTTGCCAACAGCCTGGACAAAATGTCTTGCCCCTTTAATAAAAGTGTGTGTGTGTGTGTGTGTGTGTGCTGTCAAGTCACAGCTGACATTGGGTGACCCCACAGGCAAGAGAAGTTTGGAGATGGTTTGCTATTGCCTGTCTCTGCGTGGGCTGAGAGAGTTATGAGAGACTGGCCCAAGGTCGCCCAGAAGGCTTCATATGCAGGAGTGGGGAACTGAACCTGGTTCTCGAGATTAGAGTCCGCTGCTCTTAACTACTGCACCACCTGCTATACCACCTACTACTACACCAACTACTCAAGGCTTATTGGGATGTTATTTTTTTAATTAATCATTTTTTAATTTTTTTCTCAGCATACTTATTGGGATGTTATTTACTTCCATGCCATGGCAAGCAAGCTTCAACTGCCCATTTCTACACATTACACTTTCATTAAAAGGGCAGGATATTTCCTCCTGAGGCTGTTGGAAACCTGATCCCTGCAATTTTTTGTTGTTACTTGTGTCAGCCATAATGTTTTAGAAATCAGTAAATAAAGCAGCATAAACTTTTAATCAGGTAGCCATACAGAAGCAAAGCTGACAGTTCAGTGAAAAATGGGAGGAGGGCAGCAAAAGGCGGGGGAACAATCAATTTTGGAACCAGAGCCAGTATAGGAACAAAGAGGGACAATACAGCGGACTGTGCAAAGGGTCTGGCAAATGTAGCATGAGTTTTAAGGGCTCCTGGCTCAGATTTACAACTTATTTTCTTCAATCTGAATGGTTCCTATTGACGGATGACATCTTTGTACCTCTAGAGCTCCAAAAGGAATGTGGCATTATTCTGGTACAACACACAGAAAAACCACGTACCATCAAATACAACATTCATATACTCATACAACCCACAGAGAATTCTTAATTTCTACTTCTTCTCCACTGCCTAATCACTTACTGAAAAGAACAAGACTTATAACCGTCAAATGGATCAATTCCACAGTGACCGAACCTGTCTGTTTGACGGTTAATTTCTTCATAACATGCATTTGGAGCATTTCTTGCACCTGTCAATATTGGAAGAACAATGAACACATTCATAAAAATCGAAATAATTTTCTTGCTTATGATAGGCATTTGTACATGTCTGTGAACAAAAGGATTTTTTTTGCCACAGTTTGCACCCCTTTGTTTTTGCAAGTCATTTATACCTCGGTTTAAAATCATGGGCATGCCTACACAACAGGCTTAAACTAATAATAAGGTGTTTCTTCATGGGTTCTTTCCCTGGGTTTGATACTGTTGGGATTGGGGGTTTTAGTGCTTCCCCACACCATCATGGAGCATTTGTGCACTTACCTAATAGGGTAGAAGAACAAAATAGAGGAGTGGAGTATCACATACACCACCCTCAGCTTTCTGTGGAAGAGAGGGATAAGAATGCGATGGGGGGTTTTGTACTGTCATGAGTAAAAGTGGTGTTTTTTTAATGCAACAACCTTTTTATAAGCAGTAAAAAATATAGAGAGATGTGTCGTTTACTTGGACCAAAGAGTTCTCGACAGCGTAGATCAGCCGACTGACAAGCTCCTCGATAACAGAAACCAGTGTTGCCACCACATGCATGTCCATTCTGGACATAAACATCAGATGGGCAGGATGCAGAAGTCCCATTGCAGTACTCCGGCAAATCACAAGCACGATCCATTGCCTTTCTACATACTGTGTTGCTTGGCGTATACTAGGCAGGGGGGAAAAGCAGAATTAGTGGTAATCTTTGTTGTATGTATTTTTGACTAGTGTTAAGTTTAAAAAATTCATTAATTTACTTTAAGTGTGGTTCAGAACATAATTAAAAACAATGTAATATAATTAAACAAAAAAGTAAACAAGAATAAATAGAACCAGCTAACAAATTCCTTGAATACTGGCAAACAATTGGAAAATAAAAAGATTTTTCCTCGTGCCTAAAAGTTAACACATGAAATAGGCATGTGTTAACTTTTAGGAACCAGTTAGGCATGTGATTCAGTGGAGGGCATTCCAAAATCTGGTGACACCGCACAAAAGATCCTGATCCCTACAGCCTTTCTTTTGAGGTGACGATGTCAGGACACAAGCAAGTTCATTGGGAAACTGCCAGTCCCTAATTTACCAGAGTCCAAGTAAAGATGCAGCTTAAGTTTATTGTTCACTAAGGCCCTTTCTTCACGGGCCAATAAACATGGGTTAAGGACGGGATAAAATCCAGGTTAGGGGGGAATTTTGCATGGATCCCGCTCCTAAAGCGAATCTGCTGTGTTCCCCCCCCCCGGGGGTTTTCAATAACTGCTTTATATGCGATTCTTTTGTTTTAATGTGCCTTGCAGCTGCAGCCAAGCAAAGGCAGCACCTGTGAAACGCATTAAATGGCTATAATCCAACAAGAGAATCGCAGTCTCTGGCTCCCATCTGTAGAGCCACACAGGGAAAAAGGGCCATTTCATGGCTCTGGGGGTCAGTTGTGCCTGCTTCCAAAGCGGGAGGGAGGGACCCCCCAAAAAATGCGCCTCTGTGCAAAGTTGTGCGCCCTGTTTGCATGCGAACAGGCCGGGGCGAGGACAGGTCCATCTAACCCGCCTTTCACCCATGTTTATTGGCCCGTGCGGAAAGGGCCTAGGTGCTCATATTATATACAGAAGCATCTGCCTGAGTGTTTTCCAAAAGAATTTGCTTAAAAATCTATTTTACCCTAAACACTTAATATATTCACTTACCTAATAATAACAAAACACACACATCTTTCTTTACCTCTTCCACTTTAAATGTGTCAATCACATAAAACACAGAGAGAAATTAACAGTTTGTGTGGCTATTAGAATGGTTATAACTATTATAAATACATTAACAGCACAACAAAAACTGGTGTTTTGATAGCACCAGCCAAACAACCTCACCAGATTTGTGAGGCTCCTATTGAATACAGAAGTCAAGAATTGCATCTCTGGAGTTCTTCCCTGACTTGGACTGAATGCCTGTGCTGGAGGGAAGGTCACATCTGGCCTGCGGGAGCTTTTCTTCCTGCCCTCAAGCTGCTTAACTATTTTTGATGGGTTAATATATCATACTACATCATCAACTAATAGACACTCCAGAAAAACTATTAACAGCTCAAGGACCAAGTGTCCCATGAAGCATTTGAAACAAAAAGAGTCAGCATCCAACTCCAAAAGCAGACAGAGACCCAATTGTGGCCATCAAGATTAAAAATCTGCCCACTGAGACAAAGTGAACTCGCCCCAGAAGATGAACTTCAGCAGGACTGCTTAGGAGCAAAGCCACTGAGTGCCAGAGGAGAATGGATGGTCAATGTTGAAGTAAAGGGAAAGCCATCAGTAGTCTTCTAAAACACCCCAGACTCCAGACCTCACCTTGCAGTTTTGGCAGCATGCTTCACTACTGCATACAGCTCCGGCTTGCAATTTACAATTACTGGTGCAACATGTGCTCTTCTTACATTCCTGAAAATAAAATCACACTGCTGGGATTTGGGGTTTTTTTGTAAGTAAAACAGATTAGGTTTCCTGGTAGCAGGTTTTTTTGTAAGTAAAACAGATTAGGTTTCCTGGTAGCAATAATTATAAAATAGAGTCTTTAAAATACAAAAACTCTGAATGCCAAAAAGCAAATATAGCTTCTAAATGTTTGGGTGGTTCCTAGAGCCGAAGAGAATTTGTCAAGGCCTGGTTTAAAAGCAACTTCCATCTGTTATTAGAGTGTGCTGCTGCTTGAATGTAGGTTTGATAAGTTACTGCTGGTAATATCTGTGGCTGCATGTTGGCTTTTATTTCTTGTGAGCTGACTGAACTTCATCGGAATTTAATAACATTATTTTATTGTTTAACTGTACAGTTTAATTCCAGTGCTGTATTGGAGGTGAGTGCAACTATTTGGTTTCACAAACAGAGTAAAATAAATTACTGAGGTTAAACATAAAAGCAGGATTTGCATCAGTGTAGAGGAACAGAGGAGCAAAGTCCAGGTCTGAGCATTTTCCATAAGAGCACAAGACATGTTTTGTTTGGGCTGGTTTTTGCTGGCAAGAAACATCATCACGCCTTTTTAAAAAAAACTGCAACTAAAAACGCTGGTCCTTCCCCACCTGAATAAGACAACATACAAATTCAAACAAATCCAGTGATAATTTCCCAGTTACTGACCTCGGGTGAACCACAATCACAGTTTTCTCCAGCTTCTATAATACGATTCCCACAAAATGAAAAATTCTTTGCACTTCTCTTCTTATAGTGCTGTAAATGTGGCCTATTAGAAAGGCAATTGCCACCCTTGTGTTTAATGAAATGTTGAAAGTCTTCAATGCTGCAGCTACTAAAGACTTTAATTCCACTTGAATGTCTGAAATATAAAATGGATATACATACGTGATTCTGATTTGACTTTCCATAAGGCATCCAAGGCACAGCACAATAAGATTCTGCTGTGAAAAGTGCATTCCTCCATCTCCCTTTGAGACAGCTTCACTCATCCAAGCAAAGCTTCTTTAAGGTGCTGTTCTGCAAAAGGGCAAAACCAACGCTGGCCCATACCTGATCTTTCTCTGACCTAGCTCCCACCTGGTGGAATGACCTGCCTCTGAGGAAGTAGGAAAAGCTCAAAACAACTATAAGGATAGCATTGTGAGCCATGAGTACTGAGACAAGACAATACCTGGTAGGCAATCTTTGTCAGGACATTAGACATTCGAACCTTATGAAAGTTCATGAATATGTGTGGGGGGGAAGGGGTTTTTGTGTCTGTGGGGAATGCCCATTTGGAAACAGTCATTTTCATTTCAGGAAGATTCTTGGCTTGGAACCTCATAGTATTTTGTGAAACCTCCAATATTTTGTGGACACAGTCTCTATAGCAACTAATTTGTGATTGGTCCTATTCCCCCTGGCAGCTCTTTTGTTGTGATACATAAGACCTGTTCTCAAAATCCCCAAAGTGTCCATAGGCTCAACAAGGGCAGAAACTCCTGCTCTACTTTAATTGTGGCTCTCCAGGGTTTCAGGCAGAGGTCTGTCATATTACTTACTGCCTGATCCTTTCAACTGGAGATGCTAGGGGCTGAACTTGGGACAGTCAGCAAGCAAAACCAATGCTCTTCCACTGAATTGCAGCCCTTCCCCACTGCATCCTGATCTGAACTGAAGTATCTGCTGCTTACCAATAAAAACACAGAACATCCCTCATGTGGTTTGGCCCTAAGAGACTTACACTGCTTCAGTATTCATGATGCAGACAGGTCCTGGACACTGGCAATTCTTGTTATCATCATAGCTTATTCCCAGGCTCAGGCTAAGCAGTTGTGCAATGATAACTGAAAATATCTCCAAGTTTACAAACTTTTGGTACTGGAAGAAAAAGGGACAACTGGAAACAGGAAGCAAATTATTTTTATTTAACAATATTTACATCCTCTATGCCCTGGCCTGGATAGGCCAGGATGACCCAATCTCATCAGATCTCAGGAGCTATGCAAGGTGCCAATAAATTATATTGTTTTATCAGTCTATAATAATCAAACATGATTTAGTGAGAGCAGCAGGCCAGGCCGAGTTGCATCATTGCAATTTTTCATTAACTTTGCACTCTGCAGCCTAGTAAGGCACAGCTGCTGAATAAGAGTGTTTCCAGAATAAGCTGATAAA
Organism: Sphaerodactylus townsendi; assembly: GCF_021028975.2. Classification (NCBI taxonomy): domain Eukaryota; kingdom Metazoa; phylum Chordata; class Lepidosauria; order Squamata; family Sphaerodactylidae; genus Sphaerodactylus; species Sphaerodactylus townsendi. The sequence continues at coordinate 163,303 of NW_025950495.1, forward strand.
TGAAAATAAGTGACTGGCGAGACCTTGGAATTCCAGCAGTAGTATCTTTAAGCTTCCCAGCCAATCTCAACTTCAGATTTCTTTCAACTGCTCTCAAAAGGATCATGGGCCTAAGAGTAGCCCACTTTATATTACAAATTTCTTTACCTATTTGTTTTGTTTTATTAAATTGTTTTGTACTGCTTTTTTAATTTGTTACTGAGCGTGAATCCCACGATTTCTGGGAGAAAGGCAGGTGTATAATTCTTCAAGCAAATAAACAAACATGCTCTCCCTAATTATTATTTTTTAATTCTTCACTAGCATCCACACTTAAGCAAAGCCAGTCAGTGAATAACCATTAGCCAAGAAGATTCAGTGATACTGCACCAGAGCAACTCCTGCACCATAGTTCCGCAGGCACAGCTTTCCCAAGAATGTTGATCCTGCATAGTTAGGCTTCTCCCTGTAACTAAAATAGAAAAGGAGATGGCAAAACACATATTTTAGGGATACCTACAAGTCACATGACAAATCCATACAAGTCATAGCTGGCTCCTCCCACTGCTATTCACCCAATCCATTGCTGTTGCTTCCGTTGGTGTTGGCTAGCGTAGGGCTTAGCTCCGTGGTGGGAGCATAGGGCTAGCGTAGGGCTTAGCTCCAATTGGCCATGCTGGCTGGTGGGAATTGTAGTCCATAACATCTGGAGTGCCAAAGGTTTGCCACCACTGGCTTAGCTCAAGAACTCTGAAGGACAGACACAGATTCCCTATGAGCTCACCTACCCAGATTACCAGGTGACTGAGCAAATGGCAGCCATTTCAAGCCAGAATCCAATAATAATATCCTAGAATTGTGCTAATCCAAGTCAAGTTGGCTGATGCCATGTAGTATACATGATGCCATATAGCACCAAAGCCTGCTACAGTTGATGCCAGCCACAGATGCAGGTGAAACGTTAGGAACAAGATCCACTAGACCAGGCCACACAGCCCGGCAAACCCACCACAACCATCTGCTACAGTCCTTTGTTATGGGGAACAAAAGGTTGCGAGCAGGCATTCAGCATTCTCCATCTGTGCTTCTAAGGTTATACGTCTTTCTGCTTCCCAGTAGATCTCCCTTCCTGAAGCTATTTCACAACTAATAATTCTTTTAAAATCCAGAATTATTTGAATAGCAAAGAGAGGAGGGGATTTGCTTATTTCTACTACCACATTACTATCTCTTTTATCATCGTCTGTTTCGCTGTAGTTTTTTTTACGATGATGCTGCCACGCACATACACCACCCTGATGAAATGGGCTCTGCCACACATGTAAAGTTTAAGTCAACCTTTCTTTAATGCATCCATAATGTGAACACAAAGCTACAGTGGTTCCCTTCTTCTATTCTGCCACACACCAACAACACTGAAATGTCCTAGAGCACAACAAAGGCACAAAATCACTTCTGGTTTTGTTTTTTCTTAAGCTTCACTGGTTTCAACCAGATGGTGGTACCCTTGCAATGGTTTGCCAACAAACACAAAAAGCCTGAAAAATAGTGAGGAATGAATAAATGAAAATCAGTTAAGTGTCAATCTCCCTCTTCTCGGGAAAATGCAGTAATGGAGCTATTTATGTACTTCGGTTATACTGCACTTTCTCCCCAGTGGGGATCCAGAACAGCTTATGTCATTCTCATCTCCTCCATTTTGTCCTCATACATTGTGAGGCCCATGGCAGGGTGGGGAATCAAACCTGGGTCTCTCAAATCTTAGTCCAATATTCTTACCACTATACAAACAGGCCCATTCATAGTATGATGTCATTGTAGTATACATTTTCCTTGTTCCCCCGGCAGCAGCCATGTTATGGGAGCAGAGGATGATGATGCAGGATTGCTTTTTTTCTGCTGTAGTCCCATGTTTTGAGTGCGGTCTGCTTTCACCCTTAGCATGACATTTCTCTTTTAACAGATATTTTAAATGCACCAATGCACATCTCCAAAATATGACAGAATTAGAGCTTATGTAGGTGTGCTGTTTAATAAGAAATAAGTTCTTACGCAAATAAAAATGCTGTATCATGTGGCCTTAGAACAAGGTATGAATTTTTCCAGTTTAAAAACCTTTGCAATAATACATCCACCTCTCCTGAAGTAGAGATTTTATTACGATCTGTCCAGAACTCCAAGGAAGACAATACAATTGTCACATTAAGTCTGGTAAAAATCTGAAAAGATGGAAAATACACGCTGAATGAAATTTGCACATGCATAATAATTTTTAAGCATTAATTATGAAGGTTAGATGGCATGGTGCTACAGCAAGTCAGGGGTAAAAGATAGAGGAACTGCCCCTGAGTAGAGGCATAGTACATTTTCTTCACCACTGGCTAATAATAGAAAGTCTTCACACAAGAGAGATTAAAAAGAAAAACACCCAGATACACAACTTTATCTTTCACATACTCTATTTATCATCATTTTTATCCTGCTCACTCCTCTGAAGTGCTCAGAATGGCATACAGTGTTTTTCTCTGTTTTTCTCTATTTTATCAACCACGGGAGCTAGCTTAGGCTGAGAAAGAATGATTTGCCCAAGATCATCCAGTGAATCCAGGTCTTTCCAGTCATATTTTGACCACTGTATAGTACAATGCTGATCCAGCCAAAGGTAGTCCAGACTAAACCCCAGTGAAAGCAATGGGATGCAAGGCAATTGTGACAGAACTAGTGTTACTAGTTTCTGTGGGGGTTTGTTAAGGCCAATTTTATTCATTAAATATTTTTGACATGCTGTCATTTGATCTACAGATCTACAAGGTGGCTAACAGGCATCCTTAAAATCCACAATACCTACTATTAAGTAGTAGAGGCACAATATAATAGCAGAAACCAATAAACAGCAGAACCACAGGCAGTCATATTAAGCTTATAAAAATGCTTGATGAGGCCCTAAAGCAGTGATGGCGAACCTTTTCGAGACCGAGTGCCCAAATTGTAACCCAAAACCCACTTGTTTATCGCAAAGTGCCAACACGGCAATTTAACCTGAATACTGAGGTTTTAGTTTAGGAAAAAAGGTTGGCTCGGAGGCATGCGTTACTCGGGAGTAAGCTTCATGGTAGTCAGTGGCTCTGCTTTGAAGCAACCATGAAACTCTTCCAATGGGTGAATCACGACCCTAGGAGGGTTTACTCAGAAGCAAGCGCCATTGCCAGCAACCGAGCTTACTCCCAGGTAAAGGATCGCGCTTTAGTTCTTTGCATGAAAATCAGTGGGGTTTAACAACGCTTATCAAGGTTACCTACACTGCTTCCCCAAAACTAGGTCTTAGGTTTAATGCTAATAATCGAGCCCAGCAGCCCAGGCCAGCCTAGATGTGTGTGTGTGGGGGGGGGGGGGTAAGTGGTGGGAGCGACTTTGTTTGTGCGTGCCCACAGAGAGGGCTCTGAGTGCCACCTCTGGCACCCATGCCATAGGTTCGCCACCACTGCCCTAAAAGCTTCTGAACGAGAGCCATCTTTAACTGATGTCTAACAGGGCAATCTTAGGAAGAATTATACTTTTCTAAGCCTATTAACTTCAGTGGACTTTAAAAGGGTGCAACTCTGATTACGATTGCACTGTAAAACCAGCAGAAATGGAGGAAGATGTTCTCTGATTGTTCGGTAACACTGATGCTCTTACCTACAGCAATTCAGACGGGGGTGGGGAGTGGGTGGGGGCAGGTAGGTCAAGCAGGGCCTCCAGGAAGATCTCAGTGTTCAGGTACAGGGAGAAAGAGCTTCTTGAGATATTCTGGACATAAGCTATTACGAGCTTTTGCTGGATCAGAATTTAACTGTCTGATACAATTTTTATAAGCTACCTGGGGTGGCTACATTGTCTGAAATGGTGCATGAAACAGAACAGACAAACATAGTGCTGGAAAGACACTGCTTTGAGCCTGCATTCCTAGCATTTAATGTTATTATTTTGTCAACATAAATGCTCACTGGGCAGAGCAGCAGCCAAATGACAGAGTCCAAACAGTTCATGGTCACCAGAAAATAAAACAAAGAAACTTACACTGTTGAGAATGCCCATGAGCTGGACTACTTTCTGGGTTACGACATCTTCATTTCCACCAAAGTAGTTGTACTGAAGAAGAAGAAAGCATAATAATACCCATAACTAATTATGTTCTGTTTTAGCTGCATGTACTCCCACTGCTGGCAACAGAATCCTAGGCTACATGGACTATTATCTAAGAGCTGAACTAACCCACATCTGTTGAGATAACAGGACTGGGCTATCAGCATAGGGAGGAGTACTTACCACTACCACCAGATAATACAGTCTGATTCTCAAACAGCTCCCCTTTCACAACCCAATTCTTCCTCAACCAGGCTTGTGTTCAGTTTCAGAGCATGGTGGGGGACGGGGGACTAATCAGAATCTGTTTGCCAGGTAAGAGCCCCAGTCTGCGCAGGCAGGCAGATCCCTCTTCTCCACTGGAAGGACTGGAGAGGAGGCTGTTCAGCTAATGTTCCAAAAGAGCACTCTTCACAAAACCTAACTATGGCCCCTTCCACACATGCAGAATAATACACTATCAATACACTTTCAATCCATTTTGCAGCTGGATTTTACTGTGCGGAATAGCAAAACCTACTTGAAAACAAACGTGGAAGTGGATTGAACGTGCATTATTTTGCATGTGCGGAAAGGGCTTTTGAGTTTTCACACAGACAGTGATGAAGAATTGTCAAATGAGGGACAGGTTAAGCACTCTCTTCCCAATTGCCACTTCTTCCTACCCAGGGCCATCCAGCTTTCACTGGTGTATAGATCCCCTCGTACTGTCCTGAGCTAACAAGGTATTTATTATGTTCTTAAGGTGTTTATCTTGTTATAATTGCCGTGCTAGTTTCCATTTAAGAAAATCAGCCGGAACCAAGTTTAACAGCAGTTTCCAGTATCCCAGGACATGGCCTGATGTGATAAGCTCTTCAGAGACAAGCAAACAGTCATACATATTGCTGGTTGTCAGAAGTGGTGCAGCGAGGCAATTTGTTGTCTCTATCCATGAGCTCACACTGGTCCTACAAAAGTCCATTTCTAGAAAGTTTAAAAGGAAATGCATTTTAAGCTCACAGACTTACCAAAGTCTTGTCCAAAACAATATACATTTCCACATATCTATGAACTTCAGTGATTTCTTGCAGGGGCTAAGGACAGACAATGTAATTTAGTAACCATTCCAGTATTTTGCTTGCTGAAACTTCTGCAACACTGAATCATGTAAAAGAATATCAAAAAAGTCAGGTGCTTTCATATGAAGGGTTCAAGTCCCCATCTCTAACCAAGTCTTTCCCCAGAGCCCACAAAGGGAAGGAGTCTCCACCCCCAGTATACCTGTGCTCCTATAGCTCACTTAGAAGGGTCAGCCATGATAGCCGAAGCTCTAGACCAGTGATGGCGAACATTTTAAAGACCGAGTGCCAGGGGCGGAGCAAGGAAAAACTGCATCCAGGGCACGTGTGCACTCTATGCCCCTGCCTGCCCCCCCCCTGCCCTGGAACGCGCCGAAACACCCCCATCACACCCCTGGAACGGCCTCGCCACACCCCCGCAGGGCCACGCTCCCAGTGCATTGCGCACCCCTCGCCCCCTTTATCACTGTGCCATTGCCGAGTGCCCAAACTGGGGCGATGGCACATGTGCCCACAAAGAGGGCTCTGGGTGCCACCTCTGGCACCCATGCCATAGGTTCGCCACCACTGCTCTAGACTTTTCCCATGGAAAAGGAACATGCACACTGGGGCAGCAACATGAGAACACACAACTGCACCTTCCTAAGCAATCCTGTCACCTCCAAGGCAATTCTGTCACTATGGAAAAACACCCATATGGCAAATGAGAGGTATAAGATCAATTCCCAGGAAGGGTAATGCCAGCCAGAAGGCAAAACTGATTTTTTGCCTTAAACCGGCAGATCAGTGGCAAAACAGGTGGAAGAAGCAGCATGCAAACCATATCGCACACACTTAGGATCAGTCTCCTGACCAGACAATTGGGCACACAGAAACACAAGCCACCTGGACTGCGTTAGGCATCTCTCAGCACTGCAGTCTCAGCATCAATACCAGCCATGCAGAACTGGGGAGACTATGAAGGCAGGAATGGAATGGTGAAGTAGAAAGGCGCAGGCACAGCATAGCCAAGGACTCTCGTTTGAGCCCCACGTGGAGAAAAATGTGAAATTGCATGGACAGAATCCCAAACTCAGCTGGAATTCTGCCCAATCAATCAGAACCACGTGGGGCGGGCTGATTATGTCAACAGGCTGCCCCACACAGCCATCATTTTGAGAAGAGAGTCCATATACTCCATGTTGAAATAAATGATGAAGGGACAACTTTGTAGGGATGCTCAGTTTGGTTTGGACACCCAACTGGTCGATGTGAAAGCAGTCTGTTAACCTTTTTAGTGTCTTTCCCCCCTTAAACAGTGTAAAGGAAATATGCTACATTTACCATTTCAATTTTTACAGGTATAATTACAATAAAATAATTTTCACAAACCACACAATTTATTTCTACCTAATCAAATATTTCAGTTTAAGTGTTTGTTGCTATTGAGACATAACATTAATCAGGCCCTTCTAAAATCCTGTTTACTATATGCTCTATATATCATGCTCTGTTTGGGGTACAAAATTTTCCAGTGTATTTTTTTTCTAAAAAAACCCACATCATTAGCCCAAACCAATCATGAGTGTTACTATAGGCAAAGGCAGAACAGTCCAAATCAGAATGGCCATGATCACCATAGAGACAGGAATGGTTTAATAAACTAGGTTCTCTCTAGTGCCTCAGGGTCAGGGGACGGCAAATAGGTAAAGAAAAAACAAGCATTTTGACTTGGATCAGTATTCTGGAGAACTAGAAGTTCATGAAACCATTCCTGTCTCTATGTGGACACTTTGGTGGCATGGAATGGAAGCACAAAAGTAGATTGTAATGTACTAGCATCATTTGGCAAACTGGAAGCATGGAAGCAGATAATAGCATACCAGCCCCATGTGATGAAAGAGGAGGCAGACTGCTACATTAAGTATGGCACTGAAATCAAAGATCTGGATTGTGGCAAATGATTTCTTTCAATTGTTGACAGTAACAATTCTGACTAAAGTTTTTTTTAAAAAAAACAACAGCACTCACTACAGCATCTGAAAGCAGCGTATGAGAGATGTCTCTATTTTCCTCTTCTCCTGTTATAGGTATGAAATCATCTAACAACACTGAACCCTTGAGATCTTTGTTATTTATTTGAAAAACAAGATGTTCAAACTGAGTGGAGGACTCCAAATGTTCAATTCCATAGCTGATGTTCTCAAACTGCAGCAGCCCTCTGGAGGGGAAAAAACAGAAAACAAGTTGCAGGAAGGCTTCAGGAAAAACTAACAGCACCTGAAATTAACTTCCAACCAGCTTTGCTTAGGATAATATGGAATGTGAAACACCATTAACTTATCTGAAGCATTATGAGCATATCTTATCAGGGGCAGAAGACTGAGCTGGATAGCCAAAGCTGTTGTACCCTTACCTGAGCCCAGAACAGGTGCTGAGTATTACAAGAGAGTTAGGAAACCCTTCGATATATCCTTGATAGAAGCAATCACTCTAAAGACAGTTTTACAAAATGACTGTTTTAAAAAAAAAGCACTGCACCTTGCATACTTTTCCAACTGAGCTTATTAACCAGGCTTACAAACAAGTTTAAAACAAACAAAAAAACAATGTATTGTCGAAGGCTTTCATGGCCAGAATCACTGGGGTGCTGTGTGGTTTCCGGGCTGTATGGCCATGTTCTAGCATTATTCTCTGAAGATTCTATCAGATCCTCTGAAGATGCCAGCCACAGATGCAGGCGAAACGTCAGGAGAAAATGCTGCTAGTACATGGCCAAACAGCCCAGAAACCACACAGAACCCCAAACAAAAAATACCCTCACATCCCACAATTTTACTATGTATCACCCATTTCTAACCATCACTAGAACTAAGGTTACAGTTTACAGCACTCAGTCCTTGGCTCAAGATAAAGATCTTCACACAGAGCCCAGGTTTATTCATCTACCTAGCCCAGGATGATTACTCCAGCAGCTGGATGAAAATGGTAGCATGAAAAGCTGCCTCAATCTCTTCCTCTTTTCTTGCCTTCTGGAGTACAATTTAGAAGAAGAAGAAGAAGAAGAAGAAGAAGAAGAAGAAGAAGAAGAAGAAGAAGAAGAAGAAGAAGAAGAAGAAGAAGAAGAAGAAGAAGAAGAAGAAGAAGAAGAAGAAGGAGGAGGAGGAGGAGGAGGAGGAGGAGGAGGAGGAGGAGGAGGAGGAGGAGGAGGAGGAGTTTGGATTTATATCCCCCCTTTTTCTCCTGTAGGAGACTCAAAGGGTCTTACAATCTCCTTGCCCTTCCCCCCTCACAACAAACACCCTGTGAGGTAGGTGGGGCCGAGAGAGCTCCGAGAAGCTGTGACTAGCCCAAGGTCACCCAGCTGGCGTGTGTGGGAGTGTACAGGCTAATCTGAATTCCCCAGATAAGCCTCCACAGCTCAGGCGGCAGAGCTGGGAATCAAACCCGGTTCCTCCAGATTAGATACACGAGCTCTTAACCTCCTACGCCACTGCTGCTCACTTAAATCGATAGAGTAGAGAGTATGAGATATTAGATCAGCAAATCTTTGGCCCTGTTCGGATGCTGTTTGCTGTAAAGCCTTTTTTCATATAAACTACATGATACCTTATCACTGTGCATCTCTGAAGACCTTGACTGTTTCTCATTATTACAGTCTGTTTACAAATGCAAGTTTAAATGTACTTCCATCAGGAAAAACTTGGTGGTAGTTTACAAGTGTTCCATATTCTCTTAGACTGCGTCCCTCTTATTTTTCAGCACATTCTTTTATTTTGTAAAAATTACCATTATGAGCACCAACAAATGATTCTCCCTCAATTGACAAATCTGAGAGGAAGTTTTAGTACAGTCGTGCATTTACTATCTGCTAGAAGACAAAAACTTCAAGATCAAACTGGAAGTAGCAAAATTTTTGGCAGAGCTATTCAGAATTAGAAATGAGAGAACCCCTGAAGCTGATTTCTTGTGTTAATAGTTTATTCATTTTAATTAATTTACAAAACTTATTTTATTACTCAATTGATTTTGTATTGTATTTTGTAATCTGTATATGGTTGCTTGTAGGGGTTAGCTGACCGTAATAAGTGGATGACTGAATAAATCAACAAGCTGCAAAACACCATAAAGCTTACCTTAATATACGGGAAAATAGGATGCACAACCCCCCCTTTCTTATATGTATAAACCATGAAGTCATCAGGCAAAAAAGTTCTGTCCAGAAAAATAACAAAAGAATATTTTCGGTTAGGAACAGCAGAAGTGGGGAACTTGTTTTTTATATATAGGTGATTGAAACATTAGAAGTAATCTCAGTCAGCTCACTTAACCTGGAAGAGGCAGGGTAAGCAGACTGAAAATTATCTCACACTGCCTCTCACCTTCTGGGGTACTACGGGGAAAATGAGAAGCAAACTGTTTGCCAGTCTCAGTGTTCCAGTGCTCCAATAAATGTCCAGCCTCACTATACTCTAGAGCAGAGGTAGGGAACCTGCGGCTCTCCAGATGTTCAGGAACTACAATTCCCATCAGCCCCTACCAGCATGGCCAATTGGCCATGCTGACAGAGGCTGATGGGAATTGTAGTTCCTGAACATCTGGAGAGCCGCAGGTTCCCTACCCCTGCTCTAGAGTCAGCCCTGTGCTTATAATAAAACTGAAATCAAATTCTACTTAATAAGTGGCAGCTATTAGTAGTAATCAGGGGTGGAATGAGGGAAAACTGCCACTGGGGCATGCGTGTGCCCTGCACCCCCGCCAACCCAGGAACGCCCCCACCATGCCCACACAGGGGCACGCGCCCAGTGTGTCATGCCCCATGTCCCCTTTGCGCTATGCCACTGGTAGTAATAAATGTGTTTATTATTTCAGAACTCATCAGCAAGAAACAATGGGGAGAGAGGACTCAAAATATTTGGCCTGCTACTGAACCATTACAACCCATTTTAAATGCCTGTAGAAATAACAGCCAAAAGAAGGGAAACAGAAAGCTACTTACTGTTGCTTCAGATGCACTGTGTATATCTTCTCTTCTATAGTAATTGTATAGGATACTGTACTCTGGACCATTCCAAAGCATACAAAGACAATTTACAAAAAGAGCATTTTGAAACAGTACTTCTGCACATTACATTCATGTTCAATACTATAAAAGAATTAATTGGTGGTGGTAGCACCTGCCACAGAGAGAGGCAGCAAACAGAAACTCCTCCTGCTGCCATTAACTGAGTGCTCTTGACTTAGCCCCTTACCCAATGAGGAATAGGGCAAATGCAAATAAAAGAAGGAACAGAGGCCTGAGAAGACAAATAAAAAAGAATCTGCCAGGGATGTTTAGGAAACTAGTACCGGAATTGTTCCCAAAGAATGAGAAAACAGAAGGAAGTCAGAGACAGAAGTCTAAGGAGAGAGGAAAACAAATCATTATTGATTAACGAGAAACAACCAGTCGAATAGTTGGCTCTTGGCCATTAATTAAAAAGTTATACTGAACAGAAACACTGTAAGTAGCATCTGAGCATTTGGAAGAAAAAACTATTCTAGTCCTCATCTTGGGCACTTGGGTAAGGGTGAGCCATTGGAAAGCCAAATGTGTCCCTCAGTGGATGAGGGAGCTAAGCAAGAGAGTGATCACAACAGAGTGGGAAGGGGAGAATTCTTGAGTAAAGTTTCTCCTAGTCCTGGGGAAGGAAAGGGGAGAATCCACTATCTCACATCACCCTAGTCTCCCGGAGAAATCAGTTGCTTCAAGAAATCCACAGAGAGAATAGAATTCCCATCCTCAGATAAAATACCCTACTTTATTTCTGCACATGGTACCGTTATGTAGTTTATGTTATGGGAACCACTAAAGGTGAGCACTTTTTACTAGCAAAACACTGCCTCCAGTTCTAATTCAGGAATAAAATTATACTTTGCTCATCCATTATCTCAGGTGAGCCTAGCTCCTCCAAATAATGTTTTCGAACCTGGGATTCTAATTCCCAAGCTACTTAGGATAATTCCCAAGCTACTTAGGATAATTTTTAATTTAACTGATTCCATTTTAAATAATAAAATGTTAACTTCTGTAACACAAGCTTTCAAAGAACTAAATTTCTTAATTCCAAATACCTTATCTTCTGCTTCCTCATCTTCCGTTAGATTGGCTGTTATCTTACGTGGGTAAGTGATATGTAAAAATGTTTGACAATCTAGAGGAGAAAAGTAAATACAAAATTTGTTGCCATTTTTGTTAAGAATTATATGTCATATATGACAAGACTATTTCCACTTAAAGGGAATCTCAAGTAGCAGGACTGGGAATGATCATGGAGAATATCTCCGGTGGCAGGATAGTTTACATGTAAAAGGCAGCTTCACACATATAATTTGGTATAAAGCAGCTTCTACACATTGATATGTCTATGTATGATACACTCACTACACGCAGGAATCACATACATCTCTTAATGTGGCGTAGTGGTTAAGAGCAGGTGCACTCTAATCTGGAGAACTGGGTTTGATTCCCTGCTTTGCCACTTGAGCTGTGGAGGTTTATCTGAGGAACTAGATTAGCCTGTGCACTCCAACACATGGCAGCTGGGTGACCTTGGGCGAGTCACAGCTCTTCGGAGCTCTCCCTCTCACACAGGGTGTTTGTTGGGGGGGGGAAGGAAAAGGAGATTGTAAACCCCTTTGAGTCTCCTTACAGGAGAGAAAGGGGGGTATGAATCCAAACTCTTCTTCTTCTTAAAAAGTGAGATAACATCAGCATGGAAATTGGAGTTGCCAACCTCCAGGTGGAGGCTGGATATCTGCTGGAATTACAACTACTCTCCAGATTATATAAATCGTTTATTTACCTTAAACATTTATTCCACTTCTCCTGTAGAAAATGGCTGTTCTGGAAGGTGGACTGTATGGCATTACATCCTATCAAGATCACATTCTCCTGGGCTCTACCCTCAAACTTCAAGGTTTTTTTAAAAAAAATACTCAGCATTTCTCTCCCTTGGGGAATCTCAAAGCAGTTTACAGTTACATTGCTTTCCTCTCTGCACAATAGACACCTTTTGAGCTAGGCAGTGCTGAGAGGATTTTGAGAAAACTGTGGCTAGCCCAAAATCATCAGGCAGAAGTGTGGAGAGACTTAAGTGGATTCTGCACAGCATATTTATAATGAGTTGCAATCGTTATAAATCGAATTGCAATCAAATGAGGCTCAGGCCCCTTCCGCACATGCAGAATAATGCACTTTCACTGCACTTTGCAGATGGATTTTACTGTGCGGAACAGCACAATCCACGAGCAAACAATTGTGAACATGGATTGAAAATGCCTTGTTATGCATGTGTGGAAGGAGCCTCAGGCTCATACTGATCATTGAATGAGCCTCAAGCTCATATTTATAACGGGTTGCAATCCTTATAAATGAAATCCATTGATAGAAAGGGAAAACGAGTTCATGTATCACGGTTGCATCTCGTTATGAATATGCTGTGCGGAATGAGCCTGAGGCAGGCAGGTGGGCGTCGTGTACCTGAGAAATTAACGACCATGGAGAGAGGCAGGGCACAGCCTGCCAGGAGTGCGTTGCATAGTCGCCCTTCGTCACCCTCACTCACCAAGATGCACAAAGAAGCCGGCGCCCAGCAGAAGCAACGCTAGGCGGCTCCTCAACATGTCGTCCTCTCGGCTCCTCACTGGCCTCAGCCTCCCGCTTAACGGTCTTGCCTGCAACGGCGGCTGGAACCCGGGGCAATGGCTGTGAGAGGCACCCAGCAGGCCCGGCCGAGTGGGAGGGGAAAATGTGTGTGTGTGAGTGACGCTGGGCTCCCGATTGTACCTCCATAACGGAGAGTAGTTTGCAATTAGGCGAAAGGCGCCCGCACTCTGAGGAATTCAGTGTGAAACTGGATTGCTTTCAAGTATTCCCGCCTTTGCCCCTCGCTCAAGGACGGGTTACAGCTTCCCAGCTGTGTCTGCTTCTTTAGTCAATATCAGATGCACCCCTGAACTCTATGGGATGTTTAGACCATGTAGGGACTGCAGCTTTACAGCTTTGACATCATTAACTAAATCCCACTGAGCTACCCTGTTTCCCCTAATATAAGACATCCCCGAAAAATAAGACATGGTAGAGGTTTTGCTGAAGTGCGAAATATAAGGCATCCCCCGAAAGTAAGACATAGCAAAGTTTTTGTTTGGAAGCATGCCCGACGAACAGAACACAGGAAAAATAAGACATCCCCTGAAAATAAGACATAGCACATCTTTGGAAGCAAAAATTAATATAAGACACTGTCTTATATTCGGGGAAACACGGTAAATGGAAATAATACTGCTAGGGTTGCCAGCCTCCAGGGGGTGACTGGAGATCACCTGGAGAAAATGGCTGCTTTGAATGGTGGACTCTGGCATTACACCCCGCTGAGGTCCCCCCCCCCCCAATCTCTCCATCCTCAGGCTTCACCCCCAAAGTCTCCCAAGCATCTTCCAACTTGGAGCTGGCAACCCCAAATACTCCAATTGCCACATTAATGCTGACAGTGTATTTTGAACACCCGCAAAAAGTTGGGTGTGAATGCTGAGTCACTGTCCAGCAGCAATAGCTTTCCTATTATCACACACACATAACCCTTCTGAGGAGTGCAAACTATCTCCCTTTTGTGAGGTTAGGAAGCAGCTGAGATAACTGGGCTTCTTTTATACAGTCATCTTTCTTCTGTTGGACTGATTCTCAAGGGCTGTATGCAGCCTCCACCTACACATTTATACAAAAGCCAGTCCCAAAAATACAAATCAGCCAGACTTTTGAAAAAGAAATACTTGGTAGAACTCAGTTTCCTTCATAAGAGGTGATTTAGGGAGTTGCTTCTTGGTTATAATATAAAACAAAGTTGCACCTTAAAAGACTAACAAAATTTATTTCAGCATAAACTTTCCAGAGTCAGAGCTCACTTTATTAGGTGCTTTGAAATCACAGAAACGTAAATTGGAATAAACTGTGTAAGTCTTTAAAGTGTCACTGGATTTTTTACTATAATTTGCTGCTACAGCCTACCATAATTCATTTTTCAGCTTAACGTGCCCCACAGGATTGTGAGAAAAGTTATAAGATGCTTGGTGTCCGCACTGGGGAGAAAGGTGGGATATAAATTAAGTAAATAATATAATAAAGCTGTACAAGTTTCCCATCCCTTTCCTCCATAAAAGATACACATCCTGATTCTCTTTCAGGACAGAAAATCTTTCTTGAGATTTATGAACAAAGGACATCATAGAACATGTTCTTTCTCTCTGGAAGTTGGATTTATGGGAAAGTGTCTGCTAGTCATAATCAACATTATTTGGCTAGGTAGACTACTGGTTTCAATTAATATGACAGCTTTATATGCTCAAGGACTACCGCTTTCACCAACTGCAGCTTGATTGTACTTGTTCATCGTATACTTTGGCAGACACATCTGCTTTCCACATCTTTGGTCAGAAAACTGATGGGGAAACAGGAGCTTGTCTTTCCTGCATTATGCATCATGCTAATTTTAGGAAAGGAAACAATTTACAATACAATCCAAAGCGGGAAGGGAAATGGCTGAGAAGGCAGCATGATCCCTGCACGAGTCCTATTTACACCGGTATAAGGGGCGTGTACACTGGCACAGGGGCTCTTATGCCGGTGCTGGGGAACCACACTGCAGCATGATGCCCAGGTGCCATTGCAGCTGTGGCACCAGCACTCCTCTGATGCAGGAGCCTGTGCCAGTGCCAAAGGGGACTGGGGGCTTTGGTCAGCTTCCTTAGCCCTTTGGACTCAGAACTCCCCCATTTGCCAGCACACACCTATGCCAGCAAAATCAGCCCATTGTGCTGCATAACCCCCTTGCACAGGGAAAGGGGCAATGTTGCTTTTTGCTTGCTGACCACAGCATAGCAAGTCTCTTAGGAGGCGATACAGCCGTGTGGTCCCGAGTTGTACCTCAACTACCTGTTTTTATGTCCTTTTTAAACCTTTGGCTTAGGGAACACTGGATGATAATGTTCTGTATTTGGTGGGCAGTAATGGTTGAAAGATTGAGAATCTCTGGAGTAGAAAAAGTACAGATCTACGAAGAGGGAGTGTTCCAGAATAATGAGAAGTCCAAAAGAAACAGAAGTCTGCAAACTGGAAAAGGAACAGACCGAGACAAGTGATAGTTACAAAATATTATGGAAAAAAATTATAGAGAGAGTACTTCAATAGTGGAAATAGTGGTCTTGGGAGGCGGTGAGCTCCCCCGCACTGTCCATCTTCAAACATTGGCTGGACAAACACTTGTCAGGGATGTTGTAGGCTGATCCTGCATTGAGCAGGGGGGGTTGGACTAGATGGTCTATAGGGACTCTTTCAGCTGGATGATTCCATGATCCACTTGGACAAGAACCACAGAA
The DNA here is from genome assembly GCF_021028975.2 of Sphaerodactylus townsendi. Lineage (NCBI taxonomy): Eukaryota > Metazoa > Chordata > Lepidosauria > Squamata > Sphaerodactylidae > Sphaerodactylus > Sphaerodactylus townsendi. The sequence goes on from NW_025950495.1 coordinate 178,860, forward strand.
AGATGCAAGCTTTTATAATGGTTTGAAATAAACAGCAGTAGGATTCTGGCACAATAGTTCAAGTATTTTATTATTGCAAATGCAGACATATACGTGAATATATACAAACACCATTAAAGACTTTTTGGCAAGAATTATAGAGGAATTTACCAAACAAGTTTATGCCAAACAGCTACTGCTAAATGGGAATGTCTTAATATAATTTAGTAAGTATTTTTTTTTTCACTCACGGTAGCTAGTGCAGCAAACGTGTCTTTCTTAACAGTCGTTACCCATTATGAACAAACAATATACTATATCTATGTATAGCCACCAAGATGTCCCATCACCTCAGTAAAATATCAATCTACACCTCCTGGTCTAACGGAAATCTTTTTAGCAGATATAATTTAAAAATCTGGCTTAATCAATGGTGCAAAGATTGACTGCAATTCAATCCAAAAGATTTAGCCAGTGTAAACATCCTGACAAAAAAAAAGCAACACTTTTCAAAAAGATATGTATACTGAATTCTTCAGCAGGCTGCTAGAGGTTAAAGTGCTCATAACATTTTCAAGGGCATTACATAAAAGTGAATTTTGCACCAATACCGATGCTCTCAGACTAAATATATTACAATAATTGTGCAGAGTTCGAGAATGTGGATAGCCAGAGACAGCCCATACTACCCACCAGGTTAATATGCTCAGTCACCAGCTGTTACATCCAAACCACACATTTACTGTAATATACCTAAAAATTAACAGTATTATCTTGGCATGGACTGCTGAAGGCCACATGGAAGAAATCTATGGTAAGCTGAAAGGCTGCTGCTAATTTGCATACTTTAATTTCATGTCATTAGCATCATTTGCATAGCATTTTTTGTGAACCTGATCAATGCCAAATTGTAGTTGGGAGACACATGACAGCTCTACAGTAGAGTGATTTGGAAGCTGCTATCCCCAAAAATGAAAAATACAAAACAGCCCTGAAAAAAGTCTTGATACACAGACACTGGAGCCATGGGAACTGACTTGCAATGAATTTGTGCTTCTTTTTACTTTATTTTTCTCAGTTCCAGTTCTTCAGCACTGGCTGTCATCACATTTTTAAGCATTCCTCTGCAATCGTGAAAGATAGATACTTATTTTAAAAATTCAAAGCTAGAATGCTTAGGATTCCAGCGAGTTCATAGGAGATGAATAGAAGTGCCTTGTGAACCTACCTCACCCCCTGTTTAGACCTAAGGAAGGTAACTTTCTCATATCTTAATTTTGATAAATGATTAGTGGTAAATTAGAATCATTTGTTGTGCTTCTATTTGTTAACAAAAATGTTAAATTTCCCTAACATCCTTTATTATCTACAGTTCAGTGTCAGCCAGCATAAAATCGTCTGTTTTTATGTTAATACTATACATAAAATTGAACACTGTCTCACATACCATTAAAACGGGTGCAAGCACATTAAAAACACATTTCATCTTCCTTTGAGAAGCAGACTAATTTTGCTTCGCACGTCAACATATGCCTTTTAGCCACGTGCACAGAAATGACAAATCTGGTTGCCGCAAGACAGAAACATTTGAAGAATTTTACGCTGCCTTTGACAACAACGTATTGGCCCACTTTGATTTGCAATTTTTCATGCCGGCCCCTACAGCAACTATGGGTGAAGACAGATGTTACATGAAAAGAGAAGTCATAGCAGGTCCCTCAGCTACACTGCAAACCTGGTTTTCAATCTGAATGACATACATTCTAACAAGTCAAATGCTGGTTCCACCATCTGCCTTGTGCCTCCTCCCTATGCTTCAGCTGGACTGCCCATTATAAAGGAAACTGTTTTCTTAAAAGTGCAGAAGTTCTCTGGAGATGGTGAAAGTAGGTGGCTGTACTGTCCACAGCCAAGTTCTGTTTCAAACTTGCAGGACTGTCTGTTCCAGAGCTTGACCCATTCAACAAAAGTAAATTTGGATTAAACGCAATGAGGGGTTTTCCAAACTGTGGCTCTAAAAATTACCCCATTGAAATCCCTCCCCTCCCCAAATCCTGTTTTCCTCAGGCCCCATCCCCAAAAGCTCCAGGTATTCCCCAACCCAGAGCTAGCAATGCTGACTTCTTCACCCATTTGTTATGCTTTGTGAATAAATATGAGTTTCCTGTGATTAAATTTAATCATAAGAATGAAGAGATAGTTACACCAAAAAAATGTTTAGACTGATCCGCTTTCAACCGGTCCAGCCCACTGCAGTTTGTACAGACAGTCTTCACAGGCTTGCTCATTTCAGTTTCTGCAGCTTTGGTAGAGGTATTTTCGCTTGATTAGTTTACATTCCTTGGTTTTGCATTTCATTGTTTTCCTTATCCAGTGCCAAGGGAGAAGGAAGAGTTACAAGGGCCACTTGATGCAAGACAGATAAAGCTCCATCCTGGTGAACAGGTCAGTTCATGAAAGAAAACTGAAAGTTATACAGGTGGCAATGGTGCTGGCCGAGAAGGGTGATAGTGTTCCTGAGCTGTCTTCTTCAGCACTGGTGGTGGAGGCCTGCAAGGAAGATGGAGAATTGTTTTACTATCAAGCAACGGTCTCACAATTAAAAATACTACCGTTGATTAATCATCTGCTTTTTAAATGATTAATCAATTAGCCTTTAAGTAAATAAATATATTGCATAAACTCCAATCCTTTCTATTACCAAGGATAATCCATACTTTCTGGTATTCATCCCTGTAAACCCATTATGGACTATTTTGCCTTCCAGCAAGAGGTTGAGAATGTCTTTTTAAAACATTGCTAGTTCAAACATACATGCACAATAATTGTGATTTGCAGAAATTGATGTCTTTTCCCCAAGTTTTTTTTTTAAAAGTCAATCCTTTTGGACAGGTGTGGATGGATCTTGACTGTAGCACACATGCATGTAAACAGACATGCATGAACACTAGGGCACCATCTTGCATTGCTGTTGTTGACATTGTAAAGCGCTGGAGCGTACCTATTTTACCACAAGGCAGGTCTGAAATAGTTTAATTTTTTTTCATTGCAAAAAAAAAAAATCTAGCACATAGGCTGTCATTTCAATGGCTGCCACTGGTAAGATTTATTTTAAACAGCGAGAGATGATAAAACGTTATGGCAACAATTTCATTTCCCTGTTAAAGCTGAGATGACATTCTCGTAGCTTTTCAATCATGTGATTTGACTGTAGCTCAAGTGGACTATTTCTTGGTAGTCTGAACACAACATGCCAGTGCCCTAGCTTCTCCACCACCACCATACCACTGCCACCACTGCCACCAGTGCTGGTTCTGTTTGAAAACCATCAGAGAAACTTCCTTCAGAAATGGCCACCACTTAAACTACCACTGTAGAGATGGCTGCTCCTGCTCTTCCTTATTGCTCTCATCATTCCCCAAAGCTTCTTTCCACCAGAGAGACAGCAGACAGTAACAACCCAGACGAGTAGCAGCAACAAGGCTCTGATTGACAGTGTCCAGTTCTACACAAAATACTACACTACTATCATTGGGCTTTACCAATGATAGGCAAAGGCCCTGATCCCTACCGCCACCATCTCGTAATGTTGCTGAGTGTGTAATAAGTACAAGATCCATACAAGAGTAAACATTCTCAAGTCTTTGAGAAATAAAACAATTATGATTAACTTATAAGTACTACCACTCACTGTTAGAAAATATGGCCTTTTTCTTCTTTTTCATTTCCTACTATAGTTGCAAACCAGAATAGAAATAGATACATACATTTAAATATAGCCTCAAAACTATACAGAAGTCTGCCCCACAAATTGCACAAAAGAATACATCACCTACTTCTTCCACCAAGCTCATGTGACAATTGCACCCCCCACCCACCCACCCTCACTTATTCTTTTCCTATTGCTTTCCCAGTCATTGCTAGGCCGGCATGTACACCCACTCTCAGTGACACCTCTTCCTCCACCTGTCTGGCTCACCTGGTGGTTCATCTGTTACGATCCCCACCCCAACCCCTTCCCTTCACCCATCACCTCTATCACTGGAATAGCTCCTCCTCCTGGCCCAGCCAGCAGTGATGCCTTCTGGCTACTGATGCTGGATTTTGTTTATGGGATGGCTAAGCAGCCCTTAAAATGGCAGCTATCTTGAACCATAATCACAAGATCTCAGTTTTTCTTCCTGCAAGCTATCTTTTAAAAGCTTTAATATTCCAATCAACTCCCAACCCCCATTTTTGGATGTCTGTGCAAACCTGGGGGCTGTCCCAAACTTTTACAAACATTGCCCCAATCTGTACCTGGTCCCATTGTGTGGGGTTTTCAGTACACACTGCGTAGGCCAGGTTCAAAATCTGATACATGATGTGCAACATTAAAGTATAAAGTCTCTCTGCTCCCATGTCCACTCAAATGGGTACCTTTTCCTTAAAAGTTAAATTGTGAACTATTTTCTGATATGCACAGAAACTGTAAAAAAATGAAGGGAATTTGGGCAGCACCTAGGCTGTTGTAACAACCAAAGATGCCATGTAAAACACGGTGGCAATAGACCCCAGGAGAAGCCAAGGTTACATCCAACTCCAGCTTCTCTCCATGTCCACATGCTTCACCCTCCTTGCCATGCCAGAGAGAATGGTGAGGATCAAGCAGGCAGTCTGCGTGGGTCACAATAAAATGAGGTGAATGAGCAACATTTAAGAGCTGAAAGAACAGGTGGAGCTGGTGAGCAGGAAAGTACAGCTGGGGGGGAAGAAATGAGGGATAGGAAGCAAAAGAGTTCACATTACAACTGAATCTTTCTCCATTTTGTCATTATACTGACCTCTGCGGTATACACTGCTGTTCCATGTGCTGCAGAGAAGGAAGAGGAGAAGTGTAACTACCAGGCTCACAATCAGGCTGCGGATTAACTGTGTATGATGGCACATGGCATTTATTTGGATGCAAGTTCTGTGAGGAAACCGGTATTATGAAAAGGTAACTCACAAAAGATTGTTGCATTGGTGTCATGAGTTGACGGCATCTATCAGGCAAACTTCCAAATCCGTCCCTAAACTAACCATGTCATTTTCAGACCTTGTCATTTTCTCACATCCCCCTCTACCCCACAGGCTACATGGTGATCCTCTCCAGTTATCTAACCACACACACACACACACACACACACACACACACACACACACACACACACACACACACACACACACACACACATATATATTATATATAATCCATCACACACATATATTATCAGGGGTCCCTTAACATCAATGGGACCCACCGTTTTCCCCTCTCTGGGAGAGTTTTAAATTTAAATTCAGATATTTGCTGGACGCCGTTTTATTGTATTAACTGTTGTTTTAATGGATTTTTAGCTCATAGCAAATAGAGTTGTGTATTTATTATTATTAAATTATTTATTTGTATTAGCCATTTGCTTCACTTGTTGGGGTTGGGTTTAATTATTTTTGTGGGGAAGTTTGTGTTGTACACTGCCCTTCTGGGATATTTATTAATTAATGGATTAATTAATGGATTAATTAATGGATTAATTAATGGATTAATTAATGGATTAATTAGTTAATTAATATTTGTAATCTATCACCTATATTTGTTGTTATATAAAAATTACTTCTTTTTTCAAATACAGGAATGACATTTCAACTACAGCCAATGCATGTTATGTTTTTCACAGAACATTCCAGTGACATCTCCAGTTAAAGGGGGAGATAACATGTGATTAGAAAGACCATTTGGGGGTGAGCGGGTTATCAAATGTAATGAATAATAATAATAATTCCTTGTCTGAGACCCTGGAAAGCTGCGGCCAGTCAAAGTAGGCAGCAGTAGACTGGATGAGCAAATGGTTTGCCACAATATAAGACAGCTTCAAGAGTTCCAACCCCCATTTTAAAAAAAACATCATGCTTTTCAAGGCCACCAACTTAAACCAGTTTAAAAGGCAATCCCCTCCCCCTTCTCCGGGAAGCCTAGGAACTAGTTCTGTGAGGGAGCTGAGGATTGCATAAGAAAATTCTCAGCATTCTCTCCAAGATACAATTTCCAGTAATTGGTGGCAAAAGACATATTTAAACAGGGGTACACTTGCCATTTACAGAGCTCTGCTTGTACTGCTCCCATTGATTGTGACTGAGCTCTCCTTTCCCAGCTCTTTTCATAATTGCATGCTAAAATCATATTCCACCATCTCTTACCATTTGAACAGATGCACGCCTTGGAGAATAGGGAAGACTCGGTGGGTATTCCGTGTGTACAGGCTCTGGAGTTGCAATCACTGTTGGCTCACCCCAACATCTCAATAAACAGAAATATAAAAATATTGAATTACACCACTAACTCCTTCCAAAGCTTTAAAGTGACTGTATGTTTGTTTTATAGGGCGTCCTTCCCCACGTGGGCTCAGGGAGATTTACAGCATATATTATCCACAGTTTAGAATACAGTTGAAGACTGATACATCCAAAAGCTTGAAAAAATGCAATATTGAGTCTGAGCTATGGATCAGTAAATACCTGATTCAAATCTTACCTATTATGAACTCACTGCCTTAGGCAGCCCAGTCTCTCTCAGCATGAGCATCCCGCCCCCTTCCCACCCATAGGTAAATAACATTATTATACTGTAGTAGCAGCAATGGTGGAGTGATTAAGAGCAGGTGCACTTTAATCTGGAGAACTGGGTTTGGTTCCCCGCTCTGCTACTTGAGCTGTGGAGGCTTATCTAGGGAACTAGATTAGCCCGTGCACTCCAACACACAACAGCTGGGTGACCTTGGACTAGTCTCTTCGGAGCTCTCTCAGCCCCACCCGCCTCACAGGGTGTTTGTGGTGGGGGTGGGGAAGGGAAAGGAGATTGTAAGCCCCTTTGAGTCTCCTTACAGGAGAGAAGGGGGCGGGGTACAAATCCAAACTCCTCTTCTTCCAACCCTACCTTACAGGATAACAGTAAGGTTATGATTATGAGTGCTCTGAACACTTGAGACTGTTGTACAAATGCTAATCATTTAAGAGTTAGAGAGGAGGATCAGGAAGGAGTGAGGAATACTCACCTACATTGCTCTACCAGTGGCATTAGGGAATGAACCCAACTGTCTTTTGTTAAATGAAAGAACAGCAGAATGAGCAGTATAGGAACCACTACGAAGAAGAATCCAAATACCCAATTTTTTGTTGTCTCGTCCATTCCTGGGGTGGGGGAGAGAAAGATGAGAAGCAGTTTTGGTTATTTTTTTTCCTAAACTCACTCTTGCAAAGCTTTTTCAAGTTCACGTGACAAACAAGAACAGAAATGGAGTTGCCACAGCACACAAGGGCCTGGCTTGTCCTTGCAGGCAGCCCCCAGCACAACAGTGTTGGCTAAAAGGCTTGCAGCAGTCCTGAAGATACGAGCAGCACCCACACAGTGATAACTGGTGTGTACATACCAGCTCATGTTCACTGACTGAATTATCCCATAGCCTCTACAATGAGGTAGCAGCAAGCAGAATTAGCCACATTGGTTTGACCAGTGGCTCCATTCTTACATTTGGATGCTAGTGCTTGGGCCTAACTCAAAGTCTTTTGTTAAACAATGAACATATGAAGCTGTTTTATTTAGATCAGTTTAGTGGAGTACTGCTTATGCCAACTGATGAGAGGTCTCAAGCAAACATGGTCTTTTTAACACCTGATATCAGAGATCCTTCAACTCGAGAACCAAGGATCCTTCCACACACAAAACACATACAATGATCTAAGCTATTCCCTGGGCCATGGTCCCTATACAATGGTCATGGCGATGCCTTGCAGGAACAGGAACCTCTCCAACCTCTTGTTCAGCATCAGAAGCTCAAATAAAGTTGCACTTGTGATAGCTGAAGCAAGAGGTGAGATAGTGGGAGTTTCAGGAGAGCAAATGGAACACAATCAGGGGGGCAGAGGAGTATACATAATCCTCAGCAGTTACTTTGCAGCATCCTAAATTGGTTGCTGGTAGAGTTGAGAGACTGAACTCTACTCCAGGAAGTCACTAGTTCAGATCTCTCCTCTAACGAGTTCAATGCATGGCCTCAGGGAAACTGCATTCTTTCAAAACAGACAGAATAATAGTGGACCACCTGAAAGGGATGTGATAAAAATTACAAGAAAATGAATGTGAGCCACTTCGAAGGATGCAAATGCTGCATAAAACACAATACTAATCATATTACTACATGCTACATGCAAATGCTACATGCAAACGCTACATAAGCACAATACTAATCATACTAAACACAATGCTAATCATAAGCCAAAGCTTAGAGTCAAGGTCTAAAACTCCAGTCATCTAACAGAAGAAAGGACTGGGTCACACAGGAGCCTGTGAATCATATCAGACACATTTTTGAGAGCTGCTTTGGATATCAGTAGAGAGTCTTGTTCAACTCACCTACATTCTCTCCCTCACTCAGAGATTAACAAAGAAGAACCCAGGTACTGAAAGAATGCTACAGACAAGTAGTAGTGTCTTTGTGAAGGTTAGAAGGCTCTCTATGGTTATCAGTAGTAGCCAATGTGTTATTTTCGGTTACATTCTTCCAAAACAAGTTAAGCCTTACCACCTTTGGGCACATAAATACAAATATAGCTGTGTCCTGTCATGTCCTCGTTTATGATTCCAAGAAGTATGATACTAGATCTTTTCTAGTATCACTTCAGCCAAAACAATGAGCAATGAATTCAATAGGGAAGAAAGTTGCTGTAGCTAAGATGTCTTCGAATCTCTCCTCGGCAATGAACTCATTCAAATGGCCTTGGGTAAGTCATTCCCTCTCTGCCTCATCCCCCACCCAAATATTCCATGAAGACAATAATACCAGCGCGAAGGCGTGAGCTGTGGCAGCTCTGGGACCCCCGCATGGAAGCGTGTGAACAGCCCCAGGGCTCCACCAGTATCCTGTATACCGGTGTGCAGCTGCTTCACTGGCCTGTGCGGAAAGGCCCTCAGAGCGCACTATAAAACGATTTTAAAATATTAACCCCTTAACTGAAAGCTTGTATAAACAAAAGTGGTTTGGCCCGGTGCCTAAAAGAGAATAATGTAGGCGCCAGGCAATCCTCAAAGGAGAGGGCATCCCAGATGTGAGGTGTTGTCTCTAATCACCAACCACTTCACCTCTGAAAGCAGCGACACGGACCGCAGGCCTTGTGAGGCATATGTTAATAGGTGGGCTGGACAATATCTTTGATAGAATTCAGAGGAAAGGTGGGAACAAGCAAGGAGATCAGTTTGCTACAGTCTCCAGATGGCTACAGCTCTTCCCTGGACCGTGTCACCTCAGCTTAATCATTCTATTTCTTCAACTCTCTCTGGGTGTGTGTGTGTACTCGGAAGTCATAACTGACTTATGGTGGCCACAAAGAGTCGCCATAAGGCAAGAGACATTTGCAGGTGGTTTGCAATTGCCTTCCTCCATGTGGGTTGAGAGAGTCCTGAGAGAACTGTGACTGGCCCAAAGTCACTCAGAAAATTTCAGGTGCAGGAGTGGGGAACTGAACCCAGTTCTCCAGATCAGAGCCTGCTGCTCTTAACCACTATGCCACACTGGCTCTCAGTTCTTCATCTACCTTTCAATAACCTCCTCAAAATGCTATTATTCTATATTAAAATTTCCCCCTCTTTCCCACATGTGTACCACATCCCTGCAAGACCTGTTTTCTAAAAGTAGCCCATCAATCTAATGTATTCTTCAGGAGAGACTAAGATTGCACAGCATGACTTGGAAAATGAACTAAATAGTTACCAACCTGAGCTATTACCCGGGTAATAGCCGGGTACATAGTCTGGGTGCTGTAGAGGGTACAAAGTATCGGTCTGCTGCTTAACTGAGTACGTATTATCTACCAGCTGTTGATTCGGGTTCGTTTTATCTGTCTGCGGTTGTTTCTGGATCGATCTTCGATAACGTAAGGCCTTTGGGGAAGGGGTTGCCTTATTGTCTGCATTGAGTGCAACATGCAGTGCAGAGTCTGTTCTCAAATAATAAATATATTAGGCAGCAATGTTGCAATATCATTGGAAGCTAGAAGCAAGACCCTCCTTCACCAGCCACACCTCTGTGACACAGCAGATGTATACGATCTGCAACAAGTCACTTGCTGTCCAGGCAATGTTTACCTTTGGGCTTTGTTTCTAAAGACGCCCCAAGATAAATTGCCTTCATTTAAAGAACCTCAGCCAAGGAAGAAGCAGCATATAAAAATCCAGATATGCAGGAGAGCTTTAAAGAAATATGGGGAAATCCATACAGCAGGAAAAGCAGGCTTTTTGTTGGTTTTTCTTTATACTTTCCCCCCTTTCTTTGCCCTTCTTGTTTTTTTCTCCCTGACCCTCTTTTCTCCCCTTCTTTGTCGTTTAATCCTTCCTGCTTATTTGAAAACATCTCTGTTGTATGTATGGTGGTAAAAGCAGGGGTGGAAAGCGTAAAAGGTCTGTAAGAAAACATCTGACTTTTTAAATCAAGAGAAACTTTAGAGAGGATTTAAATTGTAAGAACGGTGTTTAAGGAATGGAACAGGGCAGGTTGGAGATGTAAGCAGGGGTGAAAGAAACCTGAAGAATAGTGATTTAAAGGTAATTTTGTTGGTTGACTAGTGGGCCCTAAACTTATTAAAATGTAAAATAATAACTGTAACATTAATAGAATAATCTTTTCAGATTCTAAAGTTAATAAGCCATCAGTCCAAAAAGGTGCTATCTTCAATTAGCTTATGTTAAACATTGAATTTTTCAACAATAATTTAAAACCGTTTTCTCTGGATGAGCGTGTTGCACAGGCTTGTAAGTAGCTACTTGGCTAGTTGCCTTTGGTAAATAAAGAATGATGTTTCATGACCAGAAAGAGATACTTCCCCCCACCCCTTTTCAAGTCTTTGTTGCCCCACATGACTGTATTTGCATATGTAAACAGGCAAACTAGTGAAAATGTCTGTGGATTAGTATCTGGACTTATTTGCCACATGGATTTTAAAATGTGTTGTTATATATATTTGTATGCTTTCTAATTCTGATTTTTTTTAAAAACTGCCTTAAGCCAGTCTAGTTATCAAGGCCAAGGTGGGATACACATTTTTAATAAATGCATATATTTGGAAATAATCTTATTTTAACTTGGATACAGTTGCTCTTGCAAAAAGTGGCCCAAGAGAACAAGCCCCAGAATTAGAAAGATTCACATTTCACCCCACCTTAAAGTACAGCAGCCAGAAGTTTCCAAAGGCAGATAAATCAAAGCCCAAGTTCCACTTCCACTTGTAAAGTTAAACCTAAGAGACAGAGTCAGCCACCACCAAGTTAGCCAATCGGAACTTAGCTACTTGGAAGCAGCTAGGCCCTGCACCTGCAGTTCCTTCACCTACCACTGACTGCAGGAGGATGGGACACACCACAGAGTTCTCCTTAGGATACTTGCCATTATACGTAGGACCGCTGTCCACGCTGCCCCCGTAGCCTTTGGAGTCACAGTAGGGGGGAGCCCATCCTGGATGACAGTGGCAGTTCTTATTACTGTTGCACACCTGTTTGTTTAAAAAAGCATATTATTAACCTAATTTTGTAAAGAACCAGGGATTTCAAATTTCAAATCACAGATTACAGCAGTGGGACCTGAGATACTTTTCTTCAGCTCTACCATAATAACTTGGCCCACGTGGCACTACTTGCTCTATTTGTGCTTATTGGATATATATGTTTCTCCAACATGGGAAACCCCATTCCTCCAGGGTGATTTCAGTCAAGACAACAGCACAGAGGGGAAGGTTTAGGCATTCTCCACTTGCGCGCTAGGATCCTGATCAGCACTGGTCTTCTGTGAGTTCCCAGTGTGGAACTTGCAGCATACATCTGATTGAAAGTCCTCAAGATGGACCTGGACACACTGAAAGGACTGTGACATGTGTAGTTTGTCTTTTAACCTCCCTGCTTTGCCCACATAGTTATTCCTCTCCACATGGCCAGTGTGAAGCTCTAGTCCAACTGACCTGTCACTTTCCTCGAATAAGTCCATTTGTGAACATTCTGTGCTACCTGTTTCATTCTTTTGGAACTCAGAATGTTTGTGAATATTCCAGGACAGCTCATCCAAAACTCAGGAGCTGGGAATTTAAGGGTGGTTCTTCTGGCCTGTAAGTCAGCTATTATAAACTGTCAGACAAAACAAACCTCAGTGTTACATCCCAGGTGAAATACACACTTATATGTGATTTTTATTTTACTTACCCCATGTCCATTACATTTATCATGTATGTCACAGTCATAACCCAGAACAGCTACATCTACGCACTGGTAGTGCTTACATATCTGGAAAAATAAACACACAACACCCCAAATTCATGATGACCGGGGCTGCAAGCTTGAAAATCAACTCACCATTCAATCAAATTTTAACTCCTAAAAGCTTTCTTCGGAGATTAAATGTTGCCCCACAATGAACTGGTGGGTTTGCAAATCAAAATTCTGGGCCTGCTGAATAGCCCATACAACGTTGCAGAGCGCAACAGAGTTTATATGTAGAGAAATCTCCTGGTTTACCTTTCCAGGGGCACATTTTGTGCCTTCATTCACCATCCCTGGATCTGGTACATCTGACCCCAGCTGGAAGTCCACTCCCCAACAGACGCTGCCTTTGATGCGAGACTGAATAATAGCAGGCTCAATCCCAAAGACTGGGAGAGTTTTCACATTCTCACACTGCAGCTTCCCACACATGGCGTTCCTGCAGCATGACATTTTAAATTACTGTTATGATTGCTGGCATGATTTAGGGATTTACAGAAAGTGACACTCCCTGACAGTAACCCTTGAATCAGGTATCAAAAGAGCAAGACTGATGTTGGTATAATTGCATGATGAGAGCCTGGGTTTATGTATGTCACTGGCATGGATAAACAAAACGAGATAAAGGCACATGAACCTTATCTGCCGAATGGGAATTTACCTTGCTATTTGTTAGTTAACTGCAGCAAGTCCAAAGAGACTAAAAAGCATGCCCACTGTCAGAGGCAGTGTGTTTCTTTTGACATTTGGTGCTGCTTCTTTGCCACAACTGCCCAAGGTAGGTCACAAGAATATAACCCACTTTAAAAAAAACACTCATAGCAATATAATCAAACACAGAAACCCACTGGACCAGCTAAAAACTGAAGCAAACTACAAACAACTAAAACAGAAGTAAAAACAAACTGCAACTGATTTTAAAAACATAATATGCACCAAAACCAAATTAAATTATCATTATTCCCCCTCCCATAGTACAAATTGAATAATATTTGCTGGGAGAGGCGACAACAGAGGCATTCTTTGGCCTCTGTGCTCTGCTCATAGGCCTTCCAAAGTGCCTGGACAGCCAGCTGAATTTCATCTGATCCATCAGGACTCTTCATATTTTCTAAATGCTGCACTTGCAATTCATTATTGACTAACGATGCATCTCCTAGCTGCCTATTTCTACAGCAACTTGCCCATCTCATATCATTCTGCAGACCAAACTGTATGTGGCCTGGGGCACCTAGATTTTGTTTATGCACAACCCATTCCTGACTCAAATGAAGTATAGCATCAAAAGTGCACAAGGATGCAAATAGCCCCCCTGTCATGCTTAATTCTAGTCAGGTATCAGAGCTGGACCAAGGAAAACTGCTGGAAATAATGAACTGACAGCAGGCAATGCAGCTGGGGGAAGATTCACCTCCCCTCATCTGCATGCATGTTTTAATGCAAGAATGATAGTCCCACCGACCCACTTGCTGGTTTATATATGACAGTGGAAAACTTGCGATGAAACAAATACTGCTGTTCTTTGCACTCTGGTGCAAAGCATGCACCCCCAACCTCTTGGTTTGACCCTTGGCAATCTAGCTTATATATGTCCTTCAATTAAACACTCCTAGCCTATATATGTCCTTCAACAGAACCCACAACAGCTGCAAAAAATTCATTGCATGTGAAGCCATATCAACCTACCAGCTTGAGCATTTCTTGTAGTCGTGGCCATGATAACCGCAGTTTCCAAACCTGTCGCCTTTGGAATTCACTTCCGAAAAGCAAACCTCAGGGGCGGTCTTTGCCTCTGCAAAACAGATTTAGAAAACTAGGTTAGCAATCAGTGCATCACTCACACGTGTGGCACATGAATTTGCTCCTCTAGTGCAGTGATCCACAACCTGGTGCCCACGGGTGCTATGTTGCCTACAAGTGTCTTCTTCAAAGAACCAATCCTGCCTTTCTTCCCCCTCATTATAGCAACAGCAGCTTCTGAAAATCCAGGAGGCCATGCAGAAATAGCTGCTCCCATCATAGTAAGATATTTGGCTTGGAATCTCTCAGCATTCCGGGATTGTTGCCCATGGCAGCCATTTTGTGACTGATTCTGCCTCCCACAGTAGCCATTTTGTGGTGATGCTCCACAATCTTTCTCAGAATTTCAGAAGTGCTTCCAGGCTTACCAATGTTGGAGAGTGGACTCCTGCTCTATGGTGCTGTAGCAAGAACAGCAACATAAAGCAATTGAGCAAGCAAGAATGGTTTATGCCACTGTTGAATAAACAAACCACTTCTTCCACATGCATGCATATATACATACCACAAATTTCAGACTACTTAGCAGCATGAGTGCCTCAAAGGCTCCAGTTTAGACAATATAAATAATACTCTATTGCTTCATACACACACACACACACACACACACACACACACACACACACACACACACACACACACACACACACACACACACCCGCATGTGCATAAGTTGCCCAAGCTTCTGCAACTTGCTCAATCAGGGCCAAATGCTTCAGCCAAACCACAGGTAGGTCTCCCATGAGGTATGGAAAGGAATCTTCTTCAGGTGCTAGTTTTCAGATGTAAAGGACAGCAGAATGAAAGATAGAATTAGCCCCAAGTGTCAACAGGAGCCAGCAAAAAATCTCACTGAAACCAGTAGAAAATGGGCAGTGCTGGAACTGGAATGTGCCTTGTGTTAATTAGTAAAAGGATTAGTGAGAGGTTGAGATTTTCTGCCTGAGGAATCAAAACAAGCCAAACTTACTGACAAGCTAATTGCAGGAAAGTGGAACACTGTTAGGATTGCTAATCCTCTAGGATTCTGCATAAACAAAATACTCAGTGGAAACTGCATGTTCAGCACTGAAACTGGTATCTTTAAGAATCCTAGAAACTATAACTGATTCAAAGAATGAGAATTCTCTAACGGAGTCTTCCCTGCACAATTCACCAAACTAAAATTCCAAGGATTCTTTAAAAGAAGCAAACAAACTTATAAATTTTTAGTATTCCTATGAAATCCATAAAGAAATGCTAATTCCTTGATTACAATTGCAGCCTCTGTTTGTGCAGAAACCAACAAAGTCAAAACTTGTATGTGTTTTCACCGAAGAGGAATAAGATGATAGACAACCATCCTCCTTACTTGAGCCAAAGATGGCCTGGCACTGTGCGTCGTAATACTGGCACATCCCATTGTAGCAATAAGCTTCGTCGTTGTGGCATGGGTGCCCATTCTGCATGGCAACATCTTGTGGGCAGAATGGGGACGTCCCGTTGCAGTACTCAGGGAGGTCACACTCACTGGCACTCTCTCGGCACTCAGTGCCTTGGGAAAGGTACTAGCATGGGACCAAAAAACATAGGGGCCAATGTCAGTTGCCACTCATTTCCAGTGCAGCAATAAACTCAAAGAAATTCAGTGATGTAGACTCAATAGTCCAATAACATCACCCCACAACAAGGCAAAAAAGCACAAACAAAACAGTTGGTATTCACAATAACCTTTAGAAGAAGAAGAGCTTGGATTTATAACCCCCCCCCCATTTTCTCTCTTGTAAAGAGACTCAAAGGGGCTTACAATCTCCTTTCCCTTCCCCCCCCCCACAACTAACACCCTGTGAGGTGGGTAGGGCTGAGCTCCAAAAAGCTGTCACTAGCCCAAGGTCACCCAGCTGGTGTGTTTTGGAGTACACAGGCTAATCTGGTTCCACAGCTCAAGTAGCAGAGCAGGGAATCAAACCCAGTTCTCCAGATTAGAGTGCACCTGCTCTTAACCACTATGCCACTGCTGCTCCTACAGTATAATAATGTTATTTACCTATGGGTGGAAGGAGGAGGATGCTCAAGCTGAGACAGACTGGGCTGCCTAAGGCAGTGAGTTCATAATAGGCAAGATTTGAATCAGGTATTTCTCGATCCATAGCTCAGTCTCAATATTGCATTTTTTCAAGCTTTTGGATGTAACAGTCCTCAACTGTATTCTAAACTGCGGATGATATAGCACTTATTGTTGTGTGGGAAACCTTTCAGCGTGCCCAATCTCAGGACGTGGACAGAATTCTTGGACGTTTGAGACCAGCCACATACTGCCATTTTGCTCCTTCTGGCTGCTTTAATCTGCTGGCAGGGGGATCCCAATTTGCTTCTGGCCCCGACTCTGGTGCTGGTTTTGACCTTTAAAGTCCTATATGGAGCCTGCATAATTTAAGGAAAGACCTCTCCCATATGAACCTGCCCATCCACTCCAGTCATCACAAATTTATCCTACCGTTAACTCAAGGTCCGAACACCACACTTTTTACCCTGTCTACAGCCATATAACCAGGGTACGTCAGGTGAAAAGAAAAAGCAGCAGACTTAAGGTTACCCAGAGAATGGATATGAACCCATGTTTCCCTGGTCTTAGTCCAACATACTAGCCACTACCCCACAGTAGCTCTAATGCAGACCAAGCTATCTTTACCATACTTTACAGCCTTAAGTTCTAGTATAATGTCCCCCTTGTCTCAGCTTTTTCTTATAACACTTAAGGATAGGAAGGTCTTACATAACAGTTCAGACAGCAGTCTCCATAAGCACACTCAGTTCCTGAGCGGAGTTTACAAGTTCCTGGTTCACAGCAAGGATCGGATTTACATTCCTTCAAAAGTTAGGGAAAGAGGGGGAAAAAACGGAGGAAAAAGGAGGTCATTCTCAGTTTTCAACGCTGCAGACACTTCATTGAATATAGTAAGCTCATCTCAGACCAGTGCTAAGGCAGATACAACATTTAGCCATGGTTAAGGGTTTTATTTAAACATTTCGAGAGCCAGCCCAAGTAGAGCCACATCCTCCTAGGTTCACTGAAGTCCACTGGCAGGGCGGTGCAGCTGCGCACTGCAGTCAGCCCTCTGGCCTCTTGGGTGGGCATGGCCAGCATGATCTCCATGCAGAGCCACTGTTGCAGCAATTTCCCCCCTTCATCTTAAAAAACTACTATCAGTTTTTAAACTTTTTCTGTGAATGTAAGAACAGAATAAAATTCTTGTTGGATTAGACAAAATGCCCGTTCAGTCCAACAGCCACCATCCAGATGCTTTTGAAAGCTTACAAATAGTAATGAAGGTCTCCAGTTTATCTGGCCCCAGTATACGGTATTTAGAGACATATTGGCCTTGGTGAAGTGGCAGAGTCTCATTAAAAAAAATAGCTTTCCATATAGCTGGCAAGGTATGGCTCAAAGGAGAAGAGAACCAGCGAGCGAAACTAAAGCTGGCAACATACAAAATAGCACTTTTAAAAAGCCTATAAACATGCAATAGATGGGCCAGATATTTTAGACACAGCCCATCAAACCCCACTAGAAGTTAATGTGACCTATGCAAGTGCACAATTATGTTCTCATGCAGCTCCCATTCTTTCAATGAAAACGCCAGATTTCAACCCCAAACTGGAATCCCATCAAATATTCGCTACTGCCCCAATAAGAGGTGCCTCTTTGCAATCCCAGTTGCCAACCTCTGGTGATCCACAATCGCAATCCTCTCCAGCATCCACTAACTTGTTGCCACAGTATGGAGGACTATAGGTTTCTTCTGGCCTAGGAATATTAAGAAGGCAGCTTCCACCTTTGTTCAGAGTTAGCTTTTCAAAGTCTTCTGCACTGCAGCTGCTGAAGTTCATGGCTCCACTGAAACACAGAACATAAAAACAGTCCTTAACCTAGGCACACTCAGCCTCTAAAGCACACGGTCAGGTTACATCAGTTTTATCACCATAGCTTATTCTGCCCCAGTGAAACTTGCACTGTAGTGTGCTGAGAATTCTATAAAAGATCTTCTAAGACCCGATCACATAATTACAGGAGAGCGAGTGACTATCAAACCCACAACAGATGAGGCCATAAAATAATAGCATTTCAGAAAACACATCCAGAGAACCCTCCAGATCAAGACACAGCTGAGCAGAAAGTGAAAGGGCCTGATAAAGAATAGGTCTTCATCTACCTGAAGGAGTCTCAAAGTGGTTTACAATCACATTCCCTTCCTCTCCTCACAACAGACACCTTGTGAGGTAGGTGGGGCTGAGAGAGTTCTGCAGAACTGTGACTGGCCCAAGGTCACCCAGCAGGCTTCGTGTGGAAGAGTGGGGAATCAAACTTGGTTCTCCAGATTAGAGTCTGTCTCTCTTAACCACTATACCAGGGGTAGGGAACCTGCGGCTCTCCAGATGTTCAGGAACTACAATTCCCATCAGCCTCTATCAGCATGGCCAATTGGCTATGCTGGTAGGGGCTGATGGGAATTGTAGTTCCAGAACATCTGGAGAGCCGCAGGTTCCCTACCCCTGCACTATACCATGCTGGCTCTCCAGTGAACATGGACTTTATGCAATACTTTGTGAGATTTCTTTTGCATAAGACTTGGCATTAGAACTAGCAAGATATGAGCCTTCACAATCATGTTTCAAAAACACAAAAGGGGCATCTACAAAAAGTGGCCACATCTGGTGTCTGGTATTCCTGGGTTTCACATGGCTACCATTACCTCCCTAATTGGCTGCAGTTATAGTCTGCTACTCAAAAGCCATCCAGGAGCACAAACATTACTTACGAGGCTCCAGAGCTCATAATGCAGTTCTTTATTTCACAGGTGCAGGTTCTTTCATCATCATGGTTCATTCCCAAGTTATGGCCAAGTTCATGAGCAACAATGGAAGCGAACATCTGCACGCTCATCTGTCCAAACTGAAAGGTGAAGTGAAAACAAACAAGCAAGTGAAAGAAAGTAACCATAGTTTAACTAAGGGCCAAACTACATGTTATGTTTTTTAATGAGTTGGGTCCAGGTTGCCCATGATTACTCCCCTCCCAGCCATTTCAATTTCAGAAAATGGCATAGTGCCGGACAAGAGTTCCTCTTTCCACTGTGCCATCTTCCTAAGCCCAATCAGGATTCCAAGGACTTTTAAAATGTCTTTCCCCATAGCTGCTTTGTGATTGCCGGAAAAGCAAAGTGGGTCCCAGGAACCCAAATTCACCTCATAAAGAAGTAGCATGTTGTTTGACCCTAAGGACAGATTTTTCAGGATAAGGTCTCATTCAAAGAAACAAAGGCCCCTTCCGCACATGCAAAATAATGCATGTTCAAACCACTTTCACAACTGTTTGCAAGTGGATTTTTCTATTCTGCACAGCTTCAAAGAGCACTGAAAGCAGTTTGAAAGTGCATTATTCTGCATGTGCGGAATGAGCCAAAGTGTCTTGTGGATCCCTAGTGACTAGCACTATTAAATACTACTGTGCTTTCTTGAGCCAGAGTACCACTTATGGAGAGATGGATACAAACTAAAGAAGCACAGCAGGGGGTAAGAGATGCTCTTGCAAAGGGAGGCCAAAAGGCATAGGGCATGTTGGGAAAAAAACTGTAGCGCACAGATTAAAAAATAGGCAGTGAAGAGCATAGACATCTTTCATCAGAATGAGAATGGAGCAGCTCCAAACTGCTAAGGAACTTCCCGGGCAGGATGAAACAGAGTATGTAAACCAGTATAGATGGACAATTACTTTTTTAGGATTGCTTTTCTTGGCAGCTTGTAGATTTTATATAGATGTACTGCAACTTGTATTATAATTTTATAGTATTTTCACCTCGTGCTGAGGAGTTGTTGTGTGTATCATGTTTTAAGGCTGAAAGCTAGGAGGATGGAAGGTCTTCGAAATAAATGCGCAACAGGCTCATTTCAACCCACAGTTTCCACCACAGACATCATAACCTCAGTTTTTGATTTTACAGAGAAGCAATAAACCACGTCCTACCACATTAATCCCTCCGGCGTGACTTTTGGAACATACTGTTCCCACATAGGCCATTCCTGCTGTTCCACCAAACGCTCTTTTTCTGAAATATATCAAAACAAAAAGCAAGCAAAAGCATGATCAGTTATTGCTGGACATAAAATATACCTCCCATATTTATAACCATAAACAACATTGCAACCAAACCCCTTTCTTTAGCCTACTCCTAATTTCTGCCTGCAGGCCTTTAAGTGCTCTTAGTGATACAGTGGCTGGGGATGGGGAACTCTTACAGAACAAACTGTGCACTGTCATGTCTTCGGCGCAAGATTAGGTCCTGTTCTCGCCACTGGACAAAGTTAGAAAGAACATCCCCTGCACCTCCTTCTATGCTGATCCTATTTGTCTTTGTCCAGATCTCCAAGCCCACTAAGACGACACGGATATTCAGCATACTGTATATCTAGAAAAGCAGAAAGACATGAAGAAAAAAGTGGGAATTAGTATGGGGTTCACCAAGGTTAATTAGTTATCTCAGTTATTCCTAAACTGTGTGGTAAGGAACTCTGTTCAGTCCGGAGGAGCTGAAGGCTGCTTTGAAAAATTAAGCCAGCAGGTCGCATACATCTACCATTCTATGTCCCTACAGCAAACTGACTTCCCTCTCTCTGCCAGGAATAATTACATCATCCTGAGAAAAGGACACACTGAGAGTTCTGTTCAGTTTATTTAATACAGTCATGGACCAGTACAGTAAAACTCAGAACAAAAATATTGCACAACAACCTCTGGCTAGCAGATTTACCAACCAAAGCCTTCTGCATTTTCAAAGCACTGTAGCAGAGCTTCACTTCTATATAAGAAACTGTGACATCCTTATCAGCAAGCAAATAGTTTATCATAGTTTACCACAAAGTCATCAGTGTGTCCTAGGGGGCTGAAGGCTCCGTGCAACAGAGGTAAAACTAAACGGGTCCTATCGTCTCTGTACCACTCACAATAAAGTAAGACATGAGCAAGTGTTTCCACTGTACCAGCACTACAGTGGCAAAGGTGGGCTTCCATAGGTCAATGTTGAAATCTCCCTGTAAGCAAGGCCCCTGAGAGAGCAATAAAACAAGCTCTAGAAAAAGCCCACCTGAACTTGCAGAAAGTAACAGTGGTTAGATATGCAGCAGCAGAAAGTCCCGCCCCTTGATTTTATTATATATAGAGTTGGAAGAAGGATCAATTCATTTTGAAATTCTATATCCAAAATACACTGGTTAATCTTTTTTTTTTTTTTTTTTGCTTTTTAAAGTCCCATTTCAAAAAGTTGGTCTGGGGGGTACACTGAGATTTTAAGCAACAGGTGATCACACAGGGAAATCTTAGGGGCTTATCAGTCACAGCAGCAAAATTATGAAACACCCTCTCCAGGGATATTTGCCTGTCCCTTCTATCACTCTCCTCGGCCAGTGAGTGAAGATTTTCTTGTTTTGTCTGGTGCGCCCTCAATGATCCCTCATTCTTGTATTTTGATCTTAATTGCACATATAAATAACAAGCTCTGTTTTTAATTGGTTCTAAAATGTATTTTTACTATGCTGTTGTAATTCTTAATTGCTTTGGTGGCCCTGATTGGCTAGAAAAGCAGGATGTAAACATTGTAAACAAACATTATCCAACAAGTGATTAAACTGTGGAATTCACTGCCAGAGGATGTAGTGATGGTCACAAGCACAGACAGATTTAAAAGGAGACTAGACAGATTCAAGGAGCTTAGGCCTGGCTACTAGCCATGGTGAATAAAGGAAACCTTTATTTAGAGGCAGTAAACCTCTGATCACTAATGTCCTGATCACCAATGTCAAGAGGCAACATTAGCGGAAGGTCGTGTATTTTTTTATGCCCCGTTGTTGGCCCTTCAGAGTAACTGGTTGGCCACCGTGTGAGAGAGAATGCTGGGGGAGATGGACCACAGTTCTGACCCAGCACGGCTCTTACATTCTTAAACAAACAAATAAATGAATAGAAGAGTTACCACAGTCCAGAAAGCACAGTTCTATCTCTGAGTGACTGAGCAAAGCGAGAATCAATCTGGGAGCTGTCCGCATGCCCCAGTGCTCAAAGTTGCAAAATTTGACTTTTGACAGTGTAAAATTTGGATTTTAAAAAAGCTCAGAAAGCACATGACCCTGAATAAACAGGAGGAGGGAATCGAGATATGTCCAGGTCTTGCACTGCTGGCGTTTGGTTTGTAGTTTTGCTGAAAATACTGTCACGTCACGTATATTTTCACTTACACTGTCCAAGTAGTTAGCCAGCTGCACCATCTCTTCTCTCACAGCAGTTTCATTCTTGCCAAGCTGCACATACTACAAGGGAAGGAAAAGCCTTGTGCATGAGAGGAAAAACAAGATTATTTTAACAGAACAACACACGGGCAGCTTAAGTACCAAACCTCAAGCCATAGTGGTTATAAGCTGTCTGTGGTATGGCTAACAAGCCTCCAGAAGCTGCCCGTCTACAAAACAGGTATTTGTATAGCAGAACAAAGTGTATCAGAAAGAAAGGAAACAGAAAAGGTGCCGTTTCATGTATATGTTAATAGATTGTTTTAAGGATTTTTTTTTTTAAAGATATGAAACGTTAGGCATTTTTTTTGAGGTACCTCTTTGGTGTCATTTCCAAATGAGATAACTTACTGTTAGCTTTTCCAAGCAGATTATCTAGAATGACTGCGATTAACAGGAAAAGGAAATGTAAGGACACGAAAAGGGCTACAATCAGTCACAGAGGGGAGGGGTGAAGAAAGTTAACCATTTGGCCTTTCCAGCAGCAAAGCACTTGCTCAGAGGATAAAACTCAAGTCCAGCAAGATCTGTGTTTCAAACATTTCAGCACTGCTAAACCAGGCAAAGCTATTTTCCCACTGGGACAAGGGCAAAGGTTTATGCCGGCCAGTGCAGAAGAATCATACCCTTTCATTGTCTACAACTATGAAGAGCTCCACGTATCTTGTCTGTAGGAGGACACCTCTTTTTCTCTGCAAAAAGTGAAGGGGGTCGGGGAGGAGAGAAAAACATTACAGTAAGCTGAATCGCTTGCCTAAATTCCAAAGAATGATGTCATTCTAATCCCTGTTTCCACTTTGTACTCAGTCCATTATTAAGATACACACCCAAAACAGAAAGAGCCAAAACACTCCCAACAATTCTTTTGTAGAGAGATCAACATTTGTCAAGAACCCAAAAGAACAATCAAACTGAATCACAATAGAATTAACTTGATGTTCACCAAAGCAGTTTCACCCACGTCCAGATCAATTTCTGATCTTTCTCAAAACCAAAGCAGCAGCTTTCTGGCTTTCACAGACAATGGGGTTGGATCCAGAGCAAACTGGCAGTTTACGTCAATTCCTTCTTCCCGCTGCAGACCCTGCCATCTCATTCTTTCTGGATGTCAATGGGCTGCAGTTAAGATGAGCAAAATAAGAAACCTCCATTTTGTCAAAGGGAAATTCCTCGAGTATCATTATGGGGGCCATTTTGCAATCATTTTTAATCCTGTTCCTCAGTTTCTTGAAGTCAGGGGATTGGGGGCAGGGGGTGATCATGGGTGGGCTAATAGCAAGTCTAGCAGCAGACCCAATAGCACTACCCAGGGCCATTCCAGGTTCGAAAAACAGGGTGGCAGGAAGACATAAGAACCCTCTACTTACACACCATGGTCCCAACCTGATTTTGGCTACCATTTTCTTGTGAACTGAGTTTTTAATAAAAAATATTTTGTGGTAGACTTGGACAAGATGCAAGGATTGTGTAACATGTCAATGACTACTGCATTGTAGTAGAATAGATATGCAAAGTACATATGAATAACTATGCATACTTTAACCTAAGTGCAAAATTGGGAGGGGGGGAGGACTGAGCTTCAGTGTGACATGAATAGCCTGTGACTTCTTGTGATGGTATTAATTTAAAAGTTATTTTCCAAGGGTGGGTTGAAGCTCTTTTAGAGCTTCACCTTTGGCTGCAAAAAGAACCCCACAAAAGTCTGGTAAAGCTCCAGCTCGTGACCAGAACTTTATAGAGAAATGCTACAAAACATATTAGGAATTTTTAAACATATTTGGACACACCTTTTTGCTTCATTCACAAACCACTTTGGGGGGTTTTGTAGGAAAGAGGGCTGTCAATCAAAAGAATAACATGAAACAAGGAGAAAAAACATAAATTCAGTTCTGAGCTATAAAAAGAAACAACCCCTTCCTCTGAAGTACTCACTCTCAGAAGCTGAGACACATCATGGTGGTGTGAATGGTCTGTTGCTTCCCATTTCCTATCTGGATCTGCAACCCCACAAGCCATGGGCTCTGTCTTCACATTCTCCATGCGGTAGACGATGTGTTGAAAGCCAAAAGATGACTCCATAGGTTCAATTCCATAGGTGATGTTCTCAACTTGCAGCAGCCCCCTGGCGATTACATTACCTCACATGTCAAAAATCATTCTCAGGGTTGGGGAAAACAGCCCTCTCCCAACAAAGGTCATATGACATCATAGGGAGGCCATCAAGGATTGATCCAACGACACAGAAGCAGAATGTGGCACAGTCCACTTCAGACTGCAAGTGGGAAGACCTCCTGTTTGTTGCAGAGTTCAAACAAACTTCCTTGAGACCATGGAGAACCTCTGCCAGCCAGTGTAGACAATACTGACTTTGATAGACTAATACTTTGGCTCAAGGTGAGGCAATTTCATGTGCGATAAGATAGGGAAGGTCTCCTGTAAAAAGACACCTGCCATTTCGTGTGAATTTCATGAGGATGCAGAACCGGACTGGGGCATTCTCCTTGCTTTTAGTATCAGAATATTTCCAAATATTTATTTCAGGTATATTTCAGACATGCTTTCCCTAATCTGTACCCTTATGTGGAAAAGTCCAGGAAGGACAGCACAACACACTATTGCTGCACTACTGAAGCGGTGCTCAAGCCCTGGTTAAAAAATCACATTTTCGAGCCACAGTCACAGTTCCCACATCTGCAAAAGGTAATTTCTGAATGAAGAACTCCATCTGATATATTCCAGGAGACAGAAAGTACACTTGTAGCTCAGCACTGAATATTTTTCCCTCTGAAATGACAACTGGTAGATAAAGGCAAGTTCCACATGAGGACAGAATATGTCCATGTCCATTAAGGGTCCCCAAAACCACGAAACATATATTATTATAATGTCCAAGATACAATGGCAGGTGAGTCCAACAAATTTTGTCATTTTTACCAGAAATGCATCAGCCAGATGAAAGAAACATCACATTTCTTCTATCAGATAAAAACCCTGAAATTACAGGAAAAAGTGGCTGAATTTCTAACTTATGGCTCATTTCGCACATGAAGAACAATGCACTTTCAAACTGCTTTCAGTGCTCTTTGAAGCTGTGCGGAATGGCAAAATTCACTTGCAAAATCCACTTGTGAAAGTGGTTTGAAAACACATTATTTTGCGTGTGTGGAAGGGGCCTATGTTGCTGTATGAAGGAACCTGAATTAATGTGCCCTGCATTTTTTAGTATTCATTGCTGTTTTTCAAATGTTTCTCCTCTGTGCCGTTAAAGGTGACAGCTGGTAAATTCAGCAAATAAAAAGAACACATCCATTACCTGAGTCCAAAGCAAATGCTGACAGCAACTGCAGAACCTGGCATTCCTTCAACGTATCCCTGATAGTGGCAGTGGTCCTAAGGAAAAAAGAAAACAAACTAAGAAAAAAGCTGTCCAGTCCTCAGTGGAGTCACATTTTTCTAAGTCAACGCGCTCGAAAGATGTAGCTCTGCATAAAATGGCACTGCAATGTAAAACAACACTTACTTGGCACACTTTATTTGGTTAAAACAACTCTATACAGTCATGAATTACCCCAGCGGACTCCAAGCACTTATGATTTTGTGGCAGCCAAGAGTCTCAACATTGTGAAGTTCATACAAAGTAATACATCTTGCACAAATACAGCCAACATAGAGAATGCACAAACTCCTTTATACAAAACCCTTTTTTCTAAATAGCTACCACCTGTTCTTAGTCACATGAAGAGTTTTGTTCAACCATTTGTAACGTCAGAGTCTGGTCCCATGGCATCAGAACCTTTGGATTTGATGGCAGAAAATATACAGTGCAGACATAATCACGTTTGTTCAGAAGTAGGTCCAATCAAGTTTGAGTGGGGCTTGCTTACTTACTGGGGAAAGTACACTTTCAGGGATTATGGACAGAAATCTGCTGCACAATGGGTAAGAATGTCAGTCGCAGCAAGATTTCTTGTACTGCTGTATTTCCTGCAGCCCTGCTTTCACTTTCCATTCTTTCCGCAGCAAGCAAAAATGATGTTTAATTTGCCTCATTGCCAGAGCAGGCAGATTTGCCAGTGAGCACAGCTTTGCCCTGAACATCTTCCCTCCACCCACAGTCAATCTATCTAGTTCTACCCTGCTCCACCCATGCCTTCCCCAACCCCAACTTCCAAGATGTCAGCTCCTTCCTCCTTCTCTATGTGCTCATATCAAGATATCAATATCTCAATATAATAATAACAGATGAGTCTTTTCCAAAGCACAGTTCAAGAACTGTCTCTTTTGGCTCCACCCCACTTCCCCTGCTCTACTTTCGACCTTTGCGATGATCAGGAGGGCTTTTAAAAACTTTATTTCATACAAGTCTCTATTTTAAACCAAGCCTCACTCTTCTCCTGCAGAAGAGAGAGAATGAATGTGGGGGGAGTGGAGTGGGAGAGAATATGGGCTGAAGCACTTTAGTAGTGTGTGGGAGAGAATATGGGCTGAAGCACTTTAGTAGTGTGTGGTACAGGGAATTGCTTGACCTCTTTCATTTGTGGGGTGTACAATATTGGTATAACTGCAATAACTGATATATCGATATAATAGCAATTTAAAGGACTTTAATAAAGACAACAGTCTTGAGATCTGTGCCTTTAAGGCCCACTTGGTGGGCAGAGTTCAGAGAACCAGAGAAAGGAGAGGCCCTGCAGACTTCAGCAAGCAGCAGCAGGGCAGTCAGTGGGCTGCCTCCAGAGAAACACAAGGAGACCACACTGGAGCTCCACTGTGAAGCTAAGCCCCTGAAGTAAGTGAGCCATGTATAATGGGCCTTTCTTGATTTCAGTTAGAAGGCACATGATAAAACAACCTTGGTGAACTAAGCAAGTCTGAGTTTGGTCAGTGGCTACCAGGCAGACCTCTTGGAAATTCTAAGTTTGCCCCCTTGGGCTCCATGATGGGAGAAAAGTGAAACAAAAGTGAAGTCAATAAATAGGGCTTTGGTGTCCAGCACTGCAAAGTGCTGATCTGTATTGATTTGTCCATCTATGTCTCCCATTTTAAGTCCTGGTGGTCTTTGGCCCAATCTTCTAGACACTGCTGAGACTCACAGAATGTACCTAATTTGCAGCTGAACTAAATGCCAAACAGGGCATAGGACTCAGTTATGTGTACTTTTTCTCCAGCATTTTCCAGTTTGACAAACCACAAGTGTAGATGCTGCAGATCTGCGGCAGAAACCTAGGGGAAACATCTTACCTTTGTACTATGGATGGATTTTTTGGCAGAGGGAGGGGTGCTGAAAAATCATTCTCCCCAACTGTTTTCTCTTCCTCTGTCCCCACGGAAGATGGGTGAGGATTTCTTTTTAACTGAAAAACTACCATAGGGCAAAGAGTTCAGAAGCACCTCCACCCACACCAGTCTTTGCTGTGGATTGTGGCCTCCCTGGTTGCAATTTGTTAAAAACCAAAATGCAACATCCAAGCAAGCATTAATTAAACAGGCTTGCTTGCTGTGTTTGCTCCTTCCACCTCTCCTTCCACCTCTCTCCTCCTCTCATGCACCGAGTCTGAAAGTTTCCCAGTTGGATCAAGCTCCAATTTGCCGTGGGGTTTAAATGCAGGCACATTAGTAAACAAATTTATCCAGATGCCAGCATTTTCATGTCACGGAGCTTGATTAGCCTGGCAAGTTTATTATCAAGCTCCACATTCAAGAGAAGACAGGAGGTGAGAGGACGGAGGGGAGCGGTGTTTGTGCTTGGTGCGGGCAAAATCTTGTATGATTGGAATTAGTCATGATTTCTGACTGTGCATCGTGTGTAGTTTTGGCTGGTAGTTGTGGATCACACTTCTACTAAGAAGCAAAGAAACTCAAACACAGCCACTCTACCACGGAAAGAACGGGCCCCCACTTTCCCAGTTTTTCATGCATAGGAATATGCGTTTTCCCCCTACATGGAACACAAAATGCCCCTGTGTTTAAGGGAATGTCATTCAAAGCATGACTTCTGTCTTTCATAGGAGGAAAACAAAAACCAACGTGTGACCATTGGCAGGGCATCAGTCTGGACAAACTACTTGCAGTCACCCCAAGAAGAGAGACAGAGCTTAACTTCATTCTCAAAAGTGGCCGCTCACTGCCAAATACTATGCCCCCTGCTCTAGCTTGCTTCAATTCCATTCCCAGCCTGGTCAAGCCATGCATGGCTCAGCACAGAAGGAGAATGGGGCCCAGACTGCATAGTGTCTGGCACAATCATTATCACATCTGCCACTTAGCTTAGTTGTACCAAAGGGGAAAAGGGGCAGAAGGACTGGGGACAGCAGAGAGCAGGATGGGTGTGTGTTGGATGCTCTTCCCACCTACTCCAAGCGGCTGGCTGCTGCCACTGCCATGGCAGGGGTGTGATTTTGTACACCGTCTGAAAAGCAGCCACAGAGTACCTTTTTTGAGCTTTGTAGAATTCTGCCACCAGCCCTTTAATGCCACCTCTTAATGCTCTGACATTTCAGTATTTTATAACCATTGCTGTTCACATAATGCACATTGCTTTGTGCTGAATTAATATTCCGTTGATTTCTACTGCTGCAGCTAATAGCCTGCCCCGTGTTTTATTGTTCCCGTAAAGTGCTTATTTCCTGCTGAAGTAACAAACAGGCTTGTGACACCATAAAGGCTAACAAATGAATTATGGCAGAAGCTTCCACGAGGCAGTGCCAGTTTCATCAGCTGCTGAAAGTATGGCCTATACACGACGTAAAAAAACTGCCAGGATCAGATGAAACGGGCCCACAAAATTCTGACACAATAAATGGGTTTGCGCTTAAGGTGTTGCAAGACTCTTTTGTTAGTCTGACTGCAGGCTGTGGAATTTATCTGCTGCTTTTGCTTTTACTCGACTTTTTATTGCTATTATTGTTTTTACTACAGATTGCCGATTTAAATTTAACAGTGGGTGGTTTAATGGACAACAAACACCCAGCAACAAAAGAGCCCCAGACACTCAAACTCCAGCAAACCAAGAGGAGCTGCTTGTTGAGAAGCTGAGCCACTTAGGACTGACAGTTGGAAAAGGTCAGTTAAAGATGAGGATTAATTGAAGGAGTGTTAACCTGACAGGAAAAAGGGATAAGGATTAGTACAGGGAGAAGACTTTCTTCTTAAATCGTCTTATACTGTCCAGGAACTGAGTTTAAAAGTTACAGCAGGGTTCACTGTGTTTATTTGTAGCAAATTCAAGCCTGCCAGCAAAGGGTTTCTTGGCATGTAGAATGTACAAGCATGTTAGAGCATTAATCCAATTTCTCTGTGTTACCTGTTATTACTTAAGTTCTTATTGTGCCAAATAAACCTTGTTATTCTTTGCTTTTAAAAAAAGTTCTCACTTTTCCGTCAATTTTACCTCATGCCTCTGTTGATAGCCACAGGCAGTTGTTATATCAACTTCAACTGACCTTTATTAGGCATATCAGTAAAAAATAAAACAAAATACAGGACAGAGCAGGTCTTAAAACAGGACATAAGACTGGACAAATCGTGTAAGGCCAGGAAAGAAGAGGTGATCAAACTTCCATCATGTTTTTGACTTGAGCACATCTAATAAAAACTCAGCTGTTTTTCCAGTTATTCCGCCACTGCTATTATTCAGCAGGTGAATAGTCTTTGTATGCTCCGAACAACTTATTTTATTCCCTGGTGCCGGGACAAGTAGGGAGAGTCTAGCTAATGCGTACCTCGGGCAAGAAAACATAATATGCTCGAGGGTCTCAACCGTATCCTGACAATATGCACATGTTCTATCTTGAAGCGGAATATTCAACTGTCGGCCCTTAAGAACAGCAGAGGGGAATGCGTTACATCTAGCTCGAGTAATGATCCATCTCAGCCTGGTCTCTGACAGTTGGGATAGATATGAGGGTTAGGGTTAGTTGTTATATCCAAAACAAATCTCAGACCAGTCTCAGATGGTAGCTGTGCTGGTTGGATGAAGGGAGTTTTGACTCATAAAAGCTCATGCCTCAAAAATCTTGATGATGTCTAAAGCGCTACTGGACTCGAATCTAGCTGTATCTCTAACCAGTATTCTTGTGGGCATCTTTTGGTAAAGTGGAGAAGCATGAAGGTGGCTAACCTGGGATGTTGTTTGGTGAGGTAAACTGATAAAAAAGATGCACCCAAAAGAACAGTCAAAGATGCTCACTTTTTAATTGTTCCAGTTGTAGTTTTAATTGTTTTTTTGTGCATCATCTTGGAGAACATGGGTTAAAAACTATCTGCAACTATCTTTAAGAGTGCAATGTCAACATTAACCAGTATTTCTGGTTAAAACTATCTGCAACTATCTTTAAGAGTGCAATGTCAACATTAACCAGTATAACAAAAACTATCTGAACATAAATAATTTAAATAAACAGAAGTGGTGGGATGTACTGAAATCTGGAATTCCCCCAATACATCTATTTGAGGGACTGTTGGTCCTTAGGGAACACTTCCTTTTTTTTTATGAGCCCCTTCCCCATTCACCAATACCTGGAAGAAGCCCTGGTCTAACCCCTGTCCTCCTCCAAATGACAAACCCCATTTTAGTAAGAAAATAATCCCCTCCCCAAACACATATGACAGAGAAGTTCTCTTCTTGTTTTTTGTTTAATATTAAACTGTTCTAATTCCAGCAGGCACTTCCAATGGGTGTGTGGGGTGGGCAGGAGTCTCATAACTTAGAAGCCACTGTTTTGTTATTTTTTAATGTTTAAAAAGGTATGATAATATATAATGACAATTCACAGAAACTGCTTTATTTGTAACCATTTCATATGGTATTATTAGCAGCTCCCAAAGGCACTCCTGCACCACATGAACATAAGAACATAAGAACAAGCCAGCTGGATCAGACCAGAGTCCATCTAGTCCAGCTCTCTGCTACTCGCAGTGGCCCACCAGGTGCCTTTGGGAGCTCACATGTAGGATGTGAACGCAATGGCCTTCTGCGGCTGTTGCTCCTGAGCACCTGGTCTGTTAAGGCATTTGCAATCTCAGATCAAAGAGGAGCAAGATTGGTAGCCATAAATCGACTTCTCCTCCATAAATCTGTCCAAGCCCCTTTTAAAGCTATCCAGGTTAGTGGCCATCACCACCTCCTGTGGCAGCATATTCCAAACACCAATCACACGTTGCGTGAAGAAGTGTTTCCTTTTATTAGTCCTAATTCTTCCCCCCAGCATTTTCAACGAATGCACCCAGGTTCTAGTATTGTGAGAAAGAGAGAAAAATTTCTCTCTGTCAACATTTTCTACCCCATGCATAATTTTATAGACTTCAATCATATCCCCCCTCATTCGTCTCCTTTCCAAACTAAAGAGTCCCAAACGCTGCAGCCTTTCCTCATAGGGAAGGTGCTCCAGTCCCTCAATCGTCCTTGTTGCCCTTCTCTGCACTTTTTCTATCTCCTCAATATCCTTTTTGAGATGCGGCGACCAGAACTGGACACAGTACTCCAAGTGTGGTCGCACCACTGCTTTATATAAGGGCATGACAATCTTTGCAGTTTTATTATCAGTTCCTTTCCTAATGATCCCCAGCATATCCCACATGCTGGGATAAAAGTTTCAGTACAAACAACTAAATAATAAACCAAGCAGTGTGTTAGATATACATCTGCACATCATGGCAAGCTAAGGTTGTCAACTCTAGGTTGGGAAGATACTGGAGATTTCAGACTAGAGTCTGGGGAGCGGGGACAGGGTTTGGGGAGGAGAGAGACTTCAGCATGACATATTGCCAGAGAGTCACACTTCCAAAGCAGTCATTTTCTGAAGGGGAACCAATCTCTGTCGTCTGAAGATCAGTTGTCATTCTAGTTTTCCAGGCTCCATCAGGAGTTGGGCAACCATTTATTCCACAAGCAGTGTCTGCTGGCACAGGAAATTTGTAGGCTATTCAGAGCCAGCAGTGGAGGATAGAATGGACAGGAACAGAGTACCCCAGAAATGGATCATTAATGTGCAAAGCTTCACTCGGAAAAAGTTGCACAGAGTTTAATAAGACTTACAAGTAAGTGTGCATATGACTGCAACCTGAGACAGTTTCCATTCATGTTATTTAGGGTCTAAGTACCTGTTACAGAGTCCTTGTGTCATGACAAGCATGAGGTCTTTTTATCAGATGTGGACTGTGAGTTCCCCACTATGAATCCCAGGCACAAGGGGGCCCGGTTCAGACCAGGACTACAGATTGAAGGTGCTTAAACTTTCCTCCCCTATACCCTTTTCCTAACTTGAAATGGTTCTGGTGCTATTTGCCTAATATACCTAATGAATGCAGTTAATATGGGGGAGAATCCAGAACAGAAACTGAAAGTTTGCTGCAACTAATCATGCTCAGAGCAGCTTAAAAAACAAAGCCAATGTAAGCTTCATTCTGAAATACAACCTAAGCTGTTTACAATAAAACATTAGAAAAGTTCTAATAAAACGGTAATCCAGACTTGTGCAGAGGTCCATGAAACTTCACTGGCCTGTTTGCCAAATAATACCTGTTTTATTCCTGTCACACCTTAAGCCTGAAAGGAATTCCTGTCACACCTTTAAGCTTGAAAGAAATTTACCCCTAAGCCCTAAAAGTAATCACCTTGTATAATTTGCATTCACATGCTGCCAGATTGCCTGAAAGCAATTTTTGCTCTTTTCAGGACTAAACATCTGGTATAATCAGAAATAACATATGCTGAATCATTGCCTTTTGGCTATCCTGGAAATTATTGCTTTCTGAGTAGGGGCCGCAGTACCCTTCAGTCTGGGCCAGTTGTCACAAAAATGTTGCCTGTTGTCAGGCTGCTTCTCCTAGCCATTTGCTGAATAAATGCTCTACAGCAGTCAGAACACACTACCCATTCTCTGAGTTTCTAAAGAGCAGACTGCCATGCTTTATTTTCATGAAGAGATGTGATCAATACAGGCAAAAGCAGATGTGTGTTGACAAATATAATCTTTGTGTGTTGACAAATATAATCTTTCGCACAGTGCGGAAGGGCCCTTTGTCATTGCAGGAGACAAACCTGAGTACAGGAATCTGAACCAGCAACCTCCTGACTGGGATGTGATCTAACAAGATGGCTAAGAATTTGAGTGCTCAGGGGCTACTGCCTTCTACTAACATAGCTAGAAAGACAGTTGTGCTCCCTTGATTGGCTCGGCCAATATCTGATATCAATCCTCTGCTAAGGATGGCACTGTTAATGATTGTATTTCCATTTTCATAGCAATTCACAGACAGTCAGTAAATCTGAATCAGCAAACTAAGGATTTGTACTTTTCCTGCAGTCTAAGATTCCAGATAGTAATTTATTTCCTGTTTGGAATTCTGGCTCTTGGGGAAAGAACAAAGTACATTTGGTTCAGATGCACCAGCAAACAAAGGTTTGCCATGGAAGTGGAAAACATGCATTAGATGGCCATGCACTGGGGACGGGGGAAAGAGAGGGATGTGAGTGAAAGGACTTTCCAGGTTCATTCACCTAGTAGCAAACTATGATTTGGCATTATTCTTGAACAGAGACTGTATTGAACATGAGAAATAAGGTATACCTGGACATCTGGAATTTCAGAATGCAGTGTTCCATCTTCATTGTATGTATAGACTGTGAAGTCTTTAGGCAAAAGTCCTCTGGCATGGAAAACAAAGGATACAAAATATTTACTTTTTAAATCAGGTAAAAGTAAAGATAGGGAAAGGGGCAGGGCACTGAGAAAAGGGAAGAAAAATTTAGTACCCAGATTAAATGTATTGGGCTGCAATCTCTTCACTAATGGATTGGGAAGACTGTGCACATAAATTTGCAAACTCTTTACCAGAGCTTCTAATGCAAAATTTGATTTGAGTTTTTTATCTCCTTTTTTAAAAGTAAAAAAAGGCCAGGCCCCAAGAAAAGGGAAAAGTGGTAAGAGAGAAGAAGTAGAATAAGATCAGCAGCAGCAGCAGCTACTAACCTAGCTGACCCCACCCCCAACACACACCCAGAGAACTCACTTCCCATCCCCCTCCCCAGTAGCAACTTTATAAAGTCTAATAGCCAGAAAAGAATGATTAGGAAAAAGAAAGACTCTAGTAATTGAACCGTGAAGAAGGTTTTCCTGGGAAAACATCAATAAATTTAACAAAACAAATACATTTTTAAACTATAATTGCAACTGTGAATGTTTTTGCAAATTTTAAAGCAAAATAATTCACTTATTTAAATAAATTTGATACAGTTTAAAAATGAGTAAATGACTAAATGCAAACTGAGCACATGAGGGCATGGCGAGCAAACATTTACATGAAAATGTCGCTTCCTTTACCAAAATTAAGTCAATATGTTATCACATAGGCCAAGCCACAAATGCTTTGCTGGCATTTGGGAGGGAAACAGATAGGATGGGCGGCATCAAGCCTCTTGTGGCAGTTTCCTCAGATGGCTGTAATGAAATCTGTTCACTAAGCATTTTGTGGATCAGACACAGGTCCAGGGAAAGAACTCAATGTGCCAATTTCTGGTAAACTGGAATATCCAGGAGGAAGGAAATAAGCCCAACCCCACAGAAAAGAAGCCACTTACTTGTTTCTTTCTAAGTGAATGATATGTTTCCTTCCTTCAACTTCAATAACATATGATAATTTGTCCTGGGGAAAAGGAGGGAGAGAATTTGTCAGCCACCCAGTTCTGCAGGCATCATCAATTAATCACTCCCATCTCTAAACACTAAATATGAAGATAATGGGGTTGCAAACACAGTTTCAGACATCATACAGAACCAGTTTGAGCTCCCAAAAATTCAACAGGCAAAGCTAATTATCTGTTTTTCGTTCCTGACTTCTCACCACTCGCCTTCGTAAGATGGCTTCTGTTTCCATACTAGGTTTAGGCCTCAGCAGATGGAGGATCCCAAACCATAACAATAGTTGTTTATTATTTAATTTTGTTCTATGGGTGCCTTTGACATTATTTAATCCAACATTCCCAATGCATTTGGGTGCTGTGTGGTTTCCAGGCTGTATGGCCGTGTTCTAGCAGCATTCTCTCCTGATGTTTCGCCTGCATCTGTGGCTGGCATCTTCAGAGGATCATGATCATCCTCTGAAGATGCCAGCCACAGATGCAGGTGAAACGTCAGGAGAGAATGCTGCTAGAACACAGCCATACAGCCCGGAAACCACACAGCACCCAAGTCATTCCGGCCGTGAAAGCCTTCGACAATACATTCCCAATGCACTTTGAACCTTCTGGGCATTGCACCCTGCCACCATACCCTGAGAGTTAGCAGCCTGAAGGCTTTCCTAGTAAAATATACCTATAAATAAATAAATAAATAAATAAATAAATAAATAAATAAATAAATAAATAAATAAATAAATAAATATGTACTCTTTAACAGGTGATATCTATCTTCCTTTCTTCTGCACACTGATGTTGAGTGCTGCTGTTCTTTTTGATCTAAATAAAACCATATCTCTTCCCAACTACTCTTTTCGGTTATATCCCCATTCAAGCAAATGGATTTCCCTCTTCAACCTCACACATCTTTCCCAAGGATTTGAACTGCCTCCCAACTATGGGGAAGACACATGTAATATTTAGGGGAAAGTCACAGCAGGTTCTTCAATTTCTTTCCTGCTCTTCAATTTTCACAACAGGTGCACATTCTGTCCAGTCAAATACTGGGTCCGCTGTCAGTTTTGGGTCTCTTCTCTAGCCTTAGATGGGCCACATATACCCCAGACATACACC
Source organism: Sphaerodactylus townsendi (assembly GCF_021028975.2). Lineage (NCBI taxonomy): Eukaryota > Metazoa > Chordata > Lepidosauria > Squamata > Sphaerodactylidae > Sphaerodactylus > Sphaerodactylus townsendi. The sequence goes on from NW_025950495.1 coordinate 215,021, forward strand.
TTTAAACAAAAGCATCCTGTGAGTGTCTGGGGGTTCTGAGAGTGAGTTTGAAGATGCTAAGCCTTTCAGGATTCCTTTCTCTCCAGCAGGTCTATTGGCAAGCCTCAGAAAAGTGAGGAGGGATGGGGGTGGGGATTGGACTTTACACTGTTTCCTCTCCCCAGCTTATCCTCAGACACCTCCACACTCTACTAAGTACTCAGACACATGCTGGGTCTTCCTCCCTGCCCTGCCCTTGTCTCGCCTTTTAAAGCTCTTCCTAGGAATGGAGCCTGTCTGATTTCATTCACTTATCCCCTAATGGGGGCAGGATCCTCCTGAGCCTATTCAATGCCGGGCAAAGACCCTTGCCATTGTTCTCCACCCCCTTGGAGCCTTTAAAGGCTGGAGCTAGGAAGGGGCAGAACCTTCCCTTCCCCTTCCTGCCACTCCTCCAATCAGCACCCTTGAGGCTGGACCCTAGCTGGCAAGGTTGCCCTCAGTCAGCCCCATCCACCAGCCTCCTCTATCTTCCTCTCCACATTTCTCATCACCGCCAGGCTGGGTGGTCAAGCCTTGGGCAGCATCTTCATGCACTGTTGTGCTTTGTCACCTCCCTGCAGCCACCACCACAGTCCCCTCCCCATAGCCATCACCACATCCAGCCACCTCCCTGTTGCCACTACCTGCCTCACCAGGCTCCTCCAAGTCTCCCCCTCCTGCACAGCTAACTGCCATCTCCCATGGCTGGGGGGAGGATCCCTACAACCTTCTCTCACCAGTGTAAGTGTGTGGAGGGGCAAAGGTACTCCCAGACATACCCCACATACATTTGTCAATTTACACATGCATCCTTTATTGCTAAAAGAGAACTATTCAAAATCAGTAGTAGCCGAACTGGAAGTGTCTTGACGACATCACTGGCACTAGATGGATAATTAGTGCTTTTCTCAGTCTGCTTTTGTAACAGTGGTGGGTCGTCTTTCCTCCTAAATGTTAACATATACAGTGGAACCTCGGTTTTCAAGCTATCCTAGTGTTATTGTTTGTTACTATTTTCAGCATTAAACACTATGTTTATTCACCAAAAAATGGGTTTTTGGTATGTTTTTTGGAGTGCCTAGAATGGATTAATTGGATTTACATTGATTCCTATGGAAAAGTTTGCCCCGGTTTTCATCCGTTTCGGTTTTCATCTATTCTTTTTGGATGGATTACCAACGAAAACCGAGGTTCCACTGTACAGTACAGTGCTAATAAACCAGTCCCATAGTTCTACTAATGCTACATCTGTCTCCACTGGAGCTTATCCCAACTCTTTAAGTGATTCAAGAGATGCGGCCATTGGTTATTTTGCAGCTGAAAATACCTGTGCCAAAGAGGAACCAGCTAGTTCTCGCCGTTCTCTAGTAATCCTCTCGGGGACAATAATGTCATAGGAAGACAGTTGCGCTAATTGCTGAAAACCTGTAGAGAGACAGGAAAATGTTAAATAAATTACAGCCATGCTAATTGGATCGATAAAACTAAAATACTTCCTCCATGGTGGTGGTAGAGAAGGAAAATGCCATCAAATCACAGCTGACTTAATGGCAACTCTATAGGAGTTCACAAGACAAGAGATGTTCAGAGGTGGTTTGCCATTGTCCATCTCTGTGTACCAACCCGGGACTTTCTTGATAGTCTCCCATTCACATTTGGAGGATTTATGACAGGATTCTCATTTTTTTTACCCAGCTCCTTCTTTTTTTACATAGAGAATTTACACTTGAAAGGCTCAAGGCCTGTGATGGATGTCACACCCTAGTGCTGATTGGAGGGGCATGGCAAATGACTGATGGGGCTCAACATTGAGTCAGCATCCCTGGCTACACCCTTAGGCTATGACCAGCTCTAGGCTGCACACACACACCTGCCCAAGGCTGGAAGACTGTGATTGGCTCTGCCTGCCCTGTCCATCACAGCCCAGTTGTTGCAATACAAGACATGGATTGAATGCTACAGTGCAGTTGCTGGGGATGTTGATGCAGTTGTAACCTCAAAAGCCTAGCTATGAACTCTTTTTCCTGCCTGCAACTCACTAACCAAACCCTTCAGGGAGCAGATTAGCGGTGCCACAGTTACACCAGTGGACAATTGCTTCAACACAGGGAGCCCTTAGGATTGCACTGAAAGTGAGCCATTTCTAGTTTCTTGAAGTGATCATAAACTCAAAAGATATACTTACAGGACAAATTTAAATTGGTTTAGTAATCATTCTGTCTGCCAGGGAGCTATAATTTGGTGAGTTGGGAGAGGGGAAAAGGGCTGTCTGGCAGAGAGTTCTCACATCTAATTGGGATCATCACAAGAGCTATCCAGTGAAGGCAAAACATTGCTAAAGATACAGGGAAGTTCTACTAAGTCATACAACCCAGACTACAGGTAAAGACTCCCAAAAACAAAAAACCACAATCAAACACAATGGCATACTGAGAGCTAATTTCATGCCAGACAGGGGTACTGGCTGCCATGACAGGAATCTAGACAAGGTTTGAATGCCACCAGTGTTTTTTATGGCTCATGGCAATGGAATGCATAAGCTTCACCCTCCAAGCACTAGGTTTAAACATAGCATGGTCTGGGATGTGGATGGACTTAGCATTATTCACCAGAACACATTCATTTTTTTGCAGCTTAAAGGTCTTTCCAAATCACTCAATGAGGTCACTCACAATCTCATGCTAGCTGACAGCAGCACAAGAGAACAGAGAAGAAGAAAACAAAACAACTACTCGTTCATAACTATTCTGTTATGCATCTGAAGCAGGGACTGCAGACTCACAAAAGTCTATGCTGGAATCAGTGTTAGTTTTTTAAAGCGTTGTTGACTTCTGCCCTGACTTGGATAGCTCAGGCTAGCCTGATCTTGTCAGATGTCAATTATTCAAAACAAAAGAATATTTCCAACAAAGCTAGTGTAGAATAGTTTAGTTTGGGTCCAGGAGTCTCACACGTGCACGAGTTGGAGGCCCAAGCGAGAGCCCTGCGGTGCAATAAAAGTGAGGGCCAGAGTGTGCAGGCTGAGATGGGATCCCGAGGCCGCCAAACTAAACCATTCTATGCTAGCGTTGTTGGAAACATTCATTTGTTTTGAAGAATTCATAACAAAAAGATTCCCTCGTGTGAAGAATCCTCCCACAGTGGAGAATCTCGAATTTCTGCACACTTACTTTGAAGTGTTGCTTATTATTGGCCCTACCTGTTTCTTCTGTGGTATTTTGTGCTTGTAAATTTCAGTCTATTTCGTTTGCTATTTGTATGCTGTCATTTTGTTTGACTTGTGTTGTGCTTTTGTATTTGGATATATGTGTTCCTCCTGACTCATTATATGTTGATACAGTGTGGTTGGTTTTTTGTCATCGGTAGTAATTGCTGTTTTCCACCACATCGTTCTCTTTTGTTTCCTTTCAAGTTGCTGCAGGCCAGGGGCCACAGAAGCAAGAGGTAAAAAAATTCCATAATAACAATCCCCCTCCCCTTGCCGCTCTCAAATCTCTCCTTAATCAGTGAGTCAAAGTTTGGACCGGTTGGAGGGGCACAAGATGCAGTAGACTTTTTAAAGTTATGCTAGTCCTGAACTGGTCAGTGCTGGAATGGGAAGAAGGTGGGATACGCATGCAATGAAATAAACAAAGCATAGAGCTTAATCACATGATGAAAGACGGCGCACAAAGCTGAAGATCTACAACCTTGGAGGAGAACAACAGTCTTTCCTTTTAAGCAACAGGCTGGCCTTTTCAAAATCTACTCTTCTCCTCCACAGTAATTACTTCCAGGGCTGCTCTCATACTACTGGGTCTGCTAAGGCAGGCAAGTTGGGAGGATTCCAGGGAGCGAAAATAAGCTTAGCGGAAACGACAGCTGACTGGTCTTCCTGTCACCCATCTATCTGGCTCCAAGCCTGTACAGAGGAGGGGGGCTTCGAGTACCCACGTTTTACTACTGGATCTGCTCCCATGCTTTTAACAGCCACCTGTCACATAAAAATGGAGCAAGTTAAACTTTTACAGGAGACAAATGGTGCGGAAAACCCCAGCTTCTGCATTCTTCCATATCAGACTGTTGCTAAAGGCAAAAAAAGCAGGTATGGGGACAACCCTTGAGAGCAGGTAGTGACTGCACAAGTCACTAGTTGGCAAGCATATAATTCTTATTAGGTAACGTGAGAGCAGTGGGGTGTAGTGGTTAGGGTGTTGCACTAGGACCTGGGAAACCCAGGTTCAAATTCCCACTTGCCCCATGGAAGCTTGCTGGGGGACCCTGGGCCAGTCACACACTCCAGGCCCTGACCCTGGCTAGTATTTGGGTGGGAGGCTTCCAAGGAATACCAAGGTGGTGATGCTAGGCAGGCAATGACAAACCACCTCTGAACATTGCTTTAAAAACCCTGTGGGGTTGCCATCAGTCAGATATTTGAACCTGGGTCTCCTAAACCCTAGACCAACACTTTAACCACTACACCACGCTAGCTAGCTTTGGTGTTGTCAAGTGTAGGCAGTCGTAGCCTACAGAAGGCCTGCGACCTGAGCCAAGGAGCTGCCACATTTTAATTCCACCTCACTATCAGTTTACCCACTCCCAGCCTCAACTGGCTGTTGTTTTAAGGATTACTGAACAAAATACATCCTCCTGAAATACATTCCATGCATCAAAATATTAAATGAGTTACACCAAAGTAGGTTTGCTCACACCAATCATCACAAGCAACACAGCTCAAGACTCTTCCAAGCCAAACTGCAATGATGAACTGTTCATTTGCATACCTTAAATGCAATTACCTAAGGAACATAAAATATACATCCAACGCATTAGTATCCTCATGGGTACAACTGTACATGTATATACTGCAGACTGTAGTTAAATACCTAGTAGCTGTCAACCTTTCATATCTCATATGTCTCACTAATCATTCAAAGAACCTGGGTCCCACCATGATATAAACAAAAACCCACTTTTAAAAAGAAGGATTTATACATTTACAAGCATTCTGTCATTATTGGCAGCATACCAAAAAAGGCCCCCGATGAATAATTCATGAAAGATAGGGTGGGTAAGAAATGACACATCTCACTTGCAGGTGAGGGAGAGCAATTTCTTTGGGACCATAATGAAAAACCAGCATCCCACCTATCGGTACCAGCTCTTGGCTAGCAACCTCAGGAAACTGGGGGTGGGGTGGAGATTCACTCAAGTGATATTCTGTGATGTCCAACCATAACCCAAAATTCTATGGGGGAATCCTAGAGTGTCCCACGATATCGTGACATCACTTCCAATTACACAGACAGAAGTGACATCATGACATTGAAGGACAACCACCCCGCATTCCCCTATCAAGTGGCAACAAGGGACCAAGGTCAAGGCAAGAGGTGGTCTGCTTTGGGCTCCCTAGTCCCACCTTCTGCACCCTGCTAGTAGAACAAATACCTTTGGTTGAGAACCACTAATGGAACCAAAGTGGTCCATATGTTCCAACAGAAAATAGTTGGGTTGGGTCAACAGCTGATCCTGACACTGAAGGAAGATCCACATATAACATGTAATTCTGTGACTGATTATGTTCCCCAACTTTTATTTAAAATAAACACATTGCAACTGTGATTTAAAGGGGAAGCCCAGTGAGGGGGAGACTATTTCACACTTTTATCTCATATCAGCTTCCTGTTTATTACTGTTAAGCGTGATTTATAATTATTTTAACTGTAGTTATCATTTATAATAATCCTTTGGGCCACTGGTTGTAAGCACTGCGAGACACATGTTTTCAAAGAAAACAAACATTAAGGCATCACACTGAGCAGCAACTTCCACTTTGCACACAGCAGCTGCTAATGTTTATTTTGAATTGTGACGACAGTGTTCAAGGACTACTGTGTTTTTTTAAATATTGCTTTACCAAAATCTCCTTTGTGGTTTTCAGATCAATGGAGGACACAGCTATTGTAAAGCATTTGCCTTCAGCAGGAAGAGGTATCAGGCCGTGATTCCTTTTATAAGAACTGAGATATTTACAAGCACGTTCCTACTTTCATCAATGAAACGTTGGAGCATATACACAAAGATTTATTTCCTTAATGAATACAACGTTTTGCAGAATATTCAGCACTACTGACCCAACGGCTCATGGACATTTTGTACTATGTAGTACGTGTGAGTGAGAAGTACCATAAGTTGACTTCTGGCAACCCAGTAGCATTTTCAAGGCAAGAGGCTAACAGAGGTGGTTTGCCATTTCCTTCCTCTGCATAACAACCCTAGTATTAGGGTGTTGTGGGTCTTCCAGGTTGTATGGCTGTGTTCCAGTAACATTTTCTCCTGAATCCTCTGAAGATGCCAGCCACAGCTGCAGGCGAAATGCCGGAGAAAATGCTACTGGAACACAACCATACAACCCGAAAAACCCACAACACCCTAGTGATTCCTGCCATGAAAGCCTTCGACAATCATAGTATTTCTTGGTGATCTCCAATTCAAATACTACCTTGGGCTGACCCTGCTTAGCTCCTGAGCACCATGCCAACCCAAATTTGCTATGAAGCCACCCAGTACCTCCTCTTCCAGCTCACTTTGTTCCTCTCCTTCTCCCTTTTGGCCTTGCAACACCTTCAAGAAACAGCTTGAGAACCACTAAGTTAGAACATTTATTGAAGAAAAATGGTGAATAGAAGTAGTGAAAACTAGAAGCCTTCCACCCCTGGCTACAGTTTGGCTCTCTATTATCTGTTACAAATTCAAAGTCATAAAAATAGATAAAAATAATACTTTTCATTACTTGGAATTGTTTCTCTGCAGAGCACCAAGGTCTCTTTGAGGTTGGGAAAACACTGTGTAACTTTAATTCAGCCTTCTTCACTTTTCATGCCACTGTTTTCCATGGGAAATGGCAGTGTTCTCTGAAGACCTTAATTTTCTTCTTACAGTTTGAATCTCACCACAGTCATGAACTCCATTTGTGGCACCCGGCAAGTTCTCCCTAAGCTGCAGCATTCCCCACCCCCACCACACACACACAAAATATATGATGATGATAATAAAACCTGCAAAACTTAGAGTCCTTGTAAGGGCAATGCAACTGAAGTACTTTAAAAACTTTAAGGATTAGGGATCTGTACACATGTCTTTCACAGAGTCCTCTCTGTTCCTCCAAGTGGATATTCACCAGCTACACGTTTTTCCAGTCAACAACAGGATGAATCCATCTGCATTCGCATTGATTTTCAAGAGCAAAAAAGAAAAAGTTCAAACTTCAAAAATATGGTTTAAGTCAAACTCTGGAACACTACCAAATTTGTGACTGGTGTGAAATTTCAAAATGACTCCATGCCAAACCCAACTTAACCACATTATCTTCTCCTTCCACAAGCCCATATACACACAATCGCAACAGAGTGCCTACATATCATTGGATGAAGAGTAAGGCTGGAGTTGTGGTTTACTGGTATAGCACATGGTTTTCATACAGAACATATTAAGCCCAACGTAAATGATCTCAAGTTCTAGGAATGGAAAAAGACTCCTCTCCACTTGACATCCTGTAAAGTCATTGCAAGAGTAGGTAGATGATTCAGTGAACACGAAACTAAGCTAGATAGTCCAACCATCTGACTCTCAGTATAAGGCAGATTCATGAGTTCCTTCCTCTTTCTTTCACCTGCTTTGTCTTAAGAAATTATACACATTTCACCACAGCATTTCTCAAACTGAAATCCAGGCTACCTTGGAAGTCCATGAGGGTACTTTGAATCTTTTGAACAGACAGAGACCTCTTCACAGCCACCCAAATAATTTGCAAAATGAATCATCTCAGTTTTCAACAGAAAAAAGACAGGAACTCGCCACCCTCACAAAAAGAATAAAACTGGATTTCCTGTCTTTGGGAAGGTGGGAGCTCATAGAATTGCCACCACCTGTATTCACCTAGCTTCCACGTATTTCACTGAGAACACTAGCCAGAAAATGTCCCAATTGGCAACTGGAAGCCAATAGCTCAGTCCTAAATAACTCTTGTTGGTTGATCAAGGCCAATATAAGGCAAGATGCAACACTATAGATTAGGGATGAGAAAGAACAGGTATCCTAAGAAACCACGGAAGGACCTCAAGTGGTGTAGACATTTCACGAATCTGAAAAGAAGGAAAATGAAAAGAATGAGGGGAAATGTTGAACTGGAAGTCCAAACGGTAGAACCGCCATCATTTTTGTAGTAGATGGGTTTTTGTGGTCAAAATTGTTTTTGTTTCTGTTCTGAGCATTGAGTCATACATTGTAAACGATGCAGGATTTGGTAAGATCTTAGATGGCTGTTTAGATCATATCTATGCAGATGGGGGCTATTGTCAGGGACAGAGCAGGAGTGGGAGGGTATGAGAACAGATTGGGAATGTAGAGCAGACACCCTCCAGCATAGATGTTGGTTCTGCACAAATTTTGCTTGGACTTTCCTTCCCCCCCCACCCCCACCCCTATTTAGTTGTTGTTTTAGTGTGTAGGTCTTGCTTAGACAACTATTTTCCTTATTTTGTTGCGGTTTTCTTCTCTGTCACTGATATGCAAGTTATGTACAGATAATTCCCACCACCACCCTCCGTTTTTTTCTCCTTTTTTCTTTTTTCCCCCCAACTTTGGCTACCTCCCCTTGTCAAGTATTCACTTTTTCTGTAGCAGGTACATCTACCAGCTACTCCCTTATGGGATGGGATGATTAAAGATTGGGGGGGAAGGGGGTTGTTTCTGAATGTGGTTATATCTCTAGGGCAGTCATGGGATTCAGCCGGTTCACACCACTTCAGCAGAACCGGTTGTTAAAATGGCACTTGTAAACAACCAGTTGTTAAATTATTTGAATCCCACCACCGGAACCGTTTGTTAATCTATTTGAATTCCACCACTGCTCTAGGGTTATTATTTTCTGTCTGCGGGGGAGCATGGTGTGTGTGCTGGATGGTATGGTGGAGTCTGAGGCTGGGAAAGGGGGGAGAGGGTATAGCTAGGGGAATGAGATTTTGGAGTTGCTGCCTATTTAGAATTTTAGTAGGTCCAGCTCTATCGTCTATTGTTTGTTTGTTTGGGTTTTTTTGCCATTCTTAGAAAGCTTATTGGCTTTGAATATTATGGTTGTTATTATTTTGTATCATAACCCTGTTTTGCCCCCCCGACTGTATTTTATTCTTTGATCATGAATATATTTTAAATAAATTTTTAAACTTTTTTTAAAAAACAAACATCTTGTTGGCTGAGTAGTTCACCAGAGATATACAGTCATCATAATTACTCCCAGTATAAAACTGAGCTGGTTTTCACATTATTTTCCAGTGCAAAAGGTTTCAGTGTAAACAAGAGACATACCAATCTGTATTCACAGACAATAACAGCGGTTGACACCTAAATGCTAAAAGTTCCCACTTTGTGTGATGCTGATTGTTTTCTATGAACTGCTCTGAATATTTTTTCATGCCTCTTCCACATGTGTTCAGTCAGCCTCGAGCTTCCAGTTATCAACCAGTAAGTACATTTATTGCTGCCTCTAGTTCACAATCCCTTCTAATCAAGGAGTGAGACTGGTTACAACTTGGGTTTTGAGTTATGGCCCCACAACTATCCACTAAGTCAGCTATCCACTGAGATCTGATCTTGTAGACCATGTATAGAATCCTTTTTTTTTCCTAGCTAAAACTGGCTTTTGAAGTTATCTGACAAGGTTCTTGGATGATTTGAAGGATGTAGCGGACAGAAGTCTCCACAAGACATACGCAGCTTGACATGGACTTTGGAAAAGGGCTGTCTGGCATGCAGTACATGCTGACAAGAAAGTATGGGAGGGGTCCTTGAAAACTTATAAATCAAAACAGCAAATACTCAACTTGGTAGTACAGTCTGAGAAAGTTCGGTTCAACCTTAGTGCACAATCCTGCTCTGGTGCTCCCCATGTGATGCTGAGTCCCTGGTCACCATTCTTTCATTTGACATTATACATGTACACAAAATCACGAGAAGCCAACTAGACCATCAACTACCATAATAATCTTTAAGGGCACAACGTGTATGGTCGCCAACAGAAGTGAAAGTGGAGTGGTTCCTCACTACAGATATGGGGTGGGGGGAGAAAAATTTAGGGAAGGACATTTTTCCTGGTAACCTTTTTCCAGTTTCTTCGTTAGAAAATTTGAAGAGCATAGGAAAAATATACTATTTTTTTCCATTTTTGAAAGAATGCAATGCTTTTTATGAAGAGTCATTATCTACTCATAATGAAAAAAATCACGCACAACAATCTACAGGATTAGAAAATGATAATTTCCATGTATACTGTAGACATATGCAACATATTTTAATAATTTGTTTACTGTTTAAGTGTAAATAATGTTGACAGCAATTAACAAGCTATAATGTGTTTGATGATTATATATCTTTACAGTTAAGTGTCTTCAATGTTATAAAAACTTGATATCCGGATACGCTGTCAATCCTATTGTTCACTGTATGACACTTTTTCAGTTGAAATGATGCACTTACTTTTGTTTACCACAAAGTTTATTTTCTAATTTCAATTTTTTTGCAACTTGAGAGGTAAAAAATAACAGTTGTGCTAAGGCGAACAAGAAGTAATGCATGTGCTACCTCAAATATTAGATATAGTTTAAATAGTTCCAGTCATGAAAACCTTTGACAATACCTTTGCAATCTTTCCTGTTGAAAACGAAGACATTTATATGTTTAAATTACATAAATATGCCAATAGTGCCATTTTGTACTAAGATATAAATTGTCCTTTTTATGTTGCTAATGCAGAAAAATAAGTTTATTCTCAATACTTAAGTACTACATATTTTAATTTTTCTAAGGATTTCTATTTTTCAGGGAGGGGGTGTGTGTTACAGGTTCAAAATCTGGAAATTTTACATCCCTTTTCGAAATCCAGCAGTGTAATTTAGAATGATGCTGATCTAGAGCCATATGAAAACTTAAGTGAATAATTCAGCTTGGCAAAATTTGGAGCAGCCTTGCCTATGATCCCACGTACTGAGAAACATAGGAACAAAGCTTGTTGAGTTTTATTGCCACAAACAAAACCAAACTAAACAAACGAAGTGACACACTGCCCATTTCAGTTTTATTTTACTGGGAAAAGCAACCAGCATCAAAGGCAACAATGCCCCCAGGATGTCATCCCATCTGCACCAGGCACGCCAACACCTTTAATTTTGTATTCAGCAGCTAATTCAAAGACCAAAATACACAATTAAAAATTTACAAGTTAGCAAACACAGCAATTGCTCTCCCTATAATTAGGGAAATAGTTTACAATCAAGGCACAAGAGATACTGATGTGCTTGTGACTTGAGAAATTTCTTCTCACCCCATCCCATTTCCTCTAGGAAGAAAATGCATCATTTATTTTGCACACTTTTCTATCCATGTCTATTATACACTTGGGAAAATGAGGGAGGAAAACAAACATTCTTCTTCCATTCATCAGTCAGAATGCTACTAGCCAATTGCTCTGACCTCTATTCTTTACAAAACTGGACAATAATGCACTGGCAAACAAATTTCATTTATTAATTTCTGCCATGGCAACTTTCAATGCAGTGGCCCCTTCCGGACAGCAAATGTATAGCAAGTTGCAGTCAGGATACAGCAAATGTATAGTAGGTTGCAGTCATGCAGGCTGCAATAAGAGCCCATGGAAACAATCGGGGGTGCTGCCATGCCTTCGCACGGAGATGCATCTCTTTTTTTAATTTTACTTCCAACCCATGTGTAGCTACGCAGAAATGCACACACCTCACAGCCATGCTGATGTCTCATGATACAACCATCTGCACCTGCGTTGCTACGCAGATGTAAACCGCAAAAAAAATTAAAAAGGAAAATGGAGGCTAATAAAGCGCCTCCTGCCTGGCCGTTGGCTTGCAAGTGGCTGCAACCTGGGATTTTTCAAAAGACTTGCAAATAGTGCAATCTCAAAAAAAAAAAACAGGTTTGGGAGAAATAACATGGGGCAGGCTCATTTTAGGGACAGGATTTGTGCAAAGTTCCCCCCAAAACAGTTTTTTTACCGGCCTTAATCTGCGTTTATTGGCCTGTGAGGAACGGGCCAGTGTTCAATCACATGAGGGGTTTTTTTGGATTCATTAGTAATATTGATCTGCTCTGGATTCTGAGGTTGGAAGATGAACTGTACTACTTCAGACAGTAAGAAGTTGGAATATTCATTTTTAGATGTTTCCCTCATGTACTGCAATGTTTGAAAAAATGGAGAAAAACAAAAAAAAATATTCCATACATCTTATAAATTGAAAAAAATATCATTCCAGAATGAAAGGTTTCAGACTGGTTCTTTGCAGGCTATTTACAACAGATTGAAAAAGAAACTCTAGAAACATACAGCAGGAGAGAGGGTTCGAGCAGAAATTATAAGTAGGAGAATGGGGCTTTTTTATCTACACTAGAGTGCCTTGATTTTTGTGTGTGAATTGTGTTGGTTAGATGTATATGGTAGTAACAGTGCCGATTCCTCCCTTCCCCCACTAAGTGTATGGGATGCTGATGAAATGCTGAATTTCTACCCAGTCTTGCCAACTGAATTATTTGGCCTGGCATCGTAATGCTTTCCTTAAGAAGACAAATCCCACCCCTTGAATAGCATTCTTTCATTTAAAATCCTGACTATACTCTCAACATGGAAATGAAAAGCCAGGGTAGTAAAAACACAGAGGCAGCCGTAACATGAGGTCAAGAGAAGCAGCCACTTCCAGAAATATTTCATTTTGCCTCCTTCAATTACATCCTGTCTAGACTTCTGCCATATCACTGAAAACTCAAATGATATGGTCAAATGATATGGTACTGGGTTACCTGAGAGGGCAGGGTGTAGTTGATGCTTTAGAAAAGACCTTCCTATCTTTAAAGAATGGGGGGGCAAAACCCCACTTCTACCTCTCCCAATTCTATCAAATAGCCTACATGTAGCACACATGAGATCACTATTAGCTGTTATGAACTGAGTATGAAACTCACCCACCAATGTAATAATGTATTGACTTTAGTTTATGAGTGACTAGTAATCAGCTGGAGAAGATAGCCAATGTGCATTTTATTTCCTCTGCCCAGCTCTAGAGAGTTTTCATCTGGTAACAATTGACCTGGAAAGTTTCAGGGTCAGATGGTCTGCATGATGGTGATAGGAGGCAATAACTCTATGGAGATGGCTTCAAGAGGAGAACATTCCATCACCTCCAAGGCCAAAATAATCCATCAGAAGTAATGAATGTTTATACTTTCCATGAGGTCCACCTTGTGACATCTACTCTGCCCTAAGTGAAACCAGATACTGTATCTCTCTGTGCTTCTTCCATGATGCGGGAGAATTCACAGACAGGTGACTGCCACCATGCCATTCTTTGACTTGCTTGTGCCTTATGCAGAGGCGGAGCTGCAGTGGGGACATTCTGGGTGGCTCACCCCAGGTGCCACCATTGCAGTCACGTGCCAGGGGCAGGGCAGGGGGCCTGTCGGTGGTGGGGCTTTTCAGGGCAGGGAGGGGGCGTGAGGGCAGTTCTTGTCCCAGGCGCCATTTCCCCTCCCTTCATCACTGGCTTTATGTGTAAACTCAACCACGTGGTACAGCACATTGACTACTAAATACAGCTCTGTATATTGATCAGTGTAGTTAGAACAATTATCAGTGGCTATAAATGCACCAGAAATTATCACAACTTAAGTGTTCAAATACCCCTGACCATATTACTTGCATTATGTCTGAGCAACTTCAAAGGAATCTTCATTCTGTGCATATGTTTAAGTTCTGAATACCAACTTTGAAGAACAATCCTGGGCAGAGCTACTCTAGTCACAGCCCACTTAGATTTTGCTTAGCTTAGATTGGAGTAACTCTGAACAGGACTGCAGTGTGGGAACGATCTTCACTTGGGACTTGCACATATAAACAAATTATGTCTAGAATAGATCCAGGCAAGCCCTTTACCCGCAATGTGAATTTCCTCTGTGAGTACATATATATATATATCTTGTACAATTATCCAAACACTGACATAGTATCTGCCTAAAAGGTGTTGGCGTGGGAGCTTTTCCTGCTTCCTGCTTTGTACCCTATTAACCAGAAACCTGCGTAAACTCAGAGCCATTTAGATGTTATTACGGCTATTAGGCAGAGGATTAATTACAAGTGGTTTCTGCGTGGTTTGAAGAACATTTAGGTGACCCATCTACATCAACAGGGCTAAGTCAAGGGGGATCTCCCAAATGGAATCAACACCATACTAGCAAAGGTCCACACAACAAGGCCTCAGTCATGCGCTTGAATCATTTAAACCATTTCCAAGACAAGTGAGTCACTGGCTCCCACACAGCTCAAAAGTGCCTTGGATTCACACAGTGTGTTGGATCCATGATGAAATGAGTTCCATTCACAGATTGTGATTTTCCCACATCTCCCGTCCCATTGTGGCCCACAATGCCCCCCCCCCCCAAATCTTGTTCATGGGAGAAGTGGGAAAGTTTGCTCAAATTGGGTTAGATCTGAAAAAAATGAGTGGAAGGAAAATAGCCACTAGCACTGTTACCTCGACATTTGTGGTGCAAGGGGTTACGCAGTACTATAATAGGGCAGTTCTAAAGCAAGTGTGCAGAAGGGCATCTCTGGATTAGTTTCAGTTCTTTCACACTGTGAATGCAATGATTTGCAACATTATTTTATAATTACTTTGTAATGTATCATGGATGTCCAAACAAAAATACTTGTCAAAGTCAAGCATAAACTGTCATCTGAATTATATTCATTGCATTTGCATATCAGGACTGGTGAACAGTCTTGGCTGCAACCAAAGCACTTTGAAAATCACACACTCCCAATAAATCCAGGTTGGCTCTTATGACTCTCTACCATTATGCCCACCTTTTGATAGGTCTTTTTTTTTAATGGGAGAAAAACTTTCTTTCACCGAGACTTCCAGTGGAGGTATTCACTCTCCATTGGAGGAAGACTTGACAATTGGGCTTGGTGAGACAATTTAGTGGCAGTCATAAAATTCAAATCACTGATTTTTCTGTACATCCACATTTATCACGGACTTGTTCATCAAAACGGTTTTGTAGCATGAGCTTGAACTGCACTAGGCAAAGAGGCTCAGGTCTGGTTCAATGGCTGAGTGGCCAAACCACTGCTTATGCTAGCCAATAGGACGAACCACTATACCACCCTGGCCCTTATTTTAACTCAGAATATGGTTCAATGTTCCAGCAAACAAAATCACATAAGGGCTAGACTGTTGCACTATGGGAGTTCTGTTACCCCACACATACCTGGATCACCCAGTAGCAGCCAAAGAATTATCTCCTGGAGAAACGGCGTAGGAGGTTAAGAGCTCGTGTATCTAATCTGGAGGAACCGGGTTTGATTCCCCGCTCTGCCACCTGAGCTGTGGAGGCTTATCTGGGGAATTCAGGTTAGCCTGTGCACTCCCACACACGCCAGCTGGGTGACCTTGGGCTAGTCACAGCTTCTCAGAGCTCTCTCAGCCCCACCTACCTCACAGGGTGTTTGTTGTGAGGGGGGAAGGGCAAGGAGATTGTAAGCCCCTTTGAGTCTCCTGCAGGAGAGAAAGGGGGGATATAAATCCAAACTCTTCTTCTTCTTCTCTGTCATTACAGAATGCAAATGTCATTCCTTCATACACAAACTACTGAATACATACAAACATAAGTTCTGACTGCAAAAAAATCAATTAATAAAATCAGTTACTGAATAACTGATTGAATAAAATCAATTACTGCTGTTTCTGGAGTAAAAGTTGTTTAACGTTTTAAGAGGACTAATCAAAACACAACACGGAGAGTCAGCTTCACTCCCCAGGTTGTGGCGTGACGTTTGATTCAAAAATTTGTGATGTACACTGTGAACCTGAGCTGGCCCTAATGAAAAATATTTCCCTGATGAAGTATAAACAGCTCTTATCTTTGGCGGAAGGGGACGGTATTCATTCAGGGTTTTATTTTGTTTAATTTATGATAATTAGTAAACTACCTTAAGCCAAGAAGAAAAGCGGGACGTAAGTATTTAAATAAACTAAATAGATAAAAACACTATTGCTGCTAGAGATTTTTTCCCTACTACATAAGAATATTTACCTGCAATTTCACACCCTTTCTATTTCATTAGTAAATATTCATTCAAGCATGCACCTCGACTTCCTCTCCCATCACAACATTTCAGTTTCTAAGAATGGTCAGTTGCAAAGAATTGAAGCTCACTGCAGCTGTTGCAAGAGAAGTGGCAGGGATGTTTGGCTGGGGGAAGGGGAATGAACTCACCCAGAGCCAAAGAACAGTAAAAATAAAAGTCTTTGGAAGGGGAAGAAGACTTGGGAAGAAGAATGCTGAGGACTTAGAAAGCAGGACAGTGAGGAAACATCTCACCATAAGCCTTGAAACCAGAGGATTGTGTACTTTTTTGCAGGGAAGCACTATATTTTACATACGGATTCAAAATAATTAGTCAAATCTATATGTGTACAATAGTATGTACTTTCACACTGCACTGTTAAGTGCCAAACTTTGTTCTAAGAAAATGGTCCATAATCAGTATATATGTGTATATATGTGACTTACGGCAACCCCATAGAATTTTCAAGGAAAATAATGTGTTTTCAAACCACTTTCACAACTGCTTGCAAGTGGATTTTGCCATTCCGCACAGCTTCAAAGAGCATTGAAAGCAGTTTGAAAGTGCATTATTCTGCATGTGCAGAATGAGCCAGAGGTTCAGAGGTGTTTTGCCATTGCCTGCCTCTGCGAGGACTGACAGAGTTCTGAGAGAACTGTGGTTGGCCCAAGGTCACCCAGTAGGCTTCATGTGGAAGCGTGGGGAATCAAACCTGGGAATCTGTGGCTCTTAACCACTACACTATGCCAGCTCTTATACTCACTATACATCATTCAAAGTAGGCAAACTGATGCTAGTCTAAAACTAGCAACTGTCTATTTACCTTAACCCCCACCATGCACAATATGGTTACAAAAATAATACTAATGCATCCAACAGCTTATTTAGATAATGCCCAGAAAACACTTAGAAGTATAATGTAATGCACAATCCACAAAGCATTTTTCAATGGGCTCGTGCAGAAGTAACGATTTCCCTTTGCTTGAGTATCAGATTTGTCTATTCCCCACTCTAACACCCTCCATGATATTCAACATTCCCCATCCAAGCTCTCTGTTCACAATCCCAATTTGTACTTCTTGCAGCAAATCCAAAATCTACCAGGCTTTCAACAAAATTAGCCTATTAAATCAAGTGTGTACAAACAAGAATTGGCTACTTTTTAACTTCCGATTGCCAAACATCAGGATTTTCACAATCAAGCCTTGAACGCCAAACAGTCATCTCATGTGTAAAACATGTGGAACCCTAAGATCTCAATCATGCATATATTTACAACACTTTCATGCCATGCCACCTCACAACCAAAGCTCACAGTGTTTCAAATAAAGAAAATAAAAAGGGAAGCCTTTTCAGATATTATCAGAGCATAAGAGCAGCCGTGGCAGATCAGACCAGTGGTCCATCTAGTTCACGGTCATGTTCTTCGATTGATGGCCAATCAGATCCCACAGGGCATCTCACAATTGAGGCCCACAGGCAACAGGCAACCAGCTGCTTTCCAGCATCTGACCATCCAGAGCAGAATTAC
The DNA here is from genome assembly GCF_021028975.2 of Sphaerodactylus townsendi. Lineage (NCBI taxonomy): Eukaryota > Metazoa > Chordata > Lepidosauria > Squamata > Sphaerodactylidae > Sphaerodactylus > Sphaerodactylus townsendi. Next base: position 232,756 of record NW_025950495.1, read on the forward strand.
CTCATAGTTCCCATTTGGCGATCATAGCCAATAACCAAAAACAAACCTGACTTCTACAAGCCTGTCAAACTCCTCTCCCCTTAATCTAACAGTGCAATCCAGCACTGAGGCGGACGGGGATGGGGCCACTTGAGCACTGATCTGCCCACTCCACAGGGCTTTCCCACAGCCCAGGAAGCCTGAAAAAGTTTTCTGTTTTTTTTTTAAAAAAAAAAACCTCCAACTCCCCCATAGGAGAGAATAGAGATATGCCACGAAAATTGTGGCACATCTCCACCAGCAACTCCGCCAGTATGGAGGGCCTAGAGGGGTTTGGATTCCAACTTAGGTCAGCCTGGAGTCCCTACAGCCATGTCAATGTCTACAATACGACCATCTGCACCTGCAAAGCTACGCAGAAGCAAACCACAGTTTTTTTAAAAAAAGACAACGGAGGTGAATAAAGCACCTCCTGCCCAGTCCTTTGCTCCTGAGCAGCTGCGACTCGGGATTTTTGAAAAGAACAGCTCGTTTAGCTTTTTTTAAAAAAAAAAAACTGTTTTGGGGACAATAACACGGGACAGACTCATTTTGGGGGAAGGATCTGTGCGAAGTCCACACACACCCCCCCCAAAAAAAACAGGGTTTTAAGAGTCCTACAGTCATGTTTATTGGCCTGTGCGGAAGGGGCCCTTGCCTGAGCACCAAGCCTCATTCACACATTGCACAACAGCAACCCAACTTTGCTACCATCTGCAGAATGCCAATCCCTAACAAGCACACTCATAGAAAGTCACTTCACAGCATCCACTTACAAAATCCTAAGAAGGTGCCAAAAACTCTTGTAGGACTGCACATAAAAACCTCAAGGTGCTACAAAGATAAGGGCCCACCAAAGCTTTCCAAAAGACCAGAAATGCTTACAGTGTGCAGTGCAACCCCAGTCTAACATGAGATGTTGGGGAGGAAAGGTAGGTAGCCAGCCAGTTCTGTCACTGCAACTTCAGAGCCAGCTTGGGGCAGAGACCTAAGCGCTGGCCATCACCGTGTGCTCCCATTCACACAACCCCTTCGCAGAGCACGGCCAGTCCGAAGACAGACGAGACACACACACCACCTCCTCCATCCCATTATGCCCCGCGATTCCACGGATGGTTCATTCTTTCCCCTACCCCCACCCCCACCCCCACCCCCACGTTGCAGTGGGTAACAGTGACGTTTACCGAGTGAGATCCCCCCCCCTCCAACCCAAATATTTCCGGGACGGAAAGAAAAGAAGGTGCCGCTTGCAACAAGCTCCCACCCAGCGAGCGCCTCTCCATAGGTGCTTGGAGGAAGATTGACTCTGTCCTGGGCGCAATTTGGGGCTGCTCCCACCTACCCCGCGCGCGCCTTTGGGTCCAGGATTGTGACTTGGGGCGGGGGCGGGGGCGTTTTGCAAAGGTGGGGGGAGGAATAAAGAGAAGGGGTTCGACTCAAAGGGAAGATCTGCACGGGGGGAGGGAGGGGGGTCCTTCTCCCTCTGGGACTCACCTGGCCGAGCGGCCTGCAGGCTCAGCGCCCCGAAGAGCACAAGTACCCAAGCGCTACTCGCGGCCCCCGCCATCCCTACCCCCGCGCCAGGATCAGGGCTCAGGGCAAGCGGGCGCTCCAATTATGGCCTCCCAGTGCCGGGAACACCCCCGGGGAGGAGCCGTCTCCTCCCCGCCCGCCGGCGCAAGGGACTGGCATAGTGGAGCCGCCGAGCGGATCCCGGATTCCGCGGAGATCGGACCCGGCCCGGGATTCTCCGTTCTGGTCGCGAGCTGCGGAGGGGGCGTCTGGGATCGGCTCTCCCGTGCAATTGTCATGTGTCGGACGAGGGGGTAGATTTCCCCCAAGCTCGCTTTATTGGAAGGCCTCCTGCAATCCCGGCCACGGGGGAAGGGTTTTGATCCTATTATGATCCTAATAAGGCAGCCGCCGCGTTAGACTGCGAAATTAAATCCGGGGAAACCTTAAAGGCTGGTAAATCTCTTGCAAGATCAGGGTTCATGGGCTTAAGGCCGCTCCGTCAGATGCAGCCCACGAGGATCGACGCCACACTGTTAGCTTTAAGGTGATGCCAATTTCTTTCTTTCCTGCTCCCACTGTTACTAAACAGGGGTCTGAGCTACCTTAAAGACTTTCCGCTTTTCATTCTAACACAAGCATTATTATGTGGATCTAATGGGGTTTGCGCAAGGTAAATGTGTAGACTACAGGGTTGAAGCACTATGAAATACATAAAGTACATAAAGTGCCTGGTACATAAACTACATAAAGTGCAGGGTAATTATATAAAATTAAAATCTAATTTTTAAAAAGTGCAAAGGTCATTCATTACTATGATGCCCACTTTACATTTTGAGAAACTTTCTATCGTTTTATCTAGTCAAAAATGTTGCTGCTGGAAAGACAGGAGCTGCTTCCATATAAGAGTTCAAAAATGCATCTCTCCCCCCCCCCTGGCCCCCACCCCCCAGCAAGTGGCATGGCAGCAGGCTGAAATGCCATCCACACAACACTGACGGCGAGGTCCTTTTTCATGACTATGCAAATGCACAGACACCAGTGGACAACATGCTGAGCCCCTCCCCACTCCATGGGCTAGCAACCCTCCATTTTCCCTCCCTTTCTCAGGAAGGAAGGCCCATAGGTGATGCTCTCAAAAAGCCTGGCATTATGTGCATGTTTACATTTAAACAGGTGTTTGTCATGATCCCTGCAGGGGGGAAATCTTTGCATGGGAAACAGCCAGAGCGAGGGCCCTGAGAGCTATTCTTAATTTTGCCATCTGCTTTTGTTGCATTGTTGATTGTGTATATTATATTGCCCTTACGTGCCTTGATTTTAATTGTATAATTCACCTTGAGTCTTAAGTCAATAAATAAAATACCTGCAGGTTCTGGTCTTTTCCTTTTGTTGTTGTGTCAAGCCACAAGATCATCATTCTGGGACTGAAAGTCATTGATTAAAGCCTCTGGAAGCTGCCATCTCTATACAAGGTCCATGCCCGGATGATGTGAGAAGATCCCAGAGAGGTGGCATATACATTTCCAAAATAAATACAGGAACAGGAACTTAATCTAGAAAAGGTGGAAGTGATGATGGCGGGGAAAGGCAGTGTTATCTTCGAAAGGTGTCGATTTAGCTCTGCCTAATTATGTGAAGACAACACAAAGAATTTGCACTAAATATAGGCCCTGTAATGCATCAGTCACAAGATCCAGGAAAAGTGTGCTGTGATTATATATTCATAAATATGAAACTCGAACATGTATCACCATGCTTTCAGAGACAAAATTAATAATGGAATGCAATTTCAAATGCACACTCAGTGTTGTCCAACAACGTGCAATGGAGTGATAGCAGTTTTCCAATGCAAAGGATTTCAGCATACAAATGCCATAAGACAGTAATGGCCAATGGAAGGTTTCAACTGAAAACCAGAAATTCAGGTTGTCCAAATTCACCCTGTAGACTGCCAAGTGCCTACACCTGTCATAGATCCTTTTGATTCACAGCTAATAAAATAAGCCAAATAAATTGAGCTAATTTCCAACGATGTCTTTATCCTATTTCCTGGCTCAAGATCACATAGTTTTTGCCAGCTCCTGTGGGTAGCAAGTGGATTCCAGACCTTTGAGGAAACAGGGGCAACTGAGAAGTTCTGATGAAGCTGGACAAGACCTTGCGGAAAAGGCACTATGGGGTGGATTCATCCAATGAGTCCTTTCAACTAATTCTTCCTCCAAGGCAGAAAAACTTTGGCAGATAATTATTTGCTTAATTGGAAAAGTAGAGCTGAATCCAAGCCTAGATGTCATTTTCTGATTGCTTGTGAAGTCTGTTTGTTAGAGGGGAGGCAGCCAAGTCCACTACCCAGTGCTGGTTCAGCATACTCCGACCTAGAGGGAAAGCCTCTTCTGCTGTTTTAACTTGTTTCCATTTTTTTCTGATCGCCAACCTTTCTTTCTTGGCTCCTTATCAAATCCATCTTGGTAAGAAGAAGGAATAACAAATGTCAGGTGAAGATCAGCAGTACCCAGGATATGAAACTCTCATGCCCATGTGCATATTTTGTCTTCAGCCACTATCGAGGGAGCTGGCTACACATTTTGACAAGGCTACAGTCAGCTCTTCATGGCTGTGTGATAGCACACACGCCTTGGCTGCAAATTGTCCCAGGATCAGTCACAACACACACAGTTAAAGAATCTCATACAGCAAGAGGTAAACGACAGCAGGTATCTGGAGATTTCTCAGGGAGACATTTAGAGCTACCTATAGGAGATACCTGGAAAATTGGAATATAAATGTGCTACATCAGCGGCTTTCAAATTTTGAAAAGTGCAAGCCCTTCTAAACTTCTACTTTTTGTTACCTAAAACAACTGTACAATTCAGTACCCACTAGTAAAGAAACACTAGAGGACTCCCCCCTCACATACAACACAAAATCTCACTTAAGTTAATAGTGAACATGTTTTTTTGTGTAGGGTTTTGTTTTTGCATTAATATACAGCATTATTGAGACTGTATTTCATGGCTGTTTTGCACACTAAAGGTAAAGTTTCCCCTTCAGTCGTGTCCAACCCTGGGGTACCACTGCAAGCAGTGATTTCATAGGCACGCCGTTTTTGTGGGGTAGTTTGCCATTGCTTTCCCCGGCTATTCTTTACCCCCTAGCTGTGTGCTAGGTACTCATTTACCGACCAAGGAATGGATGGATGGCTGAGTTGACCATGAGCCAGCTGCCAGGATATCTGACCTACAGGGGGCTCAAACTCCTGACCATGTGAGTGGCAGTGCAAGCACTTAACCACTATGCCACGTGGCTCCTACGTTTTGCACACCATGCAGAGACAAATCCAAATTTAACGCTGAGTTTCCCTCTTCACTACCTCACTCTGTTCCTTCTCAGCCTGCCTGGATTTGCAACCTGTCTGAAACAGTCACATCCCATAGTTTGAACACCACAGTTTTTGTATAGTTCAGATGGCACTTTGCTGATAATATTCCAGTTTGTTGTAGATTTCTAAATTTGTTGAAATATAACATTTCTGGTTGTTATACAGTTTTGACTCAGACTTGCACTCTGAGGATCATGTGTAAATTCAGGTCCCCGGAGTTTTAAGTATTCACCTAACTCCCTTTTTCCTTTCAGACTTCCTCAAACTGTAGGATCACATCAGAGCATTTGAAGCAAATCCACCTCAGAACAAGGGATAGGAATTCTCCCACATGACGTTTAAATTCTGCTTCTGGCTAGAGATTGGTCCTTCTCTGACATCAACTCTCTCACTCAGCCAGCTCCCTCTGTTCTATACACACAGTTCAGGAGATAAGCTAGCTATGTTTTTAGAACCTGGGCTGGGAATTTTTCTTTCATTTGAAAGTTGTTGCCCTCTTTGGCTAGAGGGCTTTTTCCTAGATACTCTTTCCCTGAGAACACCACATAGACAATAAATACATTTGAACCTTCCAGCTCCTAGCTGTTCCAGACTATATTCCTGTCAGCAGTTCTGACTGAGTTCTAAATTCCACCCTCTCCCAGCATGCCACTCACATACACAGGCTCTGTGTGGAATGAACCCTTCATAGTCAGGTTTTTCTGCTTCTGCATGCTCCTAGCTTTGTGTAGCATTATATGGAATGACGTTTTTATGTGCTGTTTCCTTTAGGCCTAAGGGTGAGCACTGTTTGTGGAGAGGGGGGTAAAATTCAGGTTAGTGCTTTTAAAACATGAAATTTACCAGTTCTTCCTGCCATGGCTTCTCAAGTCTACATGGATTTGAGAAGCCACAGTATGAGAACTTCAACTGAATGCAGTTCTTTTCCTTCCCCACTGGTATTTTGATTCCTTGCTACCACTTCCCAAGCCCACAAGGTTGTGCCTAGCTGAGGATGCTGTTCTCTCCCCCCTCAGTTCAAGTGCTCTGTCCTTACACACCCTCTGCTCAAATTTCCCAAGTCCATAGGAAGTTGGGAAATGGCACCTGGGGAGAATTTGAACTGAATGCTGGGGTCCAGCGTTCAGTCCCAGTGCTCCTTTCCCCACTGCTGTTTCCCAGATCCACACGGACTTGGAAAACCACGGTGTAGGAAGAGGTTGCTCCAAGAGCCGGTGAAGCTGAATTCTATTTGGCTTTTTCGGCACCAGGCTTAATTCAGCACTGTAAAGAGGAAACTTTAAAAAGCCGATGTGGCTTTTCAGCACCAGGCTTAATTCAGCCCTGTAAAGAGGAAACTCAAAAAAAACCAATGTGGCTTTTTTCAAGGTTTTACCACCCCTACTTAGGTCCATCACAGCTGCCTTTTATCAAATTGGATCGCCGGCAAAAGAAGGAACACTGTGATCTCAGGAAGGAGGTTGTGGGAAACTCCACCTAACATTCCAAGATGTGCCAAGAGCTATACAGTTATGTACTTTAATAAGAGCTTTTTTCCTGATCTAAGCTTTCTTCTGATAAAGATCTTTCATAATACCAAGATGCGCAGAGCTTCTAACAGTGTAATAAATTCTGTTTTGCACTTGTAGTGATTTCTTCTTTTCCGGTCTGCTTGAGTGTAACTCTTGCGTTTCGTGCTACAACAAACCCCCTGTGGCATTGTAGGTTTCAAACTCTTTTTACACAGACTATTGCCGTACTCATGTTCAAAATGCGAGTGTGTACAAGAGCAAAACCATTTCAACGCATTTGATCCCTTGTGCACCCAAACATTTTCATCACGCACCTTTACAAAAGCAAGTTTTTATCATCTTAAAGACTACCAGTTCTGTGATTCAGTATCTTCAACTTTCAGGAACTGAAACATATGGGGTCAGTCACTTTAAGATTAGGAGAATGGAAGCACCATTGGAAACTGAAATTCAGATCTGCAGCTAAAGTACACTGGGCAAAATCAAGGGCAGAGTGGGAGAATCTACAAAATGAAACCCCTTCAACAGATTTCTACATGTCTGCCTTTTACCATGCTTCAGCCCTTCCCTCCAGTTTTTTTTTCAACTGGTTTCGGTACTGCTCTTGATACGTAAAGCATTTCCCTAGAATCCACACATCTGAAGGATCCTTTGTCCCCATATATCTCCCCAGCTTTCTGCACATCACCACCTAATAGAGGAGCCTTCTTTACGAGAGGTGTCTCTCTCTCTGGTGCAATTTTCTTGGTAGTGCCACAGTACTTTGGAATGGCTGGCCAGAGTGGAAATCTCAAACCGGGTGCACCAGATCCCAATCCACTACCCTAACCACTAAACCATGTCTTGCATTTGGTTGATATTAATCATTTTGACTTTTGTAATCTGCCTTATGAGCAGAACACAGGCTATCTGTATATGTTAAATAAATAACTATAAAGTATATTAAATGTAACTCACTAAATGTGTGTCCTTGGAGAGGTTAAATTAACAAATGCCTTTCCAGTGCACAATTATGGTCTGATTTTCACAATCATACATGCTAGTCAATGCATTTTATTTTGTACTTATGACTCCGGAAGTTCCTGCAATCATTGATGCACATTATGAACAAAGTATCACTTCAAGAATGTAAGCAGAACCCTGCTGGATCAGGTCCAAGGCCCATCTACTCCAGCATACTTGTCTTATACTTTTGGGAAACTCCCAAGCGGAGAATGAAAGCAAAACCTCCCAATGTGTTTGTGTTCAGTGTGCGGTATTAAAAGGTGTAGTGTTTCTGAAAACTGAGGTTCCATTTAGCTAGCACGAAATGCAGCCATGGGTTCTGTCAAAATGTTGGAAAACCCACTATCTGCAAGTCCCACTGTCTACTCACTGTATTGCATCAAAGGGGCAGCAACACAGGAAAGCATCACTATGTAGAAACATTATTTGGTATTATTTGACCTGTCACATAGTCCACAAAACTATGATTGCCCTTAGGCAGGTGGCTGCCTAGCTTTTTAACTGCACAGTGGATCCATCTGATAAGAAAAAATGGCACTGATAGGACAAGTGCCTTCCCTGCCCTGCAGCAATCAGGATGCCGCCTACACACAAAAGAATTAATCCATTTCATTTAAGAATCAGCATTCCTTTCCATGAATTACAACCTCATATTAAAAGCTTGTCTCTTTACTTATAGTTGTTTTGTATGTTGTTTTTCATCTAATGACATTTTAATTGATTTTGAAACTGATACAGGACCGCCATTTTGTGACACACACACCTGGGAGAAAAGAAGTAGTGAGGAGATGAGGTTGAGGGACAAAAAAGAAAGGGATTAAGCAATCCCCTACCCACTGCGGTCCTCTGCTCCCAATTTCAGCCTCCCCACGGCTGCTTTTTTTCCTCTCACCGTACTTTTCATTTTGAGATTGTTACAGCTATTTTTTAATGACAGACAACGATTTACTGCAAGTTATAAAGGAAAAGGAACAATGAACATCAATGCCAAGTATGTGTGTATAATCACAAAACAAGAATTACACTGATACAAAATAAAATACTCTGGAGAACCAGGTTTGATCCCCCCCCTCCCCATACAAGTGGTGGACTCTAATCTGGTACACTAGGTTTGTTTCCCCTTTCCTGTACATGAAGCATGCTGGGTGATCTTGGGCTAGCCGCTAGCCACACTTCTCTCAGAACTGACTCAGCCCCACCTACCCCACAAGATTCCTGTTGTGGGGAAAGAAAGGGATCGAGTTTCTAAACCATTTTGAGACTCCATATAGGATAGAAAGCCAGGGTATAAATCCAAACTCTTTTTCTTCTAATTACATAAAAGAAATTAACAGGCGTAATTACTGGGTAAGATTCTACACTCAATAGCTTTAATAAAATGTTTGGACATAACATGACCTAACACCCAAATCTATCTGTTTCTAACAAATGAGGACAGAACAGAGCCTTCCTGAATGCATACAAACATTCTCAGATAAATTACTATATGAGGAAAACAGGAACCACTTAACTAAAAAAACAAAGTCAGAATTGCTTAAGGCAACATTTTATCCATTGCCACTTGTTCCCACATTTTCTATTTGTTGTTGTCTGTTGCTGTCAAGTCACAGTTGATTTATGATAAGCATATGAGCTTTTGAAGGCAAAAGCCACTCAGAGGTGGTTTGCCATTGCCTGCCTCCGCATCATGATCCTGGTATTCATTGTAGGCCTCCTACCCAAATATTAACTGAGCCCGACTCTGCTTAGTTTCCAAGATCTGACCAGATTAAGGGTAGCCTGGGCCATCCAGCTATCAACCATTAATTGAGGAGATGCTCGACTGTTTCCAGAGTTTTGGGATTTGGAATTCAGTACCTAATGTGAAAAAGGATAACTCCCTTTCAGCATATATAATTTCTTCTGTACTTTAGATTTTTTAAAAAGAAGCTCATTACAGTATAAAATTAGACCTACCATCAACGTTTTTAAAAAATCATAAAAACAGAACAATGGAAGTAATATATCAGTCAGGTCATCAATCATGTCCTTAACTGAGCCAAAACACTTGGTTTCCTCATCATCCCAGCCCTCCTAGTGTTCCTCACCTTCAGGAACAGGAAGAGAAAAGGACAATTCAGTGCCTAAGACTTCCAGGTGAGCTCAAAAAACAGGACTATGATCAGCTCAAAGAGTAATTCATCCTCGGGTCATCTCTAACCCCCACCTAGACTGAGAGATTCCCCTCCCCCCATTGGACAGGATCTGCAAGCTGTATTATATCTATTATGCTTTTTATGTCAGCAAGAATATAGAACTAGCACCTCTGGATCTAGGAACAAGATCATCACTGATAATAGGATCCATGTAATGCCAATTTTCTCCAACACAAGTCAGAGTAGCTTTGGGTGATGCTGGAATTTTTATATGATCTTGCAAAAACCTTGAATGGTTGGTCTTGTGTGTTAACTAAAATAAATGTCCACATGTCAAGGTTTTGATCAACTTTAAAATCTGAAGGTATAAGATGGTCTTCTGTGTATCAATAGTAAGCCAAGATACCTGGGTCAAGAAGAGATGCCTCTGTTAATTATTATGAATTATTGTCCATTAAGTTTTCAAAATTTATGAGATTTTCTGTAATCTGGGCTTGATTATAAGACGGGCAACACAACACTTTGTGTGTAAAAGCATTGAAATCAGGAGATCTAAATGTTATTTTGATACCTGAAGTTTTCACCTAGATATCAGCAATTTTTTGATACCTGAAGTTTTTGCCTAGATATCAGCAAAAGGGAGCAGAGAACATCAGAAATGGAAACTCCATGCTTCTCTGCAGGTCCCCAAACTCTTCCACTACCTACTCTTAAGAAAAGATTTTACTTGCAGACTGTTAGCAAGAGGATCTGGAACAGAACAAGCACATTTGCAGATTTTCTGACAGGAAGGGTGATCTTATTTCATTATTAAAAGCTATGCAGTTAGACAAAGCATTTATCTGTCATTAGATATTCCGAAACCACATTTCACATTTAAATGTTTCACTAATGTTAACAAGGACATTAATCTCCTGAGAGATATCAAGTTTGCCAAACCTGTTTTACCATGGTAATTTTACACACACACCATACACACAGCACCACTCATGCTCAAACCCCAGTGAGTACCACAAAAAAACCACAATAATTGAAGGTTCATGTAATCCCAAAGACCCCGTCTGCCCAAGGCCTCTCTGCTTTATTTTCTGTTCTAATTTGGACTCTTTCCAATCAGCTTCTGCTGTGCAGGTGGTGGGTCATTCTATTGTGCCTGCATCATATTAGATTATTCAGTCCCTTACAATGTAGAGAAATAGCAGAATCATTTACTTGGGGAGGCTGCCTGCTGCATCTCTGCTTGTCACTGGTCCTCTCACAGGAGAGCTTGGGAGAACAGTTAAGTAGGAATACACAGGAAATTGACTTCTTGGTGAATGAGGGTCCTGTTCTTTCACACTCTGCAAGTAAATGTTATGGGGTATAAAAACCAAATGTGCTCCCAGTTTTTAGATTTGAAAAGTATGTTAGAACTTTACTAAATGGAAAACAGCTTGCTGTTATGGCAAAGACCCACAAATTCAAAAAGTCACAGAAGAAATTTTAGTTTCAGGAGAAAGAACTGCAAAAGAGTTTACACTTCTTTTTCCTGATCTATATGCTCAATAATTTGTTGATAAAAGATAGATCAAGGACTTTGTTTACTGTGTGTATGTACCACTGCCAATTTATCAGTCAATTTATGAAAAAGCCTATTCAAGCAGAGGAAATCAAATTATGGATTTAAAAACCTGAAAGTTTGGCAAACTTCAGGTTTGTGATTTATATCATTATTTTTGTTGCATTGTTTCCAATTGTGTAATTCACTTCAAGTCTCAACAAGAAAGATGGACTATAAATGAAGATAAGTAATTAGGTCCCAGAGTAGCCTTTGTTGGCACTTCTAATATTAAACTGTCTTTCCTGTATATTTTCCAGTGCAACAATATATATAGAACTTTCACTACAGAGATACAGATGCCACTCTCTAAAGCCCATCATGACCAATAGATATTCTTTGAGACTTTGGTTTTAATGCTGGAAATACAGACAGGTAATAACATATTGAATGCTTACAGCCAGTTCCAGGGCATAGTGCAGAAAAGGGGGGTTCAACAAGCAATATATGTAATCAGTGAATTATCAAACCTCTGCTCAGATTACTAGCCATATCAATAGAGAAATTAGAATATATGAGTGAACCAATATCAGAAATTAACACAATATGGACACAAGTCTTCAGTGGTTTGGGAAGACTGACAAAGAACTATACAATACAGCCAGTATTATCAATGCAACAGACATTTGGAGGTAGCTCGCCATTGCCTCCCAATTACAGTCCTTGGAAGCCATCCATACAAATTCTAACCAGGGTGGCTGACCCTGCTTTGCTTCTGAGATCTGAAGAGATCAGACTAGCCGTAGACTATTTGGGTCAGGGTTGCTCTCACTACTCCTCCATGGCATATTTTTATTCCTCTCTAAGGGAAAGTTAAGGAGGAACTACAACTAATTGAATACATGGGAGCAATGTTTGCAATAGGGGAGCCTACCGATTATTGTGCAGGTATAATAATTGTATCAAACCTAGTGACTGATTTGAATGGACATCACACAACTAAATGAAAGCAAGCTAAAAAGAAAGATGCATCCTCCCAGAAAGTGCAGTCATTTTCACAGCTTTCAAAAGCTAAACTGTTTTCAAAATTAGAATCTAGAACACTGACCCCTTTCATCACACTATTTGGCATTTAATTTGCTCCTGGACACTCCCCAAAGAGAATTTTTCAGACTATCTGGGCTATGAGACATCCTGTGTCATGCAGGTGATGTGCTAGGGTATGGCAAGAACAGAAATTAACGTGATAAATGACTGCATGGCGGTTTTGAAATGCTGGAGGAACCCACAACAAAAGATGGCAGCTACCTTTGACAGCCCCACCTGTTTTAGCACAATATTCTGTAGATTCACTGACAACAACAGCTGATGCATCAGCCTACAGGCTGGAGGAATGCTCACACAAAAACAGCGAGGAGGTGATGAGAACCTGTTTCGTTGACATTGAATAGACAATAGAAACAGAATAGTAGCACGGCCATGCCAAAAAAGAAGCTCTCACTATTATGTGGGCATGTGAATGGCTTAGTATATATTTCTATAGTCTGCATTTTGCTATTGAAACAGAGATCACAAGTATTGTCGAAGGCTTTCACGGCCGGATTCAACTAGTTGTGGTGGGTTTTCCGGGCTGTGTGGCCATGGTCTGGTAGATCTTGTTCCTAATGTTTCGCCTGCATCTGTGGCTGGCATCTTCAGAGGTGCATCACAGAGAAACTGGCATCTTCAGAAACAGATTTTTCTCTGTGATACACCTCTGAAGATGCCAGCCACGGATACAGGTGAAACGGCCGCACAACCTGGAAAACCCACCACAACCAGGGATCACAAGCCTTATTAGTGTTTTAGAGTCAAAACAACTTGATGATCTACCTCGCACTACCCAAAGACTTTGGCTATAAGGAATATTATTTTCTTTTTATTATTTTCGTTTAACATTGTCACTAGTAGTGGCCAGCGCTCTATCTAGCAAAAGAAGATACTTCTTTAGAGAAAGACATCACAGCATGCATTGATTTTGTTATAACAATAAATTCACCATCTGAAAGTACAATTTGCTGAATTAAAAATAAACAGAAAAGTGACATAATATGTCAGAAACTTGTGCATCTTTGCCAGAGGGGTTGGAGGCAACAGAGTCAACTTCCAACAGACTTGCTTCCATATTGGCAGGAGTGCAATCATTTTACACATGGCAGATGGCTTTTTATGAAAGAATGATATATTGTAATATTCACACTAAGATATAGGAAGGACATCAAGGCATAACCAAGTACAGGGCAACAGCTCAACAAGACATATGGTTGCCAGACCTAAGAAGATAGATCCAGATCTTAGCAGAAGGATGTGAAACATATAATAAACAGCCAACACAACCTCCAGAACTTTTACTCATTACCAAACTGCCAGCACATAAAAACAGATTTTTCTACAAAAGTTTTTCATATACCATGGAAGCTGATCACTTTGCTAGATGTGTAGAACTGGCCCTGCTACAGGAAACTACATCTACATAGGTAACTGATTTTGCTTTTTTGTGTGTGTGTTTCATTGCTCCTGCACATGAAGCCTGCCGGGTTCCACACAAAAAAAGCATTTTAAAGCTAGTGACACCAAAATTTCAGGGTATCTTCAGGAGACCGTCCTGATGACACCCCCCAAGTTTGGTGAAGTTTGGTTCAGGGGGGCCAAAGTTATGGATTCTCAAAAGGGGTTCCCCATCCCCCTGAACCAAACTTCACCAAACTTGGGGGGGGGATGTCATTAGGACAGTCTCCTGAAGATACCCTGAAAGTTTTGTGACTGTGCCTTCAGAATGTGCACCCCACAGGCTGCACCAGAAATTCCCCTTTGACATAAATGGAAAAAAATCAATGCAGAAGTAAGATTCTTGGCCAAATTTTGGGAGTGCCTGTCAGAGGTGCAATTGTTAAGCTAGCGACACCAAAATTTCAGGGTATCATCAGGAGACTGTCCTGATGACACTCCCCGAGTTTGGTGAAGTTTGGTTCAGGGGGGCCAAAGTTATGGACCCTCAAATGTGCAGCCCCCATCTCCTTAGATCCCATTGGAAACAATGGGGGATATGGGCTACCCCTTTGGGGATCCATAACTTTGGACCCCCCAAAACGAAACTGCACCAAACATGGGGGGGGGGGGTATCATCAGGACAGTCTCCTGATGATACACTGAAATTTGGGTGCCGATACCTCTAAAAATGCATCCCCTGCAGGCCAAAACGTGAAAAAACACCAAAAAAATAAAAACGCAGGAGCATGCCCTGAAAAATTCCTGAGCCCTGGGCAGCTGCCCACTTTGCCCAATGGCCATACGCCACTGCCCAAAGGAACCTGGTTATGGATAGAACCTCATGCTTTCCGCATACCAGCACCAGCTGCTCCTAGGACATATTTCAAACACTGCCACATTTTGAAGCTTGTCCATAAATATGGTTGCCAATTCCATTGCAAAATTTCTAGAGATTTCGGAGTGCTACCTGGGGAGCCAGATCATTAGGTCAGTGTCTGCCCTCCAAAGCTGTCATTGCTTCCAAGAAAAATGATCTCTGTTATTTGGAGATCAGTTATAATTCCAGATGTTCTCCAGACTCTACCTGGAGATTGGCAACTCTACTCATAAAATTAGTTGTCAGTTGTCTTCATTTTTCTCTCTAATGTTATTAATACTTCCTGCTTACTCAGACATCCAAATACAATAGAGCCGTCTGATGTAATCATAACAGGAACTTGTGATGTGATCAGCCTTCAGGAACCACCAAAACTTAATGGGGAAAAAACATTAAAAGGTTCAAGACTTCAAGGAGGAGTAGATCCAGAAGTGGGACGTTTAATTTCTTCTTGTATAAATGCATGTTGTCAAAACATTTGCTGAAGTAAACAGTCAGGAGCGATGGAAGCGGTAGATTTCCAATAAATTAAATTGCCCAGAAAAAATGTAAAAAATATCAGCTTGGGTGGATCACCAGCTACAATATTAAGATGGTGGAACATTGTCTGCACATGCTGAGTGAGCTTTAGTGAAATCGTAGTGAAGCGGGTGCCCTGACTTTTGCTTTTCCCATTGCTCGAGGATGCTTAGCCATAAATCGGGAGGCATTTGAGTGGCCACGACCCCCCCCCCCCAAAAAAAAAACACTCTGAAAGAATTTTCTTCTTTATTCTTGAGCAATTAAAACAGAGACAAAAACTCCTGCCAACTCCCCTGCTGTCATGCAGCATCTCACCATGGACGCCGGCAGCAACCCCCGTCCCGCCCCCTCGATGTCGTTATAACTCTCGGTATCGTTATAACGACAAGGAGGGTCGATATAACGACGCCGGTAGCAGTCCCCTCCCCCCGCCCCCTCGGTGCCGTTATAACGATGCTCTGCATCCTTATAACGACAGGAAGGGTCGATATAACGACGCAGGCAGCAGACACGTTTCCCCTCCGCCCTTCGGTGTCGTTATGTCGACCCTTCCTGTCCTCGATCAATGGGGAAAGCAAAAGTCAGGGCACCGCAGCACCCCAAACGTCGCTGGGCCGCATCGACCACTTCCCCTTGCCTTCGACCAATAGGGAAGCAAATCTGAAGCTCGGACTTCTAGCCAATCAGGACAAGGTGGTGCGCGTAGGCTTGTGGGTAGAGCGGAAGTAGGTGGTACTAGAGGCATAGATTTAGAGTAAGTCTACAGTGGCACCAGTTGTGGGCTTCCGGTACAAATGGCGAGGCGCCCCGCTGTTCTATGGCGTTCCTCTCCGGTCAAGAGGCTTCCTTATAACGAAAACCTTCTTCCGTTTTGCGTTGGGAAGTCAATAGAATTTTCTGCATAGGAATCGTTCAGAAAGATGGTCATGGTGCGTGAGGTCCGTTGATATAAAGATGTGGCTGGACTCCAGACCCACCGTGAGATCTGGGAGCAACGCCTGGGATTTAGCAATCCCAAAGGGTGCCATTTATTTCTCCTACCCCGAAATGAAAGCCATCATTTTACAGGGTTTTTCTTTGCTTACATTATTAATGCTCGATGAGAGCCGACTCTGAAAAGAATAAACTTTGTACTTCAGCGGAAAGGGAGCTTCACAGCTACAATGAAGTCCTGGATTTAATTTCCAATTGGGAGGAAAATGGTCATGGGCATGTGGCCCTCCTCCTATCTACCCTGCCTTCCTGCCTGTCTTGTTTTTGCTGTCAAGTCACAGCTGACTTATGGCGATCCTTGGTGGAGTTTTCAGGGCAAGAAATGCTCAGAGGTAGTTTGCCATCGTCTTCCTCCACACCACAACCTTGGTATCCCTTCCAAATACTTGCCAGGGTGGAGGCTAAGTGTGTGTGACTGACCCATGGTCAGCACTGCTTACCTGTGGTCATTTCCCTCTTGCTTGGAGGTTAAATCCAGGATTTCAATGTAGCTGTGAAATACTCAAGGATTGTCTCAAACACATACACAATGATCATGAAGAGTTTATTCCTTTTCAGAGTGGGGCTCATGCATCTGGACTGAAAAAAATCTTTATAAGGATACTACAAACAGGTTACAAACTCCAGGCAGGTTGCCCAGCAACAGGAGAAACAGACACCACCCTTTGGGACTGCCAAATCCCAGAGGCTAGAACCACAACTCAGGTTCACAAGCTTATAAAAATGGTAGATTGAATTATCTGGATCATCCGCTGTTACACCCACTTAGTTTCATTCAATGCATTTCTGATTGTGATAACTTTTGTACTTGGAGAGTGAAAGCTATAATCTGGTACTAACAACTGAGTTTTATGTTTTATCTAGTACTAATCTGGTACTAACTGAGTTTTATGTTTATGTTTTATGTTTACCATATGGTTAATTTAAATAGTTAAATAGTTTTGAGTATTTATTAAAATGTGTTATACGATTGTGGTTTTAATTAGGTTGTAATGTGCTTGAAACCTTTAATATTTTTCAGAAAAGAAATATAAGTTTTCTAACAACTGCAATTTAATCACTGGTTACTATCTATACTTTGTAGATTTGAATAAAGAGATGCTTTAAAATAGATGCTATACTATAATAATCACATATGAGAAGGGAGGCTGAGGTTGATAGATATTAAATATAGATCAGTAGATAGCATCAGTTTTATGCACTGCATGTAAGGACGGTGGTTCATTACTATTTTTCAGATATTGGCATCATACAATTGCTATGGCTGTGAATTGTCACTATGCTGGGTTTATACCCTATGTGCTTTATTTTGCCTTCATTAAAAATGTTTCTAACTGCTATCTGATAAAGGGAACTGTAACACTTGAAAGCTTCCACAGAATTTTTGTGCCATTTGGATTGGCCTCAATAAAAGGCATTACATGATTTTGTTAATTATTTGGGATTTTATGTGGACCACCAGAGCTGATTACAACTTTTTAAAATATCCAGCTGTGCCTTCCATTCAGATGTCACAGCCTGTACTGTTGCATTTTGTTATCTTTGATTTGCCTATTTACATTTTTTCTGTCTCATTGTTTTCCAGTTGATGAAGTAGCCTTTAGTGCATGAATGTGTACTCCACAATGAATCTGGTTTAATCTTTATAGTGCAACACACACACACACACCCTGCTTTTAAGAACTCTCTTGTTCACCACCTATTATATAGTGAAATGTGGTATTATAGGTACTGGTCTTCCATGTAAGAACAGCATGCAGGCAACCAGAAAAACAATGACGTAATATAACACAAAGGTGTTCCAAATGAACACATTTTGCTTAGAGTTTCTGTTTCTCTAAATAACATAAAATCACTGCACAGTTGAGCTGAAAGTGCAGTAAGAGAGGTTACTCTCAGAACACATCTTGAGTTGCCATAAAGTTAAATCCAATTAGACAGTTGCTTCTGTCACCCACTGAACCTCTCTCAACCCAAGCATTCAACTGAATACTGCAGATGCTATTCCCCTTTCACTTACATGCAGATGAGTTTTTACATTTCTAACAATATAAAATGGAGGTCCCAAATTAAACATGAAGCTACTTTAATAGTTTTCTAGCTCTGTGGTAGCATTATCAGTACCTCCAGTGCAGTCCTGGTTGACTACAGAACCTTTTCTGAGAGCCAATGAGAGATGAGAGCAGAATGGTTTTATTGTCAGTAGAGGGCAGCAGTGAATTATGGGTGAAGCTGCCTGTTGAGCAGGTTGCAAGGAGAAGTTGCTGACTACTTTATGCCCAATTTAGTAAAAATTTAGTAGCCTGCTTAGCCCAGGTTCATCAGAGCTTGGAAGCTAAGCAGGGTTAGTTAAAGTATTATCTTTTTGCATCTTTAGACATATCCTTCATTGAAGAAAGATATCGGCTAATATTAATATAACAAACCTCTGAGCATTTACAGAGCGCCTTTTCCTCAACAATGGGCAACTGCTTTCTGCCTCTAGCACCCACACAAAATGAGTGAACAGAATTTTCAGGGCACACAGTAGTCTTGAGCCACCAGGGGTACTGCCCACATCATCTTTTTTTCTGCTATCAAATCGTAGAGGAGGACGGTGTCCCTTTCACCACCACCAAATGGACTATGACAGTGGTGACGAACCTTTGGCACTCCAGACGTTAAGGACTACAATTCCCATCAGCCCCTTCCAGCATGGCCAATTGACCATGTTGGAAGGGGCTGATGGGAATTGTAGTCCATAAAATCTGGAGTGCCGAAAAAGCTGACTGGATCCAACCCTTAGTTTTGGATGTGTGTATGTGAGAAAGACATTTCTCCACACTTGATAACTATTTAGGGCATTATTGTGTATCTCCTGCCTTGGTCATCTTTTTTTCTAAATTCAGGAAACTCAAACACTTTAGACTTTATATTGTCGAAGGCTTTCACGGCCAGATTCAACTGGTTGTGGTGGGTTTTCTCCTGGACTCATGGCCATGGTCTCACAGTGGATCTTGTTCCCTCAATCTGCCGCTTTGCATCTGTGGCTTATGCATCTTTTTAGGAGTGGTATACTCAAGCAGAGGGAAGTCTGGACATACTGAGTGTATTAAGAGTGTTGGACTAGTATCGGGGAGATTAAGGTTTGAATCCCCACTCTACCATGGAAGCTTGCTGGTAAAGTATCTCACATTTCTGTAAATGGGGTGGGGGTTGTCCACGGTTGGTTTTTGACAGGATTGAAATGATAGATTACACACACACAACACTTTACATTGAGGAAGATGAATACTTTGGGAGTTCCACAGGCTCAGCGAAGTTCTATCTCACTAACCAGTTTAGCAAAGTATGGAGCCTCTGAAGGAAGAGCCTCTTCTGCTAGAGCAGGGGTTTCCAATCTATGACCCTCCAGATGTTCATGGACTACAATTCCCATCAGCCCCAACCAGCATGGCCAATTGGCAGCGCTAATGGGAATTGTAGTCCGGGAACATTTGGAGGTCCATAGGTTGGAGACCTCTGTGCTAGAGGAAAGCACCTTGGGCTTGAAGAATGCTTCATACTGAGCTGAGCAGAATAACAAACAATCTGTACTCTGGGGTGCTGTGTGGTTTCCGGGCTGTATGGCCGTGTTCTAGCAGCATTCTCTCCTGACGTTTCACCTGCATCTGTGGCTGGCATCTTCAGAGGATCTGATGGTAGGAAAGGAAAGCAAGTGGAGTATATATACTGTGAGGTCAATATATGAGGCCATCTGAATAGAAGTAGCTTGGCATGTGAGTAACAATGAAGTCTCTAGTATGTAAGTCACAATGAAGATAGCAAGGTCAATAGGTAAATGCATCCGTGTTTATTTTTAGTAATCACCCAGTAGCACACTGCATGCCTGAACTCACTCCCTGCTACTAGCAACATTTTTGCCTCAGCCTTGCCCATTTCTATTATTTATGCCATGAATTTTTTAAAAAATGTTTTAAAAGCATCCATCCTGCCAGGATCTGGATTCCACTGAGAGCATCCTCTTCCCAGCTGCCTCCAATCAGTATCAGGAGGAAGGCAGGAAGCATTTGGAAACCTCTTCCGTTGTGTCTGACTGCAGCTAAGAATCAGCTCTTCGAGGGGTGTTTGTCATTTGCACTGGTTTTTCTGCTTCTGTTAATGCCACGACAGAAAACACTTTCTTTGGCAAGGAAAAATCAGGAGAGATCAACAACAAGTTAGAAAAAAGTAAGTAGACCACTGTACACCGTTTCTCACTTCTAAGTCTGGTGAAACACATGGCTAGCTGGCTTAAGAGAGAGAGAGAGAGAGAGAGAGAGAGAGAGAGAGAGAGAGAGAGTGTGTGAGAGAGAGAGAGAGAGAGAGAAAATGCTTCTATCAATCCAATAGAAGTTAAGCTGAATCTCACAATGCAAGCCTAAACACAGTTACACTCTTCTAAGCCTACTCGCTGTGAAGGACTCAGAAGGGGATAACTGTTTAAAATTGCTCTCCCAGGTGCTTCATAACACAAGTTGTAATGGATCTCTTTAATCTATAGTTCCATGAAATGAGGCAAAGGGCAATGCTGTGCTATAGAGAGTGTCTTAACCTACTGCATCTGTGTATGGTTCTCCAGTTGCACAGTGGCAGATAGGAAGGCGCTCCAAAGGGTGATCACTACTGCATTGCAAAGTTGGATTACTCGGCTGCCCCTCTCCTCCCTTCCCTTTGGAAGAACTCTATAATTCCCGAAGCCTAAAAAAAAGCCCAAAATATTCTGAGGGACCCATCTCATCCAGCACACTCTCTTTTTGAACTGCTACCATCTGGTAGGCGATACAGGACTATCAAATCTAGGACAAAGAGGCTTAGAGACAGCTTCTACTCTAGAGCTGTGGCTATGCTAAACTCCACGGCTTCATGTTGATGTGTTTGGGGCTGTGTAGGGATGGGTGGAGGAAGGGGAAAGTGAGGATGGGGTATGAGTCTGAAATTGTATGAGTATGATGTATTGTATGAAATTGTATGAGTATGATGTATGAGTCTGAAATTGTGTGCATCGAGGAATGCTGCTGTAAATTTCGTTGTGCGTGCACAATGACAATAAAATGCTTATGCTTATTAGTATGCTAAAAGACACATGAATACATGAAGCTGCCTTATACTGATAGACCCTTAATCTATCAATGTTAATATTGTCTATGCAGATTAGCAGCAGGGTTAGGAACAAGATCCACCTTGGAATATGGAGGTTTCAGCCTTAGGAATCCCAGCAAATAGCAGTTGAAAGAACTGTCTGAATGTATCTAGAACATAAAATAGACTTGCTGTTTTGGTTCAGCGTCGGGCCAAAATAAAACCTTGTGCCCTGAATTAATGTCCTTGCTCTATTAGATTGAAAATTGGCTGGGTCAGTCCAAGAGACTTGTTTTCAACAGCCGCGTGGTTTGGACGTTCACAGCTCTCAAGGCCGCATCGAGAGGGTTGCAATCTGAGCTGTCCTCGAAATGTAACCAGGCAATAAACATGCCAACAAAAACTGGCCTCTTCCTCATTCTGAGATATTGATCCTGCCTGTTTGCAGAGCCCGGCTTTCCCATTGATTCGGGCAGCAAAGTAACTCTGCATTTGCAAAGAGAGAGGCTGCACGGATGAGCAAATGGAAGCCCATGCGGGGTTGGAAAGATATCCGGCACGTTCCTATTCCCAGAACTGTGTATAATCATAATATTGTTACTGCTGGCGTCCCACAAGTTTCAGCCAGGAAGTGCCTGGTTAAAATCTTGTGGCTGCCTTTAACTCCGCTGATAACCTTCAAGCCTGCTTCTCCCTCTTATCCGCAGTGTGGCCCTAATAAGGTTGGCCTTACTGGACAAATGGCCCATGCTAACCTTAGGGTTGGCAACATCAAGGTGGAGGCTGGAGATCTCCTGCTATTACACTTAATATTATTACCAGATAACAAAGAGATTACTTGGAGAAAATGGCCGCTTTGGAAGGTGACTCTACGGCATTCCCCTTCACTGGAATCCCCCCCCCCCCTACTCAAAATCCGCGGTTTTCAGGCTCCACAGGATAGAATGCTGACAATCGGGTAGACATGAAGGTTAGCTCTTGCAGGCTAAAGATTGCAATAGACTGAACTGGCCAGGAGAGCCAAGTGGAGCCTCCACTTGCTGAGGCGGTACACCCCACTTCTCCTCCTCCTGCGGAATGAGCAAAGGGGCGGACAAGACCAGCCCCATGCACGCCTCCCTTTCCCGGGACCAGAACTGCCCCCACCCAGCAGCTGCCACCTCCTCCTGCCCCCCAGCAAGCGACGGACCCACAGCCCCGCAGGACCTCCCAGCCGAGCGCTCCTCAACTGCCAGCCCCTCCCCGTCCACCAGGGCCAGCGAGGGAGGGCGGCCAGAGTCCCCCCAGCGACAACGACGAACCTCCAGAACCAGTAGTCCCTGCCATTGCCGATCGTTATAACGATCGCTGTAATGGCCATCGTTATACCGATCAGCATAACGATGGCAATGGACATTATAACGACGGCAGGATCAGGCGGGCGTGGTCTTTATATCAACGGACCTCACGCACCATGACCATCTTTCTAAACGATTCCTATGCAGAAAATTCTATTGACTTCCTAACGCAAAGCGGAGGAAGGTTTTCGTTATAAGGAAGCCTCTTGACCGGAGAGGAACGCCATAGAACAGCGGGGCGCCTCGCCATTTGTACCGGAAGCCCACAACGCGTGCCGCTGTAGACTTATTCTAAATCTATGCCTCCAGTATCACCTACTTCCGCTCTACCCACAACCCTACGCGCACTTCCTGATTGGCTAGAAGTCCGAGCTTCAGATTTGCTTCCTATTGGTCGAAGGGGAGGCAAGGGGAAGCGGCCCAGCGGCGTTTGAGGGGTGCCCCGGTAGCCGTCATGGCGAACCGGGGGCCGGTTTGCTACGCTCTGCTGTGCGGCCAGGCGGCGCTGCTGCTGGGCAACCTGCTGGTGCTGCAGGGCGTTTCTCGAAGCCACCAAGAGAACGCCACGGACAGCCCTGCGCACAGCCAAGAGCAGCCGGCGGAGACGCCTCCGATAGCCGCCATCATTTCGCCGGCCTCCAAGGCCTTGGACTACCTGGGTCCCTACGCGCCGCTCGTCCTCTGCGACCACCTGTAAGGGGCGGGGCTCGGGTGGCATGAGAAGGGGGTGGCAGGAAAGGCTAACTTGGGCTAATAACTACTGAATAGTTATTAGGGTAGGGGAATACTGAATAGGGTAGGGGAAACTGAAGAAGGCGAGGTCTGCGGTGGGTGGATGGGTGGGACTCGTATAACACCTTTTTTTGCTGTCAAGTCACCGCTGATTTATGCCGACCCTGTAGGGGTTTCAAGGCAAGAGACGTTTGGAGGTGGTTTCCCATTGCCTACCTCTGTGTCACTCCCCTTGGAGGTCTGTCATTCAAATACCTGCTAGGGTCGAGGCTGACTAGCCCAAGGGCACCCAGCAAATTTCCATGGCAGAGTGGGGATTTGAACGTGGGCCCTAGTCTGACGTCTGAACCCTTACTGCAGGGCTGAAGGGAAGGGAAGGAAGGTATGGCCAAAGAGGTTAGCTTTACAAATAGCTGGGGCTTGTTTTGGAGGTGGGGAGGAGAAAGGTGAAGGTATGGGCCGTATAAAAGGGTGAGACCTAGTCAGACCAAGCCCTTTAGTGGGATTTGAGATTTTCTAAGCAGATGCTCAAGCACCCTGAAGATATTTCTTTTGCCAAGTTGCCTGAAAATCATTGCACTTTATCCCTGCAGGAGAACATAAGAGCAGCCATGCTGAATCAGTCCAGTGGTCCAATTTGTCAATGTTGTCATCAGTGACTGGTCAGATACCACAGGGGAACTTTTGATCAGGGCCCTCTGCTACAGCCCCTTACTTGCTGGTTTCACCCCAATATCTGACAGTGTTGCTCTGTCTCTGAAGCTGACTGTTATTCTGCCCCTGTGTTTGTATGCTAAAGTGCCATCAAGTCACTTCCAACCTATAAATTAATGATCTCCAAAATGTCCTATCATTAATAGGCTTGCTCAGAACTTCTACTCCTACTACCCAACAATCCTCCGTAAGTCTGTCCAACCCCCCCCCCCCTTTGGAATCTGTCTAAGCCAATGGGACCCACCTCATCTTGTGGAACTAAGTTCCACTAGTCAACTACCTCTTGTGTGAATTAGTATTTTATTTTATGTTTCTTGGATCTACAGTTTCATCGGGAGACCTCCCAAGTTCTCATGTTACGAGACATGGTTTTCTTTGTTCACTTTCTTTGTACCATGCACAATTTTTATTACTGCTTTAGTGTCAGCCAAAAAGTACTTCATTTTCTTATCATGCATACTGCTGGCTGTGACCACAGGAGTATTACAGCTGCTCAGCAGTTTGATGTTGCCAGAAGAATGTATTAATTCCTGATTTGTATGAGGGAATGCCAAATGGATGGCAAATACAAGGGAAAGACTTTGAGAAGATGTTACAGAGGATCAGGGTGTGTAAATGGAGAGGGCTGGTGCTGTGGTGAAAGTTAAAAAGAATCTGAAGAGTCAAGATTGGTACAATAGGGTAGAACATCCAGTAAGAAAAGACTGAAGTGTGTTTCGTTTGGGTGGGATAGAAAAGGGGGGCTGTTGGGGAAGGGAGAAAGATGAGAGAATACGCATGTTATAAAGAGACTTGTAACACACAAAGTGAGTTAAAGTTATCATTAGTGATTAGTCTCAGGGAGGAATTATTAGAGTCAGGCAAAGTAAATGAGGCCTGTGTTGAGGAGGGATAATGGCCCAGGAGTGTTTGCATGAGGAGAGGACTCTGCTTTGGAATCTGCTTGGCATGAAGAGCTAAGAAATCTGGGACTAGAGAGCAGCTGAGATGTTCTTGCCTGTCCAGGGACATGGAGATGCCAAGCCAAGTGGAAAAGGAAGATTTCTCAGCCTGTTGAGACAATCGAAGAGGAACAGTTCCTCAGGTCCTGAGGAAAGGGATTCCACAGCTTCAAACCCACAGATTTAGAGGCAGCTAATATTGACAGATGGGTATATATAGATGGTAACTGGAGCAGGATTTGGTTTGGTTTATCAAGTTGGCAGGAAGGTTAGTATTACAAAATACTATCTGTAACTTGGGCTCCATGGCATGGATAGTTTTCTAGGTCAGTTTACTCCCGCTCCTGACTCTTGTAACTTCTGAAATGTAAATTGGGAGAGTATTTCCAAGTCTAAAACTTGCCTTTTGGCTAATTGCAGACCTGAAGAGTTCATTGAATGTGAGGATCCCGTAGATCACAGTGGAAACACAAGTGCACGAGATGAACTGGGCTATGGGTGTCTTAAGGTATGTCAATGCCTTTAAAGTGTAAGATGCATTCTTTAGCAACAATAAAGTAAGTTTTAATTGGAACAAACATCTTGATTACTGTATTGTTTTTGACTCTTATAGTTTGGTGGTCAAGCATATAGCGATGTAAGCCACACTCAGGTCCAGTGCACAGCCCTCGATGGCATTGAGTGTGCAGGTCCAAAGACTTTTCGGCGAGGGAATAAACCATGTATAAAGTGAGTTTCATTTGTTATGGGTTTCGTGCCTTTGGGAACACTGAAGCCAGAGTTCCACTGATGAGGGGGTGGAGGAAGAAAGATGCAGAGTATTATTGCAATCAAAGGTGTCTTCCTCCTGAGAAACACAGCACACTTATTTCTAGTGTTCCCACTTGGTCTTGTTATTTAACTATTAAAATATTTATATATCCCTTTTCCCATGGGTCTCAAGATGGCTTACAATTCTAAATAAAAACCATCCAGAATATAAAGCCTTATGCATACCCTCTTCTAAGACATTGTCTGTAAATCAGGCCCCATTAAAAGGCATAGGAAATAAAACCGCCTCACGGCACTTCTTAAAACCTGCTAGAGGATGACTTCCTGTTTCACATGGTAGGAGCCACTATTAAAAAGAAGTGGGCTGCAGTAGATGCTAAGTAGGCAGTCTCAATTGGGGTGTGACACAACCAGGAGGTAACAGATGGAATACTCTAATTAGTGCATGGGGACATATGGGAGGAGATGGCCATTTGTCCTGAAGGATTGTGTTAGCTGTTTGCACGCTTAAGAGCAAATGTTGCCACTAACGCCCCATTGTTCAAAGCATGCCACATTTAGGTCCATTCCAGTAGCTTCAGTCAGTCTTTAAATCTATGTTTGACACCATTTTTCCCCTGGGGCCATTGGAGGAAACTGAATTAAAATGAAGACTAGATTTGAAATGTATACCTCCATCTCATTCTGTTAAAGAAATTACATTGAAAACTTCTTTCCAACTTTGTTCTATCGTAGGTACACTGGACACTACTTTATAACCACTCTCCTCTACTCCTTTTTCTTGGGTTGCTTTGGAGTGGATCGTTTCTGCCTGGGACACACAGGCACAGCAGTGGGGAAGCTTCTCACGCTTGGAGGGCTAGGAATTTGGTGGTTTGTGGACTTAATTCTTCTTATCACTGGAGGACTGATGCCCAGTGATGGAAGCAACTGGTGTACTATTTATTGAAAAGTGGAGAACTTGCAACTCTGGACCTCAGTTGAAAAAGGAAAGTGAGGAGGAAGTCTTAACTTGGCATTTCTGGAGACCTGCTGTTTGCATTCTGTTCTATTGCAACAAGACAGACTTTATTGTTGTTCTCCTGTTACACTGGAATGGTCGTCATAGATCCTCATGGAGTGGAATTAACAGCAAACATTATAATTCTGGTGTACATACATCGTTGCTTGAATGGAAGCAGTACTTATTCTTAGCTATAGGACTGGGAAGATTTCTACCTTTGTAGAATAAACCTACTTAATGAACTTACCGCTGTAATAAAGGTATCGTATTCCTCTACAACTTTAAAACTTCTGTAGCACTCTGGGAGGAACTAAGATAGTGATTGCAGTTTAGTAATTGGTTTACAACAATTGGTTTACCACAGTAACTGCTTCATCGTAGGTGGCTGTGCTGTACAATTTAGAATAGGTTTAAAAGGAAAAAAATCATGTAGTGATACTTTTTTCCACCAAAAGATGACAACAGAATTGTATATTAGTCTGCCATTTCCTAGACCATCTAGAATGCTCCGCTTGGGTCTTAGCGCCTACCTAGTTCTGTCCCCAAAGCACCTCTTAAGGTTAATACTGCAAAGCATAATACCGTTTAGGATTCTTAAGTGAAGCTGGCAACACTTTCTTTTAAAAATCCAATTCACAAAAAGCCTGTTGAAAGGTGAAATCATCTCTTTACCTCCTGGGGGAGAGGAGATGGGTCTCGTTTTGTTTTGCATGGGGAGTTTACAGAAGATAGAAGCAGCATGACTCTTGCAACAATTTTGCCTCCTGGAAACCTGGTGTAAAGGAAGGCAGCCTCTGCCTTCGTAGGCTAGTTGAGCCCTTGCCTTGCTTGTGTCATGGCCACTGGGACTCAGTCCTCTGGCACATATACAAGCATGAAAACTGCAACATTCCTTTCTCACAATTTACTTAATTGTACATATTGTGTATGGGAAGCAGAAACATCAGGACTAATCTTTTGTGAACAATGTATCCCAAATGTACCTGCAAAACCACAGCATGATCTTCCCCCAATAACTTTGTTGTAAGGGTTCTGGAGGCTTTCTGGAGAAAGGTATGCCTAGAGAGACTTCCTGGGTTCACCTGTTTTAGTGAGCCTCATTTTAACCCTTGCCAGTAGAGAATCTCCAGCATGCCTCTGGTTTATTAATACCACGTTTGTCTTTGCTAGAACCTCGCCAATATGTTTATGTGGTCAGTATTGGCAAGAGCAGAATCCAACAGTTTTAGGCATAAATTAGTCCTTATTTGTTGTTGGCAAGAAGTAAGTTTCTGGCATATGTGTGCGGGAAAGGTACAAGATAACAGATCACTGGGGCACCTACTTGCCAGTGTTAGCATCAAAGTCTGTTCCCGTTCTGCTAAACGTATTCAGCTAGTGCAGGTTTTTTAAAAAGTTTTTAAAAAATAATGTCTAAATGTTTGAACTTTGATTCTGAGATACCATAAAAGTTGCTGCTATAAAACACCATCTGGTGATTTGTTATTACAGACTGCCAAAAAGTATCAGCTGGAGAAGGGGTGTGCAAAAAGGGTTAGAAAGAAATATTCACAAAAGCAGACGATGGGCTAGACTAAGCCTGTTAGGGTCATACTACCTCTTCCAGAGAGGGAAAGTGATCTGAGTAGGTCTGTACTAAATGTACTTGTTATCTTGCAGACAACTGTTGGCAATTGATGCACCTTCCTCAGCGGTGTTCAACCTCTGACTGCTCCCGACCCCTCCATAAAATGGGTGTTGGACTACTCCATAATTCCTTGTGGAGTAGGATTTTTGCCCAGAAGTTCTTGCCTTGATTGGGACAAGTGAACGTCATCTCCTTTCTAACTACATAGTTGTTATGGAAATGTAGCTTTTTGCCTTGGTCCCACTTGGATGGAAGGGCCTTTAAAAAGAAATTAACTCCTTGCACTTGCTTGTTGCACACTTTTTACCTGGGATCATCCCTTCTCCTCCATGCCTCTTGTTGAAAGGTTGCAATTTAAGGTTTCACACCTTCCTTTGCTACAAAAGGGCAATTTTTAATCAATTTCATCTGGAGTCACTGTCAAGATGGCATCTTCGTTTCCTCGCCGCACCACTATGGCCAAGATGTTGGTGTTCTGCACAGCATCCATTACATCTCTGGTCGAAGTAACAGTTTTTCCGTTAATTGCTATGATGACATCCCCATCTCTGAAGCCAGCACTGCAACCAAAACCAGAGATTTTAAAATCAGTAAGGACAGGATGTTTCTACCAGTAGCAGCCACTACAGTGGTTAAAGGGTTAAGACTGCTGACCTATCAAAGTTCTTGTAGGTTAGCTTCTGAACTTGCACAGAAGCCTGTTCCTTTAAAGTCATAAAGCTAGATCTCAACGGGCCCATGAACTTAGGAGGCGATTTAGGATCTTCTTATACATCCTTTTTGCTTTCTTTATAGAGATGAAGCCACCAGTAGGAAAAGCTGGCATGACAAGCTCACCAGAATTTATCACATGCAAGATAATTCATGTTACAGGTTCTTCATAAGTACCCCAAGCGTTATGCCACATTTGTGATTTGATAAATTACACAAATCCTGCTAAGTACCAATAGAAAAGGGCAGGATTCACATAAGAGAGCAACTAATGCTATCTCAGGAGTTCTTTCCTAGTGTTTCTGCTGGAAGAATAAATAGCAGCTGCTACAGTTTAGTAAATGTGCTTCAAAGCAACATGTGGGTGTTTTTGTATAAACTTAGCAAGCAGGAAACTAGATGTCCAAGGCTAGATACCTTCTGCAAACAGACAAACATTTTCAAATACAAGAAGCCTTCCTTGAGGCAGAAGACATCGCTATAAGCAGTGGAATAGATTTTTGGATCCAACCTACATCATTTGACCCCAAGTACTGAAATAATTGAGGAGCTGCTCTAACCCCATTCACAAAACTCAAGGGAGTGAATCTTATTTTTCTAGGTTGTTTTTTCTAACATTTTTAATTGGAAGTGAGCTCTGCTGCTGTTAATGTAAGAAAGCCTTACAATAGTGGGTACAAAAATATATATTCTGAGAAACCCATCTTGTAGCAGCTTCTGTTTTTCCTGGCCTTTGGCTCTCTTACAAGTCTCAAGCACGTACTTATAACTTCCATCCATTACAAAGATTTCAATTAGCCCAGATTAAACCAAAAGCTGTGTCACAATTAGCTGGTTCAAAATCAGAGGGTACATGTGCAAGATCAGTGCTTTTCTTCTGTCTCTTAAGTAGTATATATGGACACAAGGGATCTTCTCTGCAACCAGATCATTTCTGAATTAGTTACGGTATTTGTATGAGCTCATGGAGGAATCACCTCTCTCCCCACCACATTTCTGTAAGAACTGGTAAAGAATCACAGGCCTGGAAGGCAGAGCTATATAAAACCAGCCGTTTCTAAGCAATAAACATGCACATTGTTTATTGCCACTCACCAACATGTTGTACAATCCCTCATTAAACTACCCTGTTTCCCCAAATATAAGACATCCCCTGAAAATAAGACATAGTAGAGGTTTTGCTGAAGTGCGAAATATAAGGCATCCCCCGAAAGTAAGAAATAGCAAAGTTTTTGTTTGAAAGCATGCCCAATGAACAGAACACAGAAAAATAAGACATCCCCTAAAAATAAGACATAGCCGCGATCTTTTGTATAAAATTAATATAAGACACTGGTCTTTATTTTTCAGGTTGAAACACGAAGCGCAGAAATTTTCAATTAGTTTCCTAGCACTTGAAACTAATGCAGGGCAGAGAAGATATGAAAACCAGGAACATCCATAGCTGAAAAATACCCCTGTGATCCAGTTCTACTCTTCT
Organism: Sphaerodactylus townsendi; assembly: GCF_021028975.2. Classification (NCBI taxonomy): domain Eukaryota; kingdom Metazoa; phylum Chordata; class Lepidosauria; order Squamata; family Sphaerodactylidae; genus Sphaerodactylus; species Sphaerodactylus townsendi. The sequence goes on from NW_025950495.1 coordinate 263,193, forward strand.
CAGTTTGAAAATATTCAAGCCACCCAAGATGATCCTTGGTGGGCCGGCACAGGTGACAGAGTGGGAATACTGCAACCAGAGTGAGAAACAGGCACTCTGTAATTTAAGACATGTTCAGAGAACCAAGACTGGCCTTTATTTTTCTTCAGCTGTCTGTCCCATCCTATGTAATAATGTTACCTTGCAGCAGCTGTTCCTTGAATCACTTCATAGACGTAGACCCCGGAGCTCAGGTCTGGGAAATCTCTATCTCTCCGCCTCAGCTCGCGGACAAGACTGAGAAGAGAAAACAGGACAGTTCAACCAGGCTACTTTAACAAAGATATTCCAAGCATTGCTAACAGAAGTCCACACTAGGTAGTTAAGTGTGGACATCTACTGCTCCTAAAGCATGGGTCAAAAACAGCCTGTACCTAAAGACTCCACCATGCCATCAAAAAATGTAAATGGGAACGGAAAGGAGCAGTGTTGTATATGCTTAGTCACTAGAGGACATGTCACTAGAGGACATCTCATGACAGCAGAAGGTGCTATACATACAGTCAGGCTGCAACATAATGTGGCCTGCATTTGTCTTGGAACCTGAAGGGGGTGGGGATTGAGTGGCCTCTGAGGATGCTCATCTGCTGGCAATTCCCTTCCTCAAATAGTCTTTCAAAGGTGCACAGCATCATTTCTCTCACTTAAAGGTGGAAGCATCTCCTTACTGGTACATTTCTTCCAAACCCAATTTATCTGTACTGGAGAATTTCATCCATTTCCAACTTGTCCTGACTTTTGAGAAAATATGGATTAAGTTTCCTTTTTTTTAAAAAAAATTATTGTATCATTTGAATATTCCATTTTATATTAGTATTCTTCATTCTGGATTAAGTTTCCTTAGACCTAACTGCCAGCAGAAACTTCAGCATGCGCAAGAGATGCCTGTCTCTACAAGTGAATAGACCACGGAAGTCAGTAGGAGGGCTTGAATGGCTACAGAGAAAGCCCATGAGTTGGTAAAAATGGAATGCACCCTCACAGGGGTTGGGGGTAGCCAACAGGGGCTGCTGTGCTGACATGGGGATATCTGTGCTGTATATGGGGCCCCAGGTCATGAAGGGTTGTACAGGTAAGAACCAGCACCTTGTATTTGGAAACAGTAGGCAACCACTACAAAGACTGCAAAACTGATGGGATGTAATTTCTGAGGCTCCCCCTGGTAAGAGACAAACTGCCACATTTTGCACCAACTGCATTTCCTTGAATCCATGCCCAAGATTCAGACTGAAATAAGACTGAAATGATCCGTACAAAAGAGACCAAGTGAGGCAGCAAACACTATTACCAAAGAACATATTGATAAGTTGGCATCCAGGTTGGATTAGCTAATAGACTAAAATATTACTGCTCATTTCTGGTCCAGATTACCCTAGAGGTAATTCCGTAGTTTGATAGATAGTCACAAGATGGCTGCTATTATCAGGTTATAACCTTATTAAATCAACTTTCAAGCAAGAGTTAGCCAGAGAAGGAAAGAAACTGAGGACAGGGAGAGAGCAGAAAACTTACTTGAAAGTGAGAGGAAGCATGCGGAGTCCCAAGTACTTTTTCTTGGGTCTGGTCTTCCCTAGAGACAGAGGATCAAACACATTTTCACATACTCAAGTAAAATGCACAGGCCTGCTTCACAGAGTCCTAGCTTTCTCTTCCCACCCATCCTGCATGAACAAGGCCTATGTGTTTGTCTGCAGAAAGCTCTGTGATCAAGTCCACATTGCCCAGTTGGTCCACTACACATCAAATTAAGAATTTAATGTATATAAACTATAGGTTATCTTCTGCCCTCCAAATTCAGTTCAAATTTGCTGATGACACTGTCATGGACCAGCTGGGTCCAGAAGGTATTGAGAACTCCTCTGATGAAGAGTCAGCTGAAACCCCTGGCTCCTGTCTACAGCCAATACTGGAAATGGCACAGGGAGAAGCAGGTCCTGTGGGGCCAGACATGAACCCGCAGCCAGTCACCAGAGCAGTGACTTCCACAGCCCTCCAGTTCTGAGCTAGCTGTGGAAAGCCAGATGCCAGCCTGCTCACCTCCCAGAGCCTCGGGAACAGAGGAGAGGGGAAAGCACAGGGCCCTACAGGACAGAAGACCAAGTGTGTGCCTGGCAGCCCAGCACAGCCCCTTGCATGTACAGTGAGGACTATTTGCAGGAGCAGGTCTAAGGGAAAATGTTACAGGCCCTCTGAGTAGCCTTGCCTTTATCAACAATGGGAAAGGGCATAGCTGCATGGAATCAAGAGGGCGAATGGCTACTGATTTTGTATCTGCTCAGCCTCGGCCTGAATCTCCAGACTTTGGTTTCTGGTTTACCCTTGGGCTTCTCGCTGTGAGTGTTGGAACTTTTGTGCTGACTTTTGGAATGCAACTTTGACTGTGGAAACTGGACTCTGTAAATATGAGTGGGAACTGGGGAACCATGACACACTGCCTGCCAAACAAAAACTATCAAAAATAAAACTCTAGCCCAGCAAATAGATCCAAAACTCAACAAAAACCAGAGTAAGATTCTTACAGCACTTTCGGGCAGTAGTGTGGGAGGAGTTCATGGTTGAGTCCAATGCAAGTAGCCACTGAGTTGTAGCCGGTACAACGAGGTTACACCTGTTCCCAGCCCCAGCAGCTCACCTGCCAGGAACTTTTATGGTGAGTTAAAGGGCCCCTGCATAGATCTGGTTGGCATGAACAGTATCTATTTTCATATGGCCAACTTTACATGGTAGGCCATGATTCTTTCCCATCATGCCACACTCTGTACAACCTATAAGTTGAGGCCCCATGTGTGAACTTTACTTTAGAAAATCAAGACCATTTTACCAATGATTTTCCCACTATACTTACCTTTCACCTGGCGATTGTGAGACTCCTCTAGGAACTGGCGGATTCGATCTGAAGGGATGGCGAAGGAAATGCCAGCTGTCACCTTCAATGTGTTCATCCCAATGACTTCTCCATCCTATTGGGAGGGTTATAACAGCCATGAATAAACTGGAGTTACTTAGGCAGAAGTAAGGATACAACTTGGCGAAATGGAGCAAGGGATGACATTATTTGAACATTCCCCCAAACTCAAGAGGGGAACCCCATTACATTATGGGGAGGGGAGGACACCAAACCAAAGTGTATGGCAACCAGAAACAGGACTAAAATACCAATATCTAGAAATAAAGGCAAATGCTCTGCTTTATTCCAATGCAAAACTTACAATGCTATTTTGTTAAATACAGAAGCTGTATTAGTATAACCCAGTATTAGTAGAACACTGTCTGATTAATGGCCCAACACAACCACTGTATTTAAGCCCAAGCTCTTTGCTTGATCATTAGATATCCTAGATGAGGACAAGTTTTCCCTCCAAACATACTGGCTATATCAGAGGGGAGATTACCTTTCTCAGTGTTTAGATCTGGACCTTTACATTGCTCCTACCCATCACTGCTGTGGCCTTGTTATATTTAACCTTGACATGGTACAACTGCTGAAGAACGAGGTTCTACAACAGTGGTTTATAGCCTGGGTGTTCTTCCCACTCAAGGGACAGGTGACCAAAGCTCTGTACTCATCATTCTTTCAAAGCCTGAGCTCCAGAGCTTGAAAGTCAGCCTGGTAGAACTTGGAGAAAGAAAGATGAGATCTTTCTTTTATGCTCAAAAGTATGGAATACGTTATTAAAAACAATGGCAGTTTGTGATAAAAGGAACATTTAGTGGCAAGGAAGAGCAGCAGCAAAAGTCTTACCAAATTCACCAAGGGCCCTCCAGAATTTCCATACTGCAAGAGAAGAGAATTGAAAAGAAGGTTCATCGTCCACAACTCTTATCTTCTGGCAGAATTCATGTGAAACAGAACATTTGTAAACAAATTACAGGCCACACAGCCTGGAAAACCCACCACAACCAGATTGCAGGCCCTTTATTTATATTTAAAGAGGCCTCAGCAAACTGATAGACCAGCCTGTAGTAATGCACTGCTGACCCAGCAGCACCGTGGTAGAACGTTGGGACGCTAACGACTTCACGGCTCCTTGTTGGTCGCGATCAAGACTCCCCACCTCATCCCCCCATGCTGAGTCACGGTCATGAACTGCCTGGCTCAATCACCGGGCGCAGGGACAATGGTCTTGCCCCCAGGTGAGGATTAGGCTCAGACGCTTACGCTCCTCTCCGCACGTAGCCAGATGAGATCATGCATCACATGATGATCTCCCCGACCTCCCCGCTTCCTCCGAACTCCCCCGTCCTCCCTCTCCCACACTCCCAAATAGATTAACAAGGCAGCAGGAACCGCAGACGAGACTCTCATAGGAAATCGTGGACCTTCTGCCCCTCGGCTGCTGGCGATTCCCCACCAGATGTTATCTCCGTCTTCGCCTTCGCTCTTACGCTTGACCGCTGCGGTCGACAAATGTTGCGTCAAAAACCCGAATCCTCAACCTCCACCCTGCTCACCGTCGCCTGGGGCCCGCGATAATTTAAGTCCGCTGACCGGAGCATCCAGGGACCACCGCTTTCGTATCGCTTCGTCCTCTGATCGGGCGATCCAGGAGTAATGCCATCGACACTCTTCGGGTCCGAATTTGAACATCGGTGGAGTGGAGCTGGGTAAAAGCAGGGCTTATGACGCCACTTTGATCTGAATCCTCGAAAGGCAATCTAAATGCCGCAGGTCCCGTATAGAAGGGAGCTTCAAATTGGTTGAGGAGATTGGCTCAGTGTCCATGGTACCCAGAGGGGGGACATTGAATCTTAAGGACTGAAACATCACGACTCTTCAAGACAGAGCCTTCGGGACATGTCGGCACGACGCGGAGATAATGTTTTGTCGCCATCAGCCTGCAGGACCTATGGCCCCTTTGCTGTAGGGCCTCCTTCGATCTTTCACCTTCAATTTCAACCCGAATTTTTTCTATCCACTAAATTGGACGCTCGCCATCCCTCCTTGCCCCCCTCGCCCTTCACCCACCCAACTCTCCCCGCCGCTCTCCCCTGCTCCTCGGGCCATTTTCCTCGGGCCACTGTAATCCCTCCTCATTAGCGCCATCGTAATGGCGCTGTTTCAAACTCGCAGAACGAGCTTAGCCACGATCTGCAGAAGAAAGAAACCCTGACGAAGACGGCGCTTCCAGGATTCCTGCATTGTGCCCCCGCCCACTTCTACAGATACTGAGGGGAAGGTGGCGCTTATTCGCTGGTTGTCGAAAAGTACCGCCCCTTTTAAGCTATAACATCCTCACTGGAGTTCGGGCAGTTAAATGCGGGACGTAGGAGTCACTTCAGCCCCTACGGAGAGTGGGCATGTGCTGGAGGAAGGCCGTGCTGAACTACCTAATGGTTCCAGACGACGGAAGACTCACCTTTCGCGGCGTTCTGGAGTCCTGCACAATTTTAGGTCTGGGAAAGTGAGTTCCTACCAGCAGTAAGCTTCAACAGAGCAGCGCCACTCCTCGGGCGGCGCTTCTACACCGCCGCCAAGCAGCTTTACGGCTTCGGGATGCTTTTGCCAACCCCAACGTATCAGATTGTCCTGCTCTGAGGCCACCCTTACATGTCAGCTTCTACCGCGCCTTTATAAGGCATTTGTTAAGGTCCCTAACGCCGCTGTTAACCCAGAGTTCTCCATCCGCAAAACTCCTAAGAGCCCTATGCCGAAGTTTGTGAACAGGCTCCAGGAGGCCAAGAGGCAGGTGATAGCGCAGGAGGCCCAAACGGAGCTCTCATGCCTAAAGAGAACGCCTGGTGGAGCCGAGGGCGACACGGGCCTTGGCAAAACTTCTGAACTGGCCGACATGCTTGGTACTTCGTTGTTATCGGGTCCTCCGCCCACCGTTAGCGCCTCCTCGCCGCAGCACTTCCACGGGCGGAAGGCAGCCTCAGGATAACTGCTTTAACTGCGCAGACCCGACACTCAAGGGGAGTGTAGCAGCCCGTGCGGGGGCCTACAACCCCGATGGAGGAGGGTCCTCCCCAGGAGGAGAAGGGCCACCTAAGACCCGGGTGCCCACGCTGTGAAAGGCTTCCACTGGAGAAACGACGTTCGGGCTGGAAACTCACCGGCCTCCCCAGCCCAGGACCAAGGAGGAGAGTACCAGAGCAGACCCAAACGCCAAGGCCCCTGCCAAACCACCCTTCTCGCGGCATCTCGCCGCATGCACTCCAGCCCATTCCCTCCTTTAAGTTCCCCACGAGGTTCTTTTGTCGCCTAACCCAGTATGATGAGCCCATCCCTACCGGGACAATTGGGCTAGTGCTGCCAGCGCCTTGCCGCTGAACAGGGATCTTCGTTCATTCCCCGGAGTGATCGACTCCACGCCACTGGGCCAAGGACCCATCCATCTCCAGGTCTGGACAAACATCCTTTACTGAGTTGCCTGCCGGAGCCAGCTGGGCGCCAGTTGATTCCATGCGCTCGCCCTGCTGCCGTAATTTCAATAAAGGCTGCTTCCCAGCAGCCAGCCGTATGGCGAGCCTACACCACCGTCGCGAGCGGTGGAGACGTTTATCGGAGTCTCTACAAATTTTGAGCTCAGCTTTACAGAAGCGGATAGTTCGCGCCTGGTGGACACGCCGATGTTACCGGGCTATCAGAGCAGCCGAAAGGGCTCCGGACCAGTACGCCGACCGAGGCTTGCCCGCATTAATTCAGTGGGGAGATAAACCGCGAAGACGGAGCATCCGGCCCGCCACGTCAACAGCGCCCAGGGCTCGAAAGGCAGTCACAGTCCGCCCCATCGTCTTTGTGACATCCACGCCAATTCTGGGGAAGGGACTCATGAGTCAGGTCAAACGACTTTGGTCTGGGATGGGTAAGGCGCCATCACAGATCATTGATCCCAACTGTGACTTCTGCAGTTCACTCTCTATCTCCGGTAAGGAAACCGTTTCCTCCCTCCTTTCTCTTTCTGTTTTTTCGAATAGAGGCGTGGAGGCCAATTGGCTGACTGGCCTCCCTGGATTAAAATCTGGGCCCGTCCTGATACCGCAGCACTGCTGTGACAGGCCCCAGTTTAAAAAGGCCACCATTATGCCCCTAATACCCAACCCGCTTAGTTAGTGGTGATGGCATTATAGCACTATCATCACTTAAGATGCTTGGCCGAGTGGTTTCGGGCGGGCTGCATCTCCCAAAGATAAATACTCCGTCAAAATTTTAGCACCATCCAGCTTCCCGCATTAGCCACCAAGGTCACGTAAGTACAACTCCCTTGCAAAGTGAACCCCCCCTCTTTTTTTTTCCTTTGTGTGCGCAGGAATTTGCCTCTAATTGCCTGATTGCTTCATTCCCTCGGATGCCCATCTCCCCAAAAGTTTCCAAAGCCCTTTGTGCTGCTGATTAAGCATGCATACCACAACTCTCCCAGGACTCGCCTGCTCCCTCCCTCGAGAGGTTGACCTCGCCTTTGACGCACTTCTGATGACGCTTCTCGAAGCTATTTCACCAGGGACGCTTACCTCCTGCCCTCCCTGTCAAACAACTAAAGAAAGATGCGAGTAGGCTGCCCCCAGGAGGATTGCATTGCGCAACCTCACAGGCTGCAAACAAGCCTTCTTCCTTCTTATACTAAATTTAAACACTCAACTGACCCCACCTCCCGCCATCCGCTTCTAAAACTGGAGCCTGGCGGGACTCCGGCCCCCCCCCGTAACCTGGGAAAGGGGTGTGTTTCAGTCCCTTCCTACAGGTCCCTGTGTATTCGGATTCACTCATGCCAGGCCAGCCCCCCCATCCCGGAAATGGGAGCTGGCCTCCCTGAGTGATCCAACCCGCCGGGCCTCTGTCGAGAGGGCCCGGGATGTCTTCCCAGCCTGGGCCGATGGGAGGGATCTCTGGAGCCAGCACACCTTATTCTTCCATTAAAGGATCACAGCCTCGGGCTGGGGCCACCCCCCTGGGGAACGCAGCCTGGGCCAGCTGTGGCTCAGAGGCTGATGCCGCCATGCTGCTGCCTCATCTACAGTCCGCCATTCTCCCTTTCGCCGCCTCCTGGCTGAAACTTGGAATTGCAGCCAGGAACATTCCTGATAGATTAACCCTTTGAACTTCCGCTGTTTTCAGCCGCTTGAATAATTGTCGGAACACTTTCTTCGATAACCTTGCTCGTGAGTCACTGAACCTGCAATGCTAAAGACTATCAGTAGCTCTCCCTACGCCTTTTGAGAGAAACCCATGGACTCTAACGCCATCGCTTGTAGCTTGGTAGTCAAACAGAGCCATGCATTGACAATTATAACCACGGTTGCCTTCCTTCTTTACATCTAGCCTATGTACTGCTTAGCTATGATTATTGCTTTCATTTATATATGATGTCGCCTATCTACAAACATGCATGTCTTGTATATATTGTTGCCAACGCAATGTCTGATGCCTTGCCCCTTTATGCCCATTGAGCCGACTTCCAAGGGAATTGTTGAGCATCATGACCGGAATTGATCATTGGCTACTGCGGTACGCCTTAATTTTGTGAAGTTATCGTATTCGCTGTTGTTGCATTCCCGCCTATCTGCCTGCCGGACTTCTACTGCCGTCTCACCATTGTTTTGCATCAGGCTTCACCTCGAGCCCAAGCACCGTGCCGCCCGCCTTCCTCGACCCTTTGTCGATGCGAAATGCTCTTAGCCATATGAGAGCAGCCTTTGCGACTTCGTGGAGTCCCCGACTCTGTTTCCTTATGTAACACTAAGACTATCGGCCGCTCTTGCCTGTACCCGCGGTCTATCAACTTACTCCAATCGGGCTTCTGGATGCCCTGGCTCGAAAGCAGCAGGAACTTCGCTGTTTAATCTTTAGATAATCGTACGCTTATTGATTACTTCTTATTGCTGTTGCATCACCAAGGTTGTGAGAATGTACGGATATATGTTGTTTAATCTCTGATAATTCCCAATTGATTTCATATGAAAGCGCCAATTGCTGGAAGTTGTATCTAATCTGGAAGTATGATGTTTTGCCTCATTGGTGGTCGTAGCCTCTGAGCTGGCTGCCGGAGGATGGTTGAGTGCTATTGTACAGCTCTGCATTGCTTCTAATTGTATGCCTCGTTATCGATCTTGTTTCGCTCCAATGTATGTCTAATATTGCCTGTAACCTATGTAAGAAGCTCCCTGAATTTCCCTTTACTCCTCAAGAAACCAGTTCTAATGTTACAAGCAGCCCCGGTCAGCTTGACCAGACGGGCGGAGGAGACAGCCCCTTTAATCGCCTCTTTAGCTGGCCCCTTCTAAAATGTAAAAGGAGGAGATGTAGTAATGCACTGCTGGACCCAGCAGCACCGCGGGTAGAACGCTGGGGACGCTTAACGATTTTACGTGCCTTGCTGGTCGCATCGCACTTCCCACTTTCATCCCCTATGAGTCACGGGTCATGAATGTCACCGGAACGCCTTTGTGTACCCAGCATTAGGCTCAGACGCTTACGCCTTCAAGACGTAGCCAGATGAGATCATGCATCACATGATGATCTCCCCGACTCCGCCTGAACTCCCCGTCCTCTCCCACACGCTCTAATAGATAACACAAAAGGTGCCAGAACCGCAGACGGAGACTCGCTAGGAACACGGACTCCTCCTCGTCTCCCCGCTGCCGGGCTTTTATCTCCACCAGATGTTATCTCCGCCTCGCCCGCTCTTACGCTGACCGGGCGGGTCGACAACACCAGCCTGTAGTAATGCATCTGCTGACCCAGCAGCACCGGTAGAACGTTAGGGACGCCAACGGACTCCACGGCTCCTTGTTGGTTTGATTCAAGACTCCCCACTCTCATCCCCCCATGCTGAGTCGCGGTCGCGAATCAGGCTGCCTCAATCACCGGCGCTTAGGGACAATTTGGTCTTGCCCCCCAGGTGAGGATTAGGCTCAGACGCCACGCCTCCTCCGCAAGACGTAGGCCCAGATGAGATCATGTATCACATGATGATCTCCCCGACTTTCCCTCGCCTTCCTCCGAACTCCCCGGTCCTCCCTCTCCCATACTCCCAAATAGGATAACAATAAAAGGTGCTGTGAACCGGCAGACGGAGACCGCCAAGTAGGGGAACACGTGGACCTCCGTGCCCCTCCGCCAAGCTGGCGCATCTCCACCAGATGTTATCTCGGTCTGGCCTTCGCTCGTTTTACGCTTGACCGCTGCGTTCTAATAACGTTGCGTGCCGAACCGGAATCCTCAACCCTCCACCCTGCTCACCGTCGCCTGGGAAGGGGTCAGCGATACCTTAAGTCCGGCTGGATCGGAGCATCCAGGGACCACCGCTTTCGTATCGCTTCGTCCTCTGATCGGGCGATTCAGGAGTAATGCCATCGCCACTCTTCGGACGTCCGACGGAACACCGGTGGAGTGGAGCTGGGTAGTTGCAGCGGCTTATGACAAGCCACGCTGATCTGAATCCTCGAAAGCTGCCAACGCAAATGCGCGGCAGGGTCCCCTCGTAGTGAGAAGGGAGCGCGCGAAATTGGTTGAGGAGATTGAAGCTCAGTGTCCATGGTACCCAGAGGGGGGGGGGGACATTGAATCTTTGCGACCGGGAAAACATCGGGCGCATCTTCGGGCATTAGAGCTCGCTGCCGTACGATGTTGCTACCGACGCGGAGAGTCAATGTTTTGTCGCCACCAGCCAGTAGGACCTTATGGCTCCCTTTGCTGTAGGGCCTTCTTCGCCGATCTTTCACCTTCACTTTCAACCGGCTTATTCACTATCCACTAAATTGGACGCCTGTCCTCCTTCCTTGCCCCCCTCGCTTCCTTCACCTATCTCCAAATCTTCAGCCAGCTCTCCCCTGCGTCCTCGGGCTTTCATTTTCCGGGGCCACTGTAATTGCACTCCTCATTAGCTGCCATCGTATCGGCGCGGTTTTGCACCCGCAGAACGAGCTTAGCTACCTATCTGCAGAAGAAAGAAACCCTGACGAAGCACGATGCTTCGAGGATTTTGCATTGTGCCCCTCGGCCCACTTCTACAGATACCGAGGGGGAAGGTGGGCGCCATTACGCTGGTTGTCGGTGAAAAGTACCGCCCCTTTTAAGCTGGTAACATCTCCACCGGAGCTCCCCAGTTAAATGCGGGACGTAGGAGTCACTTCAGTCCCCACGCGAGTGGGCATGTGCTGGAGGAAGGCCATTGCAAGGAACCACCTTAATGGTTCCAGACGACGGAAGACTCACCTTTCGCGGCGTCCTGGAGCCCCGCACAATTTGTGGTCTGGGAAAGTGAGTTCCTACCAGCAGTAAGCTTCGCCAACAGAGTAAAAGCCACTCCTCCGGCGGCGCTTCTACACCGCCGCCAAGCAGCTTTAATGGCTTCGGGATGCTTTTGCCAACCCCAACGTATCAGATTGTCCTGCTCTGAGGCCACCTCTCACGGTCAGCTTCGAAGCGCCTTTATGGGCATTTGTTATAGGTCCCCAACGCCAGCTGTTAACCCAGAGTTTTCTCCATCCGCAAAACCCCTAAGAGCTCTATGCCGAAGTTTGTGAACAGGCTCCAGGAGGCCAAGAGGCAGGTAGATAGCTGCAGGGAGGCCCAAACGGAGCTCTCATGCCTAAAGAGAACGCCTCACGGAGTGCCGCAGGGCTTATCACCGGCTCAAGTAAAAAATCCTGAACTGGCCGACATGCTTAAGGTACTTCGCTAGGACATCGGGTCCTCCCGCCCACCAGGTTAGCCTTTCCTCGCCGCAGCACTTCCACCGGGCGGAAGTGCAGCCCTCAGCATGCAACTGCTTTAACCCCTGCAGACCCGACACTTCCTAAGGGAGTGTAGGCAGTCCGTGCGGGGGCCTACAACCCCGAGTGGAGGAGGGGTCCTCCCTCCAGTGAGTGAGAAGGGCCACCTACATCCGGGTGCCCACGCTGTTGCAGCAGTTTCCACTGGAGAAACGACTGCTCGGGCTTGGAAACTCTCCTGCCCGGCTTCCCCAGCTCAGGGACCAAGGAGGGGAGTAGGCCAGAGCAGACCCAAACGCCAAGGCCCCTGCCAAACCACCCCTTCTCGTGGCATCTCGCCGCATGCACTCCTGCCTCCATTCCCTCCTTAAAGTTCCCCCCCACGAGGTTCTTCTGTCGCCCCAACCCAAGTATGATTTTGTGCCCATCCCTACTGGGACAATTTCGCTAGTGTTGCCAGCGCCTCGCCGCTGAACAGGGATCTTCGTTCATCGCCCCCGGAGTGATCGACTCCACGCCACTGGGCCAAGGACCCATCCATCTCCAGGTCTTGGGACAGACATCCTTTAGGGAGCTGCCTGCCGGAGCCAGCCGGGCGCCAGCTGATTCTGCCCCTACGCGCTCGCCCTGCTGCCGTAACCCAATAAAGGCTACGGTGCCCCAGCAGCCAACACCATGGCGAGCCGCACCACCGTCGCGAGCAGCGGAGACGCTTATCGGGAGTTCTCGGCCTACCTGGAGATTTTGAGCTCAGCCATACAGAAGCGGATGTGGGTTCAAGGGGCCTGGTGGGACACCGCTGGATGTTACCGGGCCATCAGAGCAGTCGAAAGGGCTCCGGACCCAGTGGCCGACCCAGGCTTGCCCGCACAATTCTGTGGGGACATAAACCACGAAGACGGAGCATCCCAGCCTCGCCACGTCAACAGCGCCCAGGGTTCGTTTTGCAGTGCTCACAGCCTCCGCCCCCCATCGCTCTTAGTGACATCCACGCCAATCTTCTGGGGAAGGGACCCCATGAGTCAGCCCAAACCACTTTGGCCTCACATGGTGCAAGGCTACTTCACAGATCAGCTGATCCCAACTGTGACTTGTGCAGTTCACTCTCTATCTCCGGTAAGGAAACTGTTTCCTCCCTCCTTTCTCTTTCTGTTTTTTCGACTGTAGGCGTGGAGGGCCACCTGGCTGACCGGGTTCCCTGGATTACCCACCGGCCCCGGTCCTGATACCGCAGGCACCGTCAGTGACAGTGGCCCCAGTTTAAAAAAGGCTACACCATTATGCCCCTAATACCAAACCCCGTTAGCTAGTGGTGATGGCATTATAGCACTATCATCACTTAAGATGTTTATCCGAAAGTGGTTTCATGGGCGGGCTGCATCTTCAAAAGATACCCTCGGGTCAAAAAAATTTTAGCACCATCCAGTTTCCTGCATTAGCCACCAAGGTCACGTAAGTACAACTCCCTTGCAAAGTGAACCCCCCTCTTTTTTTTTTTCCTTTGTGTATGTAGGGAATTTGCCTCCCACTGCCTGCTGATTGCTTTCATTCTCCTCGGATTCCCATCTCCCCAAAAGTTTCCAAAGCCCTGTGTGCTGCTGATTAAGCATGCATACCCACAACTCTCCCTGTGGACCGGCCAAGTTCCCTCCCTCGAGAGGTTCGACCCTTCGCCTTTGACGCGACCTCTGATGACGCTTCTCGAAGCTGCCTCCCACCCAGGGCCGCTTACCTCCTGCCCTCCCCGTCAAACAACTTAAAGAAAGATGCGAGTAGGCTGCCCCCAGGAGGATTGCATTAAAGCAACCTTCACAGTTGCAAACAAGCCTTCTTCCTTCTTATACCAAATCAAACACTCAACCGATCCCAATCTCCTGCCATCCGCTTCTAAAACTGGAGCCTGGAGGGACTCCGGCCCCTCCCCGTAACCTGGGAAAAAAGGGGTGTGTTTCAGTCCCCTCTTCCTACAGGTCCCCGTGACCTCGGACCACTCATGCCAGGCCAGCCCTTATCCCTCGAATGGGAGCTGGCCTCCCTGAGTGATCCAACCCAGTCAGGCCTCTGTCGAGTGGGCCCGACATGCCTTCCCAGCCTGGGCCGAGATGGGAGGGACTTCTCTGGAGCCAGCACACCTTATTCTTCCATTAAAGTGATCACAGCCCCCGGCTGGGGCCACCCCCCTGGGGGGGGGAACGGCAGCTCTGGGCCAGCTGTGGCTCAGAGGTTGATGTCGCCATGCTGCTGCTCCTCATCTACAGTCAGCCATTCTCCTCTTCTGCCGCCTCCCGGCTGAAACTTCTTGAATTGCAGCCAGGAACATTCCTGATGAGCCAACCTCTTGGAACTTCCGCTGTTTTCAGCCGCTTGAATAATTGTCGGAACACGTTTCTTCGACAACCTTGTTCTCGCGGAGTCACTGAACCTGCAATGTTAAAGACTATCAGTAGTTCTCCCTACGCCTTTTGAGAGAAACCCATATGGTTCCTAACTTATCGCTTCTGTAGCTTTGGTAGTCAAACAGCAAGCCAGCCATTGACAATTATGCAACCACGGGTTGCCTTCCTTCATTACATCTAGTCTATGTACTGTTTATTATGATTATTGTTTTCATTTATATATGATGTCGCCTATCTACAAACATGCATGTCTTGTATATATGGTTGCCAACGCAATGTTCGACAGCTTGCACTCTTTAAGCCCATTGGAGCCGACTTCCAAGTGTACTTCATGACCGTCATAATCCGAATTGATTATTGAAGTTACTGCGGTATGCCTTACTTTAGTGAAGTTATCGTAGAGTTCGCTGTTGCCGCATTCCCGCCTATCTGCCTGCCGTAATTTCAATACTGCCGTCTCACCATTGTTTTGCATCAGTTTCACCTCGGAGCTCCAAGCACCGGGTGTCGCCCCGCTTCTCTCGACCCCCCCCCCTTTTGCCGATGCGAAATGCTCGTCGCCATATGAGCGCAGCCTTTGCGACCTCTTGTGGGGTCCCCGACTCTGTTTCCTTATGCAACACTACATTCACTATCGGTCGCTTCCTGGCCTTTGTGTTCTCATAGTTCATCAACTTACCTCCAATCCGCCTTCTGGATGCCCCGCCTCGAAAGCAGCAGGTGTGGAACTTCGTCAGTTTAATCTCCAGATAATCGTACGCTTATTGATTACTTCTTATTGTTGTTGCACTCACCAAGGTTGTGAGAATGCACGCGATATATGTTGCTTTAATCTCTCTTGATAATTCCCACTTGATTTCATATGAAAGTGCGCCGAATTGCTGGAAGTTGTATCTAATCTGGAAGTATGATGTTTTGCCCTTATTGGTGGTCGTAGCCCTCTGAGATGGCTGCCGGAGGATTGGTTGAGTGCTATTGTACAGCTCTGCATTAAGCTTCTAACGTATGCCTCGCTATCGGATCTTTGTTTCGCTCCAATGCATGTCTAATATTGCCCGTAACCTATGTAAGAAGCTCCCTCGAATTTCCCTTTACCGCTCAAGAAACCAAGTTCTAATGTTACACAAGCAGCTCCGGTCGTTTTGACCAGACGGGCGAGGGAGACAAGCGGCCCCTTTAAATCGCCTCTTTAGCTGCTGCCCCTTCTAAAATGTAAAAGCGAGGAGATGTGGGTATCGCACTGCTGGACCCAGCAGCACCGCGGGTAGAACGTTGGGGACGCCAACGGACCTATCGTGCCTTGTTGGTCGCATCATACCCCCCCACTTCCTCATCCCCCCATGAGTCACGGGTCATGAACTGCCTGGCCTGATCACCGGCTTAGGGACAATGGTCTGCCCCCAGGTGATTAGGCTCAGACGCTTACGCTTCCTCTCCGGCGACGTAGCTGTGATGAGATCATGTATCACATGATGATCTCCCCGGTCTCCGGCTTCTCCTCGAACTCCCCGTCCCTCTCCCACACGCTCTAATAGGATAACACAAAAGGTGCCAGGAACCGGGTAGACGGAGACTTCAAGGAACACGGACTCCTCCTCGCCTCCTGCTGTTGGCGACTTTTATCTCCACCTCAGATGTTATCTCCGGCTCGTTCGTTCTCACGCTAATCATGCGGGTCGACAACACCAGCCTACCCTGATCTCATCAGAGCTCGGAAGATGAGAAGGGTTCTCTATGGTTACTACATGAATGAGGCATCACCATAGAAGACTTGGGTTGCAATGCAGAGGAAGGCAATGACAAACCACCTCTGCTCATCTCTTGCCTTGAAAACCACATTGCTTTAGGGTTGCCACGAGTCAGCTGTGATTTGACAGCACACGGTTATTTAATTAGAGACCTCATGGCATTCTAAGATTGTTCACAGCAACGACGAAAGATCACCTTTGTTTGATGCAGGCATTCGCTCCCATTCACAGCCCCTCATATACTCCAATGTACTCATGGGAACATATGTGTGGATGGGTAAGTCTCCCATTTCACATCATGTGATCTTGGCTGGCCAAAAGGCCGTAATAAATATCTATCTATCACATCATGTGACGCTGGTGCATAGGAGTACTGAATTTACACCCTATGGAGCTCAAAGTTATCTTTGGTCATTCACCTGTTTTTCATATTCTTTTATTTCCTTAGAGCTGGTATGTAGAAGACCCTCCCCTCCATCCCTGCTAAAGCCATGCAGAGAGTTGAGCTTGATGGTAATAAAATCAGATGGGAAAGAGCAGCTGCTCATGCTTTTTTAGGGAACAGAGTCTCACCGTGAGGTTGAAAGAACTGCGGAAAACCAAATCTTTACCACGCATGGTAGCAGGGCTACTATCTGATGTTCAGGGAAGATCTGCAGAGGAGTCTCTTACATTGATAATGGCGTCTGTCTGGATGTATTCCATATCGGAGTCCTTCAGCCCAAGCTCTCTGCCATCTCTCTGAGTGCTGCTGACAATTCCAGTTGTCACAGTGTTTTGCAAGGAGAAAGGACTGCCCAGAGCCACCACGAATTCCCCAGGCCGAAGGTCAGAGGACCTGCCCAACAGGAGAACTGGGAGAACCATCTACATAATAATGGAAACACTAAGCTTGTAAATATGCCTCGTCTCCTGTGGCAATGCAGAATTTCCTCCAGGTGAGCGGACAATTCAACTTTAGCCTGTCTGAAACAGAATAAAACTTGACTCTTATAAGCTAGCAAAAAAATATGGCTGTATTTGATAGTGACTAAACTCCAGGCATGAGATATTTGGAGCCACAGGACATGGTCAACCCAAGACATCTTGACCCTAAAGGCAAAATATTTGGTCAAATATAAAATGTTTTAAGATAGGCAATTTCCCACAAAGCCTGGAGCTGCTACTCTGCAAGTCCCTATCAGACTAGACAGGACTTTCTAGTTGTTTGATTCTGCTCCCTCCCCCCGACAATTACTGCTATATCTTTTCAGAACCATAATGGTACTTTCCTCTTCTTTCCCAACATGTTCTCCTCAAACTGTCATCAAACAGATGTGGATTCTGCTGCTGAAATTCTAAAAAGTCTGGTTCTGACTGGAAATCCAAGATTCAGACATAAAAGGACCCCTACACAGACCAAGGCAAGTGATCTCAAGATATCCATTCTTTCCTCCTAAGTGATGGGGATCTATGGAACAACAACATTGCTGAAAATTCCTCCAAGGTTCTAAAAAAATCCCCAAGATTCCCCCCACCCTTCTCTCATTTCTTGACAAATAATGAGTTGGAGAAACTCTGGGTTTAAACATCAGGCCATCATTGTTCGTGCCTAGCCTGCAGCTTAGTAGCCCAAATCTTGTGGGTGAAATTTTGCCACTCTAACTATGTCAGCAAAAAGAAGAAGAAGAGTTTGGATTTATACCCCATCTTTCTCTCCTCTAAGGAGACTCAAGGTGGCTTACAAGCTCCTTTCCCTTCCTTTCCCCACAACAGACACCTTGTGAGGTAGGTGAAGCTGAGAGAGTTCCAAAGAACTGTGACTATCCCAAGGTCACCCAGCAGGAATTAAGGAGTGCATAAACACATCTGGTTCACCAGATAAGCCTCTACAACTCAGATAGAGGAGTGGGGAATCAAACCCGGTTCTCCAGATTAGAATCCACCTGCTCTTAACCACTACACCAAGACCATTTGTGCCTCTAGCGCTCCAACATGCCCTTCTAGAAAGGAAGGTTGTACTCACATTGGTGTTTATCTTGATCAGGGCAATGTCCAGCTTGTGGTCAATTTCTTTGACTTTGGCATCGAACTGATGACCACTCTTGAGCTCCACTTGGATCCTCTGCTTGTTAGTGAGAACATGAGCATTGGTGAGGATCAGACCATCCTCGGACACAATGAAGCCCGAACCACTGGACACCAGGACCTCTTTGTTCGAGTAAGGCAACCTGCCCCAGGATTACAGACATTTTTTTTCCACCAACAACTTTATCATTTAAGTCAGTCTCTTACAAGTAGAGAAGAAGATAATATTTGTATGGGAACAAGGGCAGTTTGGAAGCAATTTGCTAGAGTCCAAATGTGTCTTTATCCACTTTTGAGTGAGATTAAAGGGTGGGGGGAGGACAGAATTTTCAAATTTTATTTTATTCGGTTTCTACCCTGCCCTTTCCTGGTGCAAGCTGGGCTCAGGGTGGCTAACAAAGAATCATAATACAATAATTAATACATTAAGAACAATCATATAACATATATATTACTATAAATAATTTCAAATTAATTAAAATGGCACCCTAATAATGATATCCTCATTAGGCCAGATTAATATAGTGATATTGGTCCTATAGTGTAATAGCAGAAGACCTATAAAACATGAGGAAAGAATCTAGTCCAGGGGGTGGCCAACCTATGGCGCTCCAGATGTTTGGCCATGCTGGTGGGGGCTAATGGGAATTGTAGTCCATGAACATCTGGAGCGCCATGATTGGCCATACCTGACTAGTCTATCAACCTAATCTAGCAGGGAGAGAAAAGGGAAAAGAAAATAAGGGGAAAAGGGAGAATGGAACAGAACAGAAAGGAAGGTCATCTGCTGTAAAACTGTCTCTGCCCTCAATCATAAACCTGGTTATCTCTGCCTCACAAACATGTAAATTTATTCTAACAATTAATAGAAATGAAACACAAGCATCAAAGTCCTATGTGAGAATCTGCTGCCAAAATGTTACTCTCACACCATTATTGTGCAAATTTTTTTCCCACCAACAGAGCCCTTCGGGGATGGGGCGGTGTAAAAGTTTAAGAAATAAATAAATAAATAAATAAGAAATAAATAGCAAAAAAGGTTCAGACAGTCCATTATGCAAACAAGTTCCCCATTGTACACCTGTTTTGTGGAAATTTTGTTCACTTCATCAGCGATGTAATTCAGCCTTGCCCATAACATTCTGGGATCACTATCATATTACATGCCATAAAATGCTAGAACCAATGTCACTGATGTGTCCCTTCCAGCTGGGCTAAGATGCTGTCAGGACTTTGACCATTTCATTTCATTTCTATAAACTGTTAGAATAAATTTGCAAGTTTGTTAGCAAGCCTTTGCTTATTGTAGCCTGGGCATAGTGACTTTGTTCTGATCATTGCTTGTCTGCACACTACACTCAATTTATTGTTGGAACACCTCTGCCATACAGGTTCTGTGGAACTGAACCAGGTACCACAAGGCCCAGGTCTTGTTCAACAGAGAGTACCACCAAACTGCAGCTTTTCTTTCAATCTTGAACAGGTAAAGATATTGCTGACATTCCTATGACATCAGCCATAACCTCTCTTTCAACTTCCAGAGCAGTTTTTAAAATGCTTGCTTCAAGAAAATTGAGAAACGTGATGTACAGATGAGCATACAGGTGGTGTTTTAAAAAGCAGGCAGCCTGAGAGACTGACAGAAATCAAGGGTGGGGGCAGGAGGAAGTGTTTCCACAACTATCCTTTCTCTCTCACACAGGAGGCCTCTTCTGAAATTCTGTGTGCTGCCGTACATAGATGCTGCCACCTAAAGGCAGTGTATGCATTCTAGTTCATTTTTTTTGTTTTATTCAAATACAGATCTATGTCAATTACATCTATGTCAATTACATTCAAATGCAGATCTATGTCATCTATTAGTTGCTTAAAATCCACACAATTAAGTGATGAAGATATCTTTTAATGGGGGATACTTCTCAAATAAGTTTTCCTGTTTTAAATTTCTACTTTGCTGCTTCTTAGAGAGATTGAAATGAGTCATGTGGTAGCAGGTG
Organism: Sphaerodactylus townsendi; assembly: GCF_021028975.2. Taxonomy (NCBI): domain Eukaryota; kingdom Metazoa; phylum Chordata; class Lepidosauria; order Squamata; family Sphaerodactylidae; genus Sphaerodactylus; species Sphaerodactylus townsendi. Next base: position 283,095 of record NW_025950495.1, read on the forward strand.
CACTCTAATCTGGAGAACCGCGTTTGATTCCCCTCTCTGCCTCGAGCTGTGGAGGCTTCTCTGGTGAGCTAGATTAGCTTATGCACTCCAAAATATGCCAGCTGGGTAACCTTGGGCTAGTCACAGTTCTTTGGAACTCTCTCAGCCCAACCCACCTCACAGGGTATTTGTTGTGAGAGGAGAAGGGAAAGGAGTTTGTAAGCCCCTTTGGGTCTCCTTACAGGAGAGAAAGGGGGCAGAATATAAATCCAGCTCTTCTTCATCATCATCCCTCTGCTGACCTCTTCTCCCTTGAGAAGAGCTTTCCTGAGGCCACTGTGCATTACAGTGCTCTGAGGAGCTGCTGTAGTGCTATAATGCAATTTCCAGCCTGAGGAAAAAGAACACTGCAGCCCTCCCGCTGCTTCTTTGTGGTGTTCAGAAGGCATTTAAGGCAGACACAGAGCCACGATGCTGTCATGGCCATTTCTGCCCTTCACCGTTCCAGGCGCTTAGCATCTTTAGAACAAGTAAGAGGAGAATTGGAGAAGGACAAGGTGAATTAAATGGCAAAGGGGGATGGTTAAAAGTTTGGTTAATGGAGAACATGATCTGCAAGGCAGCCCTTTCATTACCTGCGGAAGAGTTCCAAGTGCACAACAGCAGGAGCAATCTTCTCAACCACATCAGCAATGAAGTTGAACTTGTAGCGCAGGCTATTAGTATCCACAGCACCTGTGAGACAAAGGCACCTGTGTCACTCATCCAGTATGGAGCTGGTTCGGCACAGTGGTGAAGAGACTGCCAACATGATCCTGAACAGAGTTACACCTTCTAAATCCATCAAAGTTAGTGGGCTTAGAAGGATGTAACCCTCCTGTGGGTGCAAGAATGGGGAAGGGGAAACAATTTTAATCGCCATCCGAACTTTTATAATTATATATGGTTTTAACTGGGATTGGTGTGAAATGGATTTTAACTGTTTTATATAATTGATGGACACCGCCCTGAGCCCTTCAGGGAAGGGCGGTATAGAAGTTTAATTAATTAATTAATTAATTCATTAATAACTTTGCTTCTACACACACACACAGTCACCTGGGGGGCCCTGAGTTGGATGAAAAGAAAGGCTATAAATAAATAAGCAATAAAATAAAAAATAACTAAAACACTGCATTTAAACAGGTTCTGGATTCTAGAAGAGTGGAAGTTCGTATGCATAGCTGACTTTTAATATATGACATGGCTCATTTTTACCTCATGACATTTCAACTTCTGACTTATCAGTAAAACTACCAGAGACACTAGGAATTCAGATATGGATCCCCATATATGCCTTCAAAGAAAATATGGAGGGAACCAATCTGTTTTGAGGTTTTCAAGGTGTTAACCCTTTAACCCCATGTAATTTCTCCAGTCAGAAATATCTCATCCTTGCCTTAAAAAATCTAGAAATACCAATTGTGGCATTTAGTGGACTAGCCTGGTTTGAAATCCAGTGATGACATTTAGAGCCCAATCCAGAGGTCCAGGCAGCGGGGATGGCACCACCATGTTACTGTGACGCCTCCAAAGGGTGTTCAGGCCGTGCGGGAAGGCAAGAACCCAGCCACCACAGAATTCCCCCATTGCCTTAAATGGACATATGTCCAATTCCCATGGCAACAACCTAGGTGGAAGGTCAGATGGAAGCTGACTAAAGTTGGCTCCACCGGAGTCCACCCCTGAGAACACCCCTGAAATACCCCCAGGAATATCATCCTACACCAATGGGGCTGGGAAATGGCAACCGCTTCTTGGGTTGGGTGCCGCGGAGCTGCGGGACTCCTGACTGCCCATGTATTTGCCCCCACCATTAGCACATTTGCCACTTGAACTGGTGAGGTGGGCATCTGCGACCACTCCAACCCCACCCCCGGATCACATTGCCCATCAGCTCTGCACTCCAATGTAAGCTCCACATTGTGCCACAGAGAGAAACAGATCTCATCAGGACATGCCTCTGGAGATGCTCATCATAGATGCTTGGAAAATGTTTGGAGCAAAACCGACCCAGACCGCAGCTACCCAGCCCACAAAACCCAAAACAACCAGTTGATTTCTAACTATGAAGGCCTTCAAACAATACATTAAAGTTTTGAGTCATGACAGCCATGTGAGAGGGAGGTGGACACATGTCTTCTTCCTTAAAGCCTCCTGGAAGGCTGGGGATTTGAACCCACGTCCCCTCCGCGCCTACTGAGACCCTAGAATCACTACCGCCGCCGCCGCCTCACTTTTTTCTCCGCAGCTGCCCTTCTGCACAGCGATGATCGCCGGCTGGTCCCGCAGGCGCTTCTGCTGGTTCTCCGCCCGCAGCTGGCAGAGGCTGCGGTAGGTGCGGCCGTCGCTGCCGCAGACGGGCAGGGGGGACTCTGCGCACGAGCAGGTGCCCCGTTGCCGGCTCCCGGAGGGCCGCGAGCAGAAGAGGCCGTGCGCGCAAAGGCTGCCCGGGCCGCACGGCTGGCCCTCTCCAGGCGCGCACTCCCAGCAGCAGCCGCAGCGGTCGGGCTGGAAAAGGCCCCCGACGGCAGCGCAGGCTTGCGGCGAGCGCGGAGGGCAGCGCGTCCGCTCGCAGGCCGCGGGGCAGGGCGGTGCCGGAGCCGACGGCCCGACCGAGAAGGCCAGCAGCAGCAGCACCAGCGGCGGCGGCACGCGGAGCAGGGCGGACGCGGGGGCTGCAGCAGCCATGGGCGTCGGAGGGGCGCACGTGGAGGCCGAGCGGAGGCGCGAAGGAGCAACTCTGACCCCAGAGGCGGAGGCCTCTTTTATGAAGGGCATCTTGCAGGGCTGCGGCCAAAAGAGGCGGGGAATGGCGAACCCGGGATCGCACCTCTGGGGACCCGAGGGTCGGGCTCCTGGGTCTCCAAACGGGAGGCGGCGGGGGGGGGGGGGGGAGGCTGCGTTTCCAGAAGCAGCTGCTTGCAACAGGCGCAGTCTGGCACACGAGCAAAGCGCGCGGACTCCAGCCAAGTCCTTGCGAGGTTTGACGTGAGAAAGAATCGATGGAGGAAAAAGTTTGCAATGGAAGCAAAGCCTAACCTCGCCCTCGAAGTTGGGGTTTCAAAAAGAATCTGGACTCTCTCTCTTCCCATGAATCAGGGTGGTAGGCCGCCAGCAACTCAGCTCATTCGGGATATGTAGAACCTGAGCGGGAAATGCCATATTATTACAGTAGTTTTATTATCCCAACCTTCATGCTGCAAGGAGTTTGGGGCAGTATTAGGATTGCTCCCTCCGGATAGGAGAATTCCTGGAGGTTTTTGGGGTGGAGCCTGAAGAGGGAGCTCACTCTGCAGGATATAATGCCATACATCGAGTACACCCTCTAAAGCACTGATCTTCCGTCTATTACGTGTATCTCCTGACCTCCCATAAATATCTGCTAGAATAATTTAAATCATGGAATGCTGTAACCCACAGTAGTAGCCTTGGACTTCTGTTTCCTCCCTTCAGCCACTGTATCTGCTGAATTTTAACTGGAACAGATGTTATAAACAGCACCATGGATCTGGTTTTACTATATCTTATATTGCAATCATTTTTAATGTACATTTATAGGATTTTAATGGCTTACATTTAGCAGATAGCTGTGAGCCATTTTGAGCTTTCCCTGTGTGGGGCTGGCCAGTCCAGGCAACCCCCCTCCACCCTGCTCCGGATCGATCCACCCCTCCCCATTCAGGGCCTTGCCTGACCAAGCCACATTTATGTTGCTTTCGACCCTCATAACATGTGTAACACTCCTGGGTTAAGGTATTGGACTAAGATCCTGGAAGTCCAGGTTCAAATCCCCATGGAGGCTTGCTGGGTGACCTTGGCCCAGTTATGCACTCTCAGCTCTGATCTTGGCTAGGATTTGGATGGGCCTCCAAGGAATACCTGGGTCCTGATGCAGAGGAAGGCGATGGCAAACCACCTCTGAACGTCTCTTGCCTTGAAAATCCTACGGGGTCACTGTAAGTCAGCTGTCACTTGATGGCAAAAGAAAAAGAGGAGGATATCCAGGATTCCAAATGCAGCCAGACCACAGATTTATTGAAAGGCAGGTTTTATTTTCAGTCCCTTTCATAATAATCAGCACAGAATGTGTGTTTTCTGTTTCAAGGCCCTAGCAACTCGCGGGCCTCTTTCTCAATCTGATATGGGGGGGTGGGGTTTGGTCCCAATGGGATTTTATCCTTTTATACGCCCCTTCCGCACACGCAAAATAATGCATTTTCAAACTACTTTCACAACTGTTTGCAAGTGGATTTTGCTATTCCACACAGCTTCAAAGAGCACTGAAAGCAGTTTGAAAGTGCATTATTCTGCATGTGCGGAATGAGCCATAGTTTGAATCTTGTTTGGCATATTGCAATCTACTCACCCAGCTTGGAGATACCCCTTTGGTACCTTCATATCTTGCTTGCAGTTTCATCATCTTGGATAATGTGATGCCCATCACAGACCTGGCTGCTTCTTTACTTGCCTCTAGAATATGGGTACACATGTGAAGCGAAGTTATCAGAGCATCAATTTTTTCATGCCAGACCAGACACATGTCCTCCAGAGCAATTAAACACATCATGGCCAAACTGTCCAATACACACCAGTGTCCCAACTTTTCCGCCTCCCTTGTACTTTCTGAACACATAAAGAGGGATATTTCTCCTCTGTACATGGCTTTGTTAGATGACAAAAGCTTTTCCATCTCATGGTTAACTTTATCAAATTATCATTGTTAGCATTCGAGACTGCTGGAAAACTTTTATTTCTAAGGATTGTTCCTCGTTGTTGATATTCTCAGGTGTCAAATGGGTGATGTGGATTAAGTGGGATTATGAGTTACAGTTACAAAGCCATTTCTGGGTAATTTATATTCATGGTAATTCGTACGTTCATTCTGATTTGTTGTAATGATATTGTGGCAAGCTGCCATAGGCAGACAATAGAAAGCTGGGATGCAATTGTTGAAATACATCATCCTCAAGGACCTTTGCAATAAGGCTTCTGCTTCCTTGCTTGATGGAAAGCAGAAGTTCCACAGGTACAGCTTTTTCTTGAAACATGCTCAGTTTTTAGGGAGATGAAAATTGTCCCTTTTAAAATATAACCAAAACACATGCCCCTTCATCTTGCCACATGTATGGACTTACATAAGAAGCCTTTGTTGTTGTCTGGCTGAAAACATAAATTTACTGCAATTTTTGTAGTTAAAAAAAATCATGACAGTTTAAATTACACCATAAAGTCAAGGCAGGAAGAAAAACACATTAAAAATGTTCACGCCATTTTATTAAAAAAACAAAGTTATCGTCGTACAGATCAAGTCACCGTACCGCACAAATGTTGCTCAAGGAAAAAAGTTACTCTACCGAAGTGCAATTCACAGCTGAGAATTATTAGTGGAAGAATCACAGCTAAACGCACAAGCAGCTCCAAAAAGACTTATTAATAAAACAGAAACCTGGTGGTGATGATGGATCGGCTTGTTTTTTCCCCCCCAATTCCGCCTTGCTTACTAGTTTGTAACTTGAAAAGAAACTGGGTGGGATGCTTGGCAGCAGGCGGGAAAACCATGACAGCTTGATCCATCAGCTCAATTAAGTCAAAGAACATGGATTGCAGCCATATGAGAACCATGGGTTTTCATAGGACTGCATTTGACTTTGATCCAAGTCACTTGGTTTAGCCAGACTGGGATGGCCAGAAGATGGTAGCTGTGCAGCTCAGTCCTCTAAGCATGTTTACTCAGTAGTACCAACTTCAGTACTGGTTACATTGGGAATGTGCTAAGACCTTCAGTCAGAAGGGGCTTTTTAAAACCCTTTCCTATTTCCTTGGAGGAGGGAGGAAGGTGTCACCAAACAAAAATGAGCTGTAGATTCATGCAAAGCAAAAGAAGCTGCCTCTTTGTACTTGCATGTATGGTGATAACTCTCAACACTGGACAAGATAAATTCATAGCCGCTCTTGGCTAAATGTAATCTCCCTGTTGAAAGACAGTATACCTCTAAGTACCAAAAACTGGGCACAGAAAAAAAAGGAGATGCTGGATATGGTTTGCTTGTGACCTTCCCAAAGGCACTGAACCACCACTAGATAGAGAGCACCAGACTAGGTGGAGCTTTGGTGTAACCCAGGAAGGTTCTGAAACCTCCTCCTCCAAAACAGGCAAGCAGGCAGGTGCTCTCTTTCCAAGACATGACTGATGAGGCGGCTCGCCTTGATGCGTGCAACGGACGCAGGTCCTTTCCTCAGCACTGCACTGGCCATATTCAGCATTTAGGGAAATTCTGGTGACCTGGCAGTAAACAGCGATTAATCACAGAAGGGGGATTAGGCTGCCCTCTCAGAGATGCCTCCTACACAAGGCTTGGCTCCATGAGCTCACTGTGATGCTGACATGGCAATGATTCCCAAGTGAATACTTTATATTTTGCTTCGCGTTATAGTCTGAGTTAAAAACGACTGAAGCCTCAGGCAGGAAGGGACCTTAACATGCTGAACATAAGCATGCTGAACTGATTGCAAAGGGTCTATCTTACAGGTAAGCATGCTGAAGATTCACAATCCAGGGCTTCCAATGCTAATAATGTTTACTCGTGAGTAAGCCTCACTGAATTAATCAGGTGAACAGGGTGTTTCAGGGTTTCTGCCTGAGGCTCCAATTCTATTTAAGTGCACCTGTAAATCAATTCCGCTGGGAAAAGAAATTGAGGGGATTTTCAGTGAAGGTTCCCAGCCTCTAGACCAGGGGTAGGGAACCTGCGGCTCGAGAGCCTCATGCGGCTCTTCTGCCCTTGCACTGCGGCTCCATGAGCCGAGCCGCCAGATTCATCCTTGCCTGCCCTGCAGGCAGCAGGGCGGGCGCACCAACTGCCCGTGGCCGGCTGGGCAGTGCCGCGGGCTTCCCCTCTCGCCCACCCCATTCGAGAAGGGCAGCGCTTTCCCAGCGGCTGGCAAGGCCAAGCCGTTGGCCCCATCCTTGCCCGCCCTGCAGGCAGCAGGGCGGATGCTTCTCAGAATGAGTGGAGTAAAAGGTAAAAAACTGCAATATATACAGTGTTATCTTTATTTTAAATGTCAAAAATTATTTGCGGCTCCAAGTGTTTTCTTTTCCCATGGAAAACGAGTCCAAACGGCTCTTTGAGTGTTAAAGGTTCCCTACCCCTGCTCTAGACGTTTCCACAGCGGTAAGTGCTACTGAACCCAATGAGATTTGTTTCCCAGTAAATCTGTACAGGACTGTACTACACAGGTGTTGCTTTCGTGTAAACCCCACCCCCTTGCCCAACTGCCACAAATCTCTTGTAAGCTTTTACCAAGATATTTCACGCATTGTAAAAAGCAAACAGAGGCTTCAATGCTTTAGGCCAGGAATCTGCAATCTTCAAGTATCTTCAGAATTCTGACACTGCCTGCCGGACATAGTCACAAAATGGCTGCCACACAACAGTTGCCGCAGGAGATGGAGCCAGCCACAAAACGAATGCCATAGTGAAGATTCTTGTATTGTGATGGCAGCTGCTGCCAAAGCAATGTTTTTCAAAATCTGGAAATCCAATCAAATCGCCCGTGGTTACTCAGAACCCCTTGCTGGGCAAAAGCTCCAACTAGACTGCCCACTTAAAAAAAACACTTGGTAAACACCAGGGAAAGTGTCAGTGGGCACCATCGACAGCTTGTCGGGTACTCCTGCTGTAGGTGATTATAAGTGGGTAGAAATGCAGCAGGGAAAGATGTTCCCAGTATGCAGAAGATGTGATTGGAAATGCTTTACTTGGAGAATTCATGCCCATCTTGTAGCCTGTTAAAAATTAAGACTTTCCAGAAAATTGTTGGCAACCTTCAGCAAACTGGTCAGCCCCACCTGGAGCACCCCACAGAGAAAGCAGCTGTCCCCAGGGCCCTTTCAGATTGGGCTAATGGCACTGAGCCTAACTGGCCCTCATGGACCTAGGAACTGAGTTCCGAGCAAGGAAGTCACAACCGCACATCTGATCACATCAATCTGAAAACATGACGTGTAGTCAAGCCCCCAACATGATGTCATTTTGCAGATATGCGCTGTTTTCATTCATATGCAAAATGTGTGATCCCAGGTCTGTAACCATGCTTCCTTCGCACTTCAAACAGAGCTCTTTATTTGCCACAGTTCATGAGCTCGGCAACTTGAAAAGCTCCATAGCATCAAGCTTCTTCAGGTTTCCTGGTCTATGCCTGTAACACAATGAATTGGTGGAGAAAGTTGTACTGCTACAGACTGCAGAAGGAGAATGGAATTTCTGACTGGTCTTTGTGTGGGAACCTTCCTTGCAGCTACAGATGTACGATAGCTCTGTGTTACTCCCTACAGCGGGAAAATAAATCTACATTCAACCCCCGAACCTCCCCACCGATCTGGCTTCGGCGTGTGTTTTTTAAAAAGGTGCACTTCCATGCAGGTTCTTAAAAAACATGTGATAAGGTGGAGTGGGAGCACCAGAACCGGGATGAATCTGTGTTCGGCGATTGAGCAGTGGGGAGTTCCTGCTGAAACCTTGAGATTTTGCATGAGTATCACGTGATTAATTGACCGTGGAGATTCCATCCGAGTCAGGGGATTCCAGCCAAGTCAGGGCATTACACCTCTACCTCCTTATTTCACTGCCTGTGTATACCAAGCCTCAGAAATCACCATTTAGACATGCAACAGATGACAGCCCACACAGATTCCAGCCACAAAGACTTTTGAGGAAATGAGTACCATGCACTTTTGCTACTTCCAGTGATTTCAATGAGGCCTGCTGCATCTCTGCACAATTTCCTGCTCAGAAGAATTCCCTGGTGAATTGTTTGTTCTTAAACCCAATTATTCTCAAAGCTTCTGAAGGTTGAGGCACACTTTGCATTTATACCCCAAAAAGGTTTTCTTTTTAAGACATTCAGAAATGTCTGCCCCTAAAGCAGTCCACTCCAAAATTTATCCATCTATCAGAGGCTGACTTGAAGAACCCAGAATAGTATATCATGCAGAGACCAGTGATAGCCCCCTTATGGGTATTTTGTGGTTGTAGGAGCATTTCATAAATGAATTAATTTATTTTTCATGATACCTCTTATACCAGAAGACGATGTCCCAGAAAAGAGTCAGAGAACCAACTACCCAGGCTCTGCTTAGAAAAAAAATCTCTTATGACATTGAGCCTCTTTTCCTCCCAAGAAGATCCTTCTTGTGTATGGCTGTGTAATGCAGTGACTCTTTGAGGAAACAGAAAAAGCAGCATCATGTGGTTCAGCTTAATACAGTCAGCTTTCAAACAAACAGTCCTTATGAATGTCAATATAGGATTAAAACGGCAGTGGCTGTTGATATCTCAGAAGCATAGAGGCAGCTGAACAAGCCTGTACACGTTGTCACAGGAATAAGTCCCACCCAGCTCAGAAACACTTACTTCCTTGTAAATGTGCTTAGGAATGGGCTATAAAATGATTTAGTGGTTAGGGGGTATCATGCATAGCTCCTTGCCTCTCTCCAAAAGCTAGCAACTCCAGAACAAGTTATACAATGGTGGGGGGAGCATAAATTATGCAGTAATATGCAAATCATATAATTAACATAATTTATGCATGCTGCAGAACTTCCTAGCATGGAATTTGTACTGCCTACTTTTTTTAGTGCCAAATACGTACCAAACTGGGTTATAGAAAGACCCTGACATTGCTAAATTCAGCTTTACATCTCTAATATACATAATCAGAAGGAATTGTGTGTTAATACTATTGCTGCCAACACATTCAGTGAGGCCTTTATGAGAATATAATGGCGTTACAGAAGAACCTCTGCAAGGGGCTTCAGACATGTATTTTTCCCCCACTGGGTTGAGGGACTTGGCTAAAACCCACAAAGCACTAGAATTTATGTTAAGAAATCTCTTCCCACCACAATCATATCACACTGACAAATGACAAGCTATGTGGTTAATTTGGAAATACGTGAGGTTCAAAAGGAGGAGTTTGCTGTGAACTTCACAAGGGCCCGCCTGCTTTGTTCAGAGCTCAAAAAAAATATTAATACAGATTAGACACCCTTTGGGCAGGACCTGGTCCTTGGTCTCTCATCAGGGAAGATGGAACCAGGTGCTAAACAGAGCAGCTCAACAATTCTTCCACTTGGGTATCTCGATTGCTTACATTGGTATGTTATTGTGTGGTCTTTCCCTCATGTCACGCAGGAGGCTGCTTGAACGTCTTCCAAATTAAAGCCACTCTCCTTCTGCATTCCAGTGCATCAGCATAGAAAAGCAAGGGTGAAGTTTGCTGTGCACCCGGATAGGTGTTGATTGACATCTTAATGCAGCACACACAGCACTCGCCCATTTCTCTCCCTTTCCCGTTTGGTGCCACTGTTCTGAAGTGCAGAAGGGGAAGAGTTTTCATTCATCACTGTTTGCTCTCAGAAAAGGCCTTTTTACATTAATGTTTTAATATTTTTTCATGGCCTTTCTGGATCAGTTAGGATTCCTATACCAGAGTTTTAAAATTCTGGTCTTAGATTTACTAATCTATATTTTTTAAAATGCTGTTTTGTGAATATCCCACACTGGTCCATTTTTCTTTCTCCCAATTATATTTGCAAAAAAAAAATTCCTATCTCCAGAGCCGTTTTCTAGTAACTCCCACTTTCCACCAACCTTATGCTGCCTGTGCACTCCCCCACAGCAGAAGGGTGCCACGCTGACAGCCACAAGGAATTCCTAAACCAGCAGCCTCACTGTCTTCAGTCTCTGTAAGGATCAACCACACAAATCACACCACCAGTGCATCACTACCTGAAAGAGGTACATTAATGTCTACTTGGCTCCAGCAAAGACACACATACACACAGAAAGGCAACCTCTTTCCATGGTGCCGAACTAATCTGACAACATGGCCCTCCTTTCACTATGAGAGAAAGCATCCAGTGGAAGATCTCCATTTGATGGAGAAAAAGGGCTTGATGAACTTCTCCGCAGGGTAAAGGAGGCAAGATCCCACCTTTTGTAAACGTGGGAGGGCGAGGGGGTTAAGAATGGGGAAAAGTTTAACCCCTTGGGCACAGCTTGTTCAACTATGTCTTAGGACTTGAGTAAGCCAGTGTTTGTGGTCCCCCTTCTGATCATCCTTCCCAAGATGAAGTTCATAGCACTGCAATGGTTGCTCCTAGTCTTAACTGCCTCAGCATACGCAAGCTAGCCAGCATTCACCCAGCACACTTGGCGCTGGGTTCACGGCTTCGTCTGAACCCTCAGCAGCTTCCCTGGGCTGCCTGCAAGCTCTGTCATCTCTCTGCAGTCACACATCCGAGGTCCGGATGGTCTCATCGTCCAGGTCATATAGGAAGGGGTGCTCCTTAAAGTTCTGGGGTTCCGACCTGTGCCGTAAGCGTCCTCCCTGCAGGGCTCCAGCATTGCTCTTGGAAAGCACAGGTGCAAACTCAGAGTCCTTCAATTCAGCAGCTTGCTCTTTAACTGCTGGCTGCTGCTTGCCTTCTGGCTGAGGCACAGGTGTCCAAGGCAGCCAACATGATGCTGAGGACCCTTTGAGGGCGGCCTTTTTCTCCTCTCCCAACTGCTTCAATCTAGCAATGGATGGGATGGCTGAGCTGGGCAGGGCGTGGCCTCCACGTTTGCTCATGGACACGGATCTCACTAAGGGCATTTCCTGCATAGAAAGAAAGACACAGCTGTTATTTTTTTTAATAAAATCACCTGAAAATAACAACTTGTCATCACAAGCAGCCTACCAGTTGAAATCCTCCTCCCAAGCCCTGCTCTCTGTGCCCCTGCCTTCAGGTAAACCAGATAGCAACCAGGGTCACAGGTGATGGCACCTCACCTGGGGACACCCTCCCTCCCCTTTGAGGTTTGCCTGACACCTGGTCCTAGTCTCTTTTAGGCACCAGGCCAAAATGTTTCATTTTATGCATGCTTTTAACTAAAGCACTTGATTTGTTAATGTGTTTTATACGGACTGCTTCTAGCTGGAAAATTGTTTTGAGGAACATCATTGAAAGCTGTTAACTGCATTTAACAGCTTAAAACGATCCTCCTTGAAACAATTTTTCCAGCTAGAAGCTTGGGCTGGGTTTTTCTTGTAAATTTTGATTTTTTAAAAAAAAATATGTTGTGAAATGTCACGAGCAGCATCTCGAGACAGGCAGCACAGAAGTGTTCAAAATGAACAAATAATGCCATTTTCAGCATTAGCCTGTACCATAAAGCACCCCTTCCGAGACAGGATATTCCAGAGGAGGTGCCATTTTCCTGCTAAGCTGCACCAACATTGGCTGGATTTAAAAAAATGCTCAAGGGAAGGTTTCATTTGAACTTTGGAAGCAGCTTCAACCCATTCTTCCAAGTTTTGCCTTGATCCTTCCCACTCTGTTGCTAACTCTCCTTTCCGCAGTTGGACAAATTTCTAACTCTTATCAGCCTTGGTAAAAAATTCTTTAAAAGGCAAAGGCAGTGTCTATCTCAGAGGCTAAAGGTGTATTATTGAGCCAGCAGCTGGGACAAGATTTCTCTTATGTAGAACTCCGAACCACTGTATTGCATGGGATGAGACAATTTTGTGGCTGCATCCACAGCTATACCTTAAGACAAGTGTGAGAACCATGCATTTAGGAGACTGAGCCCTTCAGGGATAGGGCGGGATACAAATCCAATAAATAAATGGAAATGTCAGGATTAAATGAATGTATTTTAATTTGCTTTATTTATTTAAAAAGACTTGTATGGAAGGGCGAGTGTAACAGAGAGACCAAATTTTTTTGAATGCTTCATTTGTGCAATTCATTCTTCCGATTATGAGTGAGATAAGGTTGCTTGCAATCCAAAATAGAGTTATATCCTTTTAAATCAATTGGCCTAGGCAATAACTCTTTTTAGGATTGTACTGTAAGCATTCTAGGCCCATACATTTCACCTTTGAAAGTGGAACGATAATCCAAGGAAACAATACCACACTACTGAGTTTTGCCATATTCTTTGTTGTAGCTGTACCTAAGAACATAAGTATAGCCCTGTTGGATCAAACCAGAAGTTTGTCTAGTTCAGCATCCCATTCATATGGTGGCCAACCAGTTCCTCTGGCGGTCTAACAGCAGGCCATAGAGCCGTGGTGGCGAACCTTTGGCACTCCAGATGTTATGGACTACAATTCCCATCAGCCCCTGCCAGCATGGCCAATTGGGAATTGTAGTCCATAACATCTGGAGTGCCAAAGGTTCGCCACCACTGCCATAGAGGCCAAAGCCTTTCCTCTTGGCACTGGTAATGAGGTTTACTGCTTCTGCACATGGAAGATCTCTTTAGTCACCAGGAACTGTAGACCAATCTTTTATGTGGGAAGGTGGAAACAGCCAGAAAACCCTCTCTGGCTGTTTTGCCCGTTACTTCTCTTAATCCCCCAGCTTCCCATTCTTGGTCTTGTGCTGGAGACAGCCAAAGCCCGGAAAACTCCTCCTGGAAATGAGCTATTTGTCAAGTTTTTGCCGAAGACATTCAAATAAATGATGTCTGCTTAAAACAACAACCCCAGTTAATTGATGCTGAATGTGCAGCAGAAAGGATATGACCTACCCTTGGGCAGCTCTTTAGTGCTTGCACCGCCCCCGTGATCATTTTAATCCAGCTGTGCATATCCTCAGGACTATAGGCCTGAAAAAAAAACACACACCAGCCAAAAACCATGAGACGCCTCTCTGGGCTGCGCATAAACTTAAAAGTTGAGAAAAGCAAACGCTCAAATTGAATTTAAAGGCAACGAGCCGGCATGGCTTACCTGGCCCCTCAAACTGGAACCAGAGAGATGTAGCTTAACTGGGTGAAGCTGTGCCAGTTGCTCTTTCACAGGCCCCTTCTGCACGTGCAGAATAATGCACTTTCAATCCACTTTCAATGCACTTTGCACCTGGATTTTACTGTGCAGAATAGCAAAATCTACTTGCAAACAATTGTGAAAGTGGACTGAAAGTGCATTATTCTGCACATGCGGAAGGGGTCACAGTCTACAAGATAGAACAGAAGGGAAAGATCCACTATACTGCCCTGAGCTGCTCGGTGCAGTGGGCAGGGGGAGAATGAAAACGGTTTTGCCCGCTTGTGCACACAAGATCTGTTCTGCGCCTGAACATAAAACAGAAGGTTTTGTGAAAATATGTCCTAGTTTTCCTTTTTTTACATTTGTATTCCATTCCTCCTCCAAGGAACAGAACACCTCTCTTGCTCGTTTTACCCTCACAGCAACTTTCTAAAGCAAGTTAAGTGACAAGAGAGAAGAAGGAAATCCTGCAAAAGCAGAAAGGAGTTTCGCAACCAATTTAAGAGATCGTGGAATTGCCTCGGTTTCCTTTTCCACTCCTGTCACTGTCTGAGCTGGAAAAACTGCCAGGGTCAGAGTGAAGAGCAAACAACCTTCCAAATTTCCACTAGGGGGCAGAAACGAGATAAAACAAATAAGTACTCAGAGTTTAAAAAATCCAGCTTTCTTGTTCTGAGACGGCGTGCCTGCTCAAGAAAGCTGCAGTCCCCCTCTGGAGTCAATGGCTCTGGTTCACACAAAGCTGACACGATAGTAAAAAACCCCTAATGGGCAAACGTGGGCAAGTTCACGTCATTTCTTGGGTTTCTTCTAAGAGGTAATCAAAGACAGTGGATGTTTTTGTCTCAGCCCCCAAATAATGCATTTGAAAAAATTTCACCCCTTTCCCTTTCCAAGGTCCCTGTTGACACCTTTTCCTGGTGCCTCCCAAAAAAGGGAGCATAGCCAGGAGAGCCAGCATGGTGTAGTGGTGAAGAGCAGGTGCACTCTAATCTGGAGAACAGGGTTTGATTCCCCGCTCTGACACTTGAGCTGTGGAGGCTTCGCTGGTGAACTAGATTAGCTTGTGCACTCCATGCCAGCTGGGTAACCTTGGGCTAGTCACAGCTTTTCTGAGCCCCAACCACCTCACAGGGTGTTTGTTGTGATGAGGGGAGAAGGAAAAGGAGTTTGTAAGCCCCTTTGAGTCTCCTTACAGGAGAGAAAGGGGGGATATAAATCCAACTCTTCTTCTTTTACCAGCAGGGCTTCCAACAGGAAACTGGAAATGTAAATTGATGGTGCAGATTTTTAAAAGGGTTTTTTGGGGGGAGGGGGGCAGCAGTTGCCAGCACAGTATGTGGATCTTCACCGCATGACTGGAGGTAAGATGTGCAAGAAAATATTTTCAAACAATACATTCGTTTTAAAAGGTGTCCTGTCAAATAGAGCTTCAGCCTGAAATGATGAAGAGACACTACTATAGTTATACATGGCCTTGTTCCTTGACATTCTGTTGGCTCCACCTAGGGTTGCCACCATGGGTTTGGAAATACCTGGAGATTTGAGGGTAGACCCAGGGATGGTGGGGTTTAGCGAGGGGAAAGACCTTGTCACTTTTCTTTCTGAACTCTCTCAGCCCCACCAACAACACAAGATGTCTGTTGTGAGGAGGAGAAGGGAAGGCGATTGTAATCTGCTTTGAGACTCCTTAAAAGTAGAGAGAAGTGGGGTATAAAAACCAACTTCTCTTCTTCTCGTCTTTAGTTATCTGCTTTTCCTGGGAGCTATCTCAGGCCCCTTCCGCACATGCAAAATAATGTGTTTTCAAACCACTTTCACAACTGTTTGCAAGTGGATTTTGCTATTTCACACTGCTTTAAAGAGCACTGAAAGCAGTTTGAAAGTGCATTATTCTGAATGTGCGGAAGGAGCCTCAGATTCTTCTGAACTTGAACCAGCCACCTGCTGCTGCACAACTCCTCCCAGACCCTCCAGACCTAAATCCAGCACCACATAATTGCTTTCTTGGATAAATGGGAGGTTGCTCAAACCACTATTCACCCCCTATAAAGTGTAAAGAAACAGCATGGGTTACAGTTGTGGTTATTCCAACATGAATATCCCCGAGTGCCTCGAATATATGTGGGAAAATCAAATATGCTGAATGTTAGAGCTGTTGGAGGGTAAAATGAACAGGCAAGAAAAGATGCCTGATCCTGAGGCAGACCACTGGCCTATTTAAAACAGCACAGTCTCCTCTGACGGGAGGTGGCTTAGAAGAGGGGGTTTTTTAAGGCATTTTTAAAAAGTATTTCATAGCCTTCCTAGCCAAAGGCCTTTTAATTGGACGCTGCAAAAACTGAATGTCGGTCCTCTTTCACAGTTCTTCCACTGATCTGTGGCCCCTCCCATCAAGATGGACCAAGGCACAATTCTTGCCCCCCCCCAAGAACCCGCTGCACTGTTCTGTGACTGAAAAACAGACACAGTCAACTGTAACTCCTTCACAGGTGCAAGAAACAGCGCTGCTTTGCAAAATCACTCAAACATCCCTTGTTCTCATCCTCTTATGATGATGTTCCTCCCTATTTTGAATTTGACAACTCTAGGGAGAAGGGGTGTAGACAATTTCAAAACTGCTTAAAATTTTGCTAAGACCCTGTGCAATTCCTAAGCTCTAAAATTACTTTTTAAAAAGTCCTGCCTTTCCTCCAAGGACTTCAGAATGGTGAATATAACTCTGCCCCTGCTTAATTTTATCTTCCGGCAATGCTGAGAGGTAGTTAGACAAAAGATGACTGACCCAGTAAACTTCATAGATTGGAACCTAGGTATCTTTGGTCCTTACTCAAACCACTATTTCACATTGGTGCTCTGGTACAAAGGTTGCTGGGTGAATGACTGCTACAGCTGTCTATAAGCTCTTCAGGCATAGCTGATATTATATTATTGGGTCATAGAACAACTTCTCAAGGGCAATTTCATACATCAGGACAGGGTTGCCAGGGGAGAAATAGGGTGTGTGGTTTTACCCAGAAATTTTGTATAATGCTAGAGCAGGGGTCTGCAACCTGTGGCTCTCCAGATGTTCATGGACTACAATTCCCATCAGCCCCTGCCAGCATTCCCATCAGCCCCTGCCAATTGGCCATGCTGGCAGGCGCTGATGGGAACTGTAGTCCACGAACATCTGGAGAGCCACAGGTTGCAGACCCCTGTGCTAGAGCATCCCCATTTTCTTCCACTGGCACCTGAGATGCTGACAAGCAACCAGCTGGAATGCTGGGAGATCTCCCACTACAGGAGGAAGCTTGGAACCACCAATGACAGTGCTAAGGAACACACATGATTCACAGGCAGACTAGCAGTGGTCCTTCCCAGAGCATATGTGCCAGTTGTCTGCTAAAGTAAGAGCCTGGCCAATGGCCTGGTGAGGATGTGGGCCTGCTAAAGAGTCCAGGGATAAGCCACTATCAAATGCAACGAACAGCCTTGTACCTGCTGCTCCCGGGAGCCAGCTGCCAACTGTTCCCCAGCATTTGTCACTGGACTACCCACCACTGCTGCTCCAGAAGGGCCAATGGAAAGATCATGGAGGCAAAGCTTCCACCCTGCGTGGCTGTTGTGGGAGGAAAGAGCTGCCTAACCTCTGCCACGCCAGACTCCCCAAAGGGAGACGATGCTCCCTTTGGGTGAAGAAGTCCAGCCTACACAGGCAGACTATACGATGCTCTCATGTGGATCCCATCCATCTCAGAAGGTGAACTGTGTTCAGTGTCTTCAAGGTTCTTCACTCCAGCTGCACGTTATCATTATCAGATATTCATCCAACTTTTCTCCTCTAAGTGGAGGAGACCCCAAATAGCTGTAGGGTCATTCTTCCCTCCGTTTTACCCACACAACGACCCTGTGAAGTACGTTAGGCTAGGAAAGAGAGAGTGACTAGCCCAAGGTTGCCCAGTGAACTTCAGTGGCAGAATGAGAATTTGAACCTGGTTCTGAGACTCATAGCTACATGACACGTTCACAAGCAGCATCTTCACACAAACCAGCTGAAGAGAATTACCAAACTAACGTACTGCACATAAACAATCCTTGTCTTGGGCTCTCATTTGCATCTGTCTAAATAAGTCTTTGATATAAATATGATGAACTGGGGAAGTGAGAAAGCCACAGAAGCAGCTCCCATGGCAAGCTGAGTCCCCAGAGATCAAACAGACCAAAAATGCCTATAGAAGATATTTCCTCACTTACCCTTTCTGCATGAAAGATTGCCAGCAAAGCATCCTGTTTATCAGGGAAAGGACTATGCCAACTGTCAAGAGCTAAATTTACTGCTCAGAAAAATAAACTCAAAAGACACAAACAACAGGAACCCATTTTTTTAAAAAAAGAGAGGGTTTATTAACCACCCAAGAACCTTCCTGCATTGCTAAGCTTTCAAACTTTCCCCCTCAGGGAGCTCTTTGGACATTCAGACAACAAACCAGTGGGCTGCACAAACTGGCTAAATGTGACATGATTAACATGAACAGCAGCCCAGTGTAAGCAACTCTTTGGCTGCGTAGAATTTTAAACTCCTCTGGGAGATCCCAGAGCCTCTGGGCAGCCTTTTGCCATTCACTGCTTATCTTATCTCTCCTTCAGAGGTCAGCTACTCCTTCTTCATCCTCTTTTCCCCTCCAAGGGGCAATTACCAGCTAAAAATATATAAGTTTACACAATTGGGAGGAAGGTGGCCAGGGGGATCTCCTACCTCTTCCAGCTCTCTCTGTTTGGAAATCTCTAGAATTTTAAGTCAGATGTTGGCTTACATGTGACTGTTTCTCAAACAATGAGGGTCTCGTGGAGGTCTCAGTTTGTACAGGGAATAGCTGGGCCTACCCAGCTGCGTTGCTACATTGAACATGTGAATGAGAGCATGCCCAGCACTTCCCTGAGGTTACCTGTTGCCATACAGGATTATCAGTCATCATTTGTAGAGGCTCCACAAAGAAGATTCGTTATTTATGGAATAGCTTTCCTTGAAGATGGTTGCTTCATCATCTTCAAGCTCGCTTTCTTGAATGGATCTTCTCTTCGAGGAGCCTCTACTGATCTTTCTCAGACCCCCAAAGTTCCTCACAATATAGTTTTTTGTTAGTTTTTTTCTAAAGTACCCTTTCCTATTCATATGGCAGACATTTTACCTGGATGTAGAAGGTCCTGTAGCTTGTTATGATTTCGAAAAGATTGTCCCGCATTAGAAGGTCGCTAGAAATAGAGAGAGAGGCATTCACAGGAAATTCATCACACAGATGTTCTCCTTTATAGCAAGTATTCTACAAAAGTGACACAGTTTATTGAGCTTTAGCTCAATAATGTAGACTAATTAAAGGTATTGGGAACAGGGGATAAAAAAGATAGCTATCTTTTTTCCTTCTTGGGCTAACAGCACACTGAGTGGGTGATACAGTACAGAAGGATGAGTTAAGGGGAAAAGCTCTTCCTCAAAGCTATAGAACTGGCTCATATTGAGGGTTCTTGTGACATTTCAAAACCAAAGAACACATCAGGGCAGGGACGGAGCGAGGGGGAAGTACGCCCGGTGCGCGCGTGCGCCACATGCCCCTCCATGCCCCGCCCCCGGAATGCCCCCAGAACACCTCTGCGGGGGTGCCTGCCTGGTGCGTTGTGCACCCCCTTGGCGCTACACGGCTGCATCAGGGAGTTTAGATTATGAAAGTCCCATATCACATGTACTATGATTCTTAGCAACAATTCCAAGGCTAAAATCTCCCAGAGATTGGAGGAAAGTCATACCCAGATTTGACTAGACATTCATGAGTCTTCTGTATATCCTTCAGAAGGACTGACCGCAATGGTTCCTTATCCTGAGGAGAAAAACAAAACGGATGTTTAGGGTGAAAGCAGATGTCATGCTGGTCCCAGAGGCAGATAATATTGAAGTAATACAGTTTAGTAGGCCAACTGAGTTGGGAGGCTAGCAAAATTTCCATATTGCACAAAACTCTTCTTTATGTCCCACCTGAAACAGAGTTCTTCACAATTCAGAAGCTCACTATTTTATTAATCCAGCAAGAAGGTCGGTTATATCAGCATACCATTATTTATTGGAGTTAATGTGAACATTTGGAAAGTGGGTCAGTGCAAGCCAAATAAATGTGCATATGTAGTTATGATGAGCTGGCATGTCGTTGTGTGTTGGCGTGAGAAGCGGGATTCATAATGCTTGGATGATGTTCAAACACTCCCTGCTGGAGAAGGATAACTCTAGAATTCCCCTGTCCATCAATACATACCATTATTTCAATTTTGTAACACTGGTTATTTATTTAAAACAATTGTACCCCATGCTATTCAGCACAAAAAGGCTCATAGAGCAGCCTCAAAATCTATAAAGAATGCTAAAAATCACACTGTAAAAACCCTAAAAACCATGATAAACCAAATATGCCAACAGTAACTTACTCATCAATCATAAAAACAATGCACCAAATGGAACAGCACCAAAAATCTTCTCTTTAAAAGCCAAAATTAAAACTATTTTTTTAAAAGCCAGAACAAACCCAACCAATGAGCCTAAATTAATCATTCCAAAGCCTGTAGGAAAATTAGGTTTTTAGCTGATGCCTAAAATGGACCCAACGGGGAGGAATTTTTAAAATTAGCGACTGAATATTGTTACACATATTGTTGCAACATTACATCAGGTTCTCAAAATTCTCAGCTTATTTTTTTTTAAATGTAAGACACTCTCCCTTTCCTTGCAGAGCTATGCCTTTCCTCTTATATATTTGGAATTAGAAAGGGGATATAGACTTCCACCTTTTTTTAAAAAAATGAAAGCCTGGAATTCAGGTTCCCTGAATTCAGGGAACACAGATTTTTATAACATTATAATGATATTCAACTGCCAATTAAAACAAAAACTGAAAAAGCCACATGAATCTACTTTACAAGGTGACTGTATAAATGACTGAAATTAATCTATGAAGTTATCCGAACACTTCAAACATCCTAACCATTATTATGATGACCGCTTCACCATAAGGACAATGTACATTTGATTCTATGGGATCTTTTTATACAAAATACAGCAAATGCAAATGACAATTCTGCACAGTATACCTGCTCACACTTGAAGTAACTGATGGAAACGTTGTCCAGGGTAAAGTACCGTCGTTTCCAGCTCTTCCTCTGAAAGACAGAAAGGAAGCCCCTTCTAATGTGAATGCTTTCCCCATCTTCCAAGAACACTTCAGTGCAGTCCTGAACACTTCAAACACAACAAAAGCTTGCGATAAGGATTGGGCATTTCAAAGAGGACTATTGTTATCAACCATGAAAGAGAAATGGAACATTTATCTCAAATTACCCTTGCTGTCTCAGTGAAGAGTCTAGGGTTTTATACAGGATCCAACATTACTGCTGGGCAAGTAAATGGCGCTGCAAAAAATGTTTTCGTCCAATTTCATCAAGCCTGGAAGATGAGCCTCTATTGTGATTCAGACAATCTAGCCATACCACAGCAACATCAAGATTAGACTACTGTAAAACACACTTATATGGGTCTGCCCTTGCAATCAACCCAGATACTCTAGTTCAGGGGTCTGCAACCCGCGGCTCCGGAGCCACATGCGGCTCTTTCAGCCTTATACTGCGGCTCCGCGTGGCCTGGAGGTCGGAGGTTAGCATGGGCGTGTCCCTCCAGGAAAGGTGAGTGGAGGGGCCAAACTGGAGGCGTCTCCATGCAGAGCCACCTCTCTGGCTCAGTAGATCTTCGGGGCCATGGAAAACGGGTCCAAATGGCTCTTTGGGTGGTAAAGGTTGCTGACCCCTGCTCTAGTTGGTACAGAATGCTGCAGATTGGTTATTATCAGAAGCTAGATGGGTCATGCCAATTACATCCATTTTGCAGCCACTCCATTGGCTATTGGGCCCAATTCAAGGTACTAATGATCCTATAGAAAGCCCTGAACAGCCTTGAAACCTCATATTAGAAAGAACACTTCTACTCCTATGTTCTGCCATGACAGTTCCACGCATTGGTCCAGGACCTTCCTCAGGTGTCAACCTGCAAATGGGCAAGATCAAAAACTGAGCTATGTGCTTTCTATGTTGTGGCCCCTGCCTTGCAGTTTGGCCTGCCCAAGGAGGTCAGGAGGACTCCCATACCTGTAATTCTATAAACTATGTTACACACAGTTCAGGACCATTCTTCTATAAAAAGCAATAGGGATATACTATAACAGAACAGTTATTCTTTGATCTGATCCAGCTAGGAAGTTCTTATCTGCTTCAAAGTTATCATACAGGGAGAGTTTCAGAAAAAAGTCCTCATCTGATGCAAATAAATAGTGGCAGCCATTCCCAGTCTGAACATCTCATTCCAGCAGTTGGAGCCAGAATGTCAGGTCTCTATTGCCTTCCACCACCTGTTTGCTCGCCTTTTAGCATACTGTAAACAGCACATATTGTAAACAGCACAATTTTAGCATATTGTAAAGAAGCACAAAAGATTATTCAGCCCTCCATATTACTACTACCTAGGGCAATAACAGTATCACAAAGGAAGGCCACGGGTGATACTCACCACATTCCCCTGCTTTACACAGTAGCCGCTCTTGAGAAGAGGAGGACCAGTTGTTTTGGTACCTGAAGTGGGGATGCAGCTCTGAGACCGTCTCAAAAGAGGGTGAGCTGCTACCTCACCACCTTCAGAGGAGTCCCCTCCATTCTGGCAGGTGGGGCAGGCAGAGAGAGAGAGAGAGAGAGAGAGAGAGAAAGGAACAGAAACAATTAGATCCTGAAAGAAATAACAAGGCAGCTGGGGCAAGAAAAATGCAAGGCTAAGCATCCATCGGTAACTGGAAGAGATTCTGCCACTTACGGCTATGGCAGAATTCTTAAATCTTAATGATAGATGAAATTAATGGTTAGCTAGCATGGATGCCACGGAGTATCAAATTTCCATGCATATATGGCAAATGTACATGTGGATTGTATGTCTGTGTTTGTGTGTAAAGTGCTGTCAAGTTGTAGCTGATTTACAGCAATCCCAGCTAGAGGCTTTCAAGGCAAGTGAGAAGCAGGGGTGGTTTGTCATTGCCTTCCTCTGCAGAGTCTTCCTTGGTGGTCTCCCTTCCAAG
The DNA here is from genome assembly GCF_021028975.2 of Sphaerodactylus townsendi. Lineage (NCBI taxonomy): Eukaryota > Metazoa > Chordata > Lepidosauria > Squamata > Sphaerodactylidae > Sphaerodactylus > Sphaerodactylus townsendi. The sequence continues at coordinate 306,074 of NW_025950495.1, forward strand.
TACTGACCCTGCTTCAGAGATCTGATGAGATCGGGCTATGCCATGCCACCTTCCCAAACCGGGAGATTTCCCTTGTTGAACCCGGGATATTTGGACCATGCAGAATCAACCACTGTGGAGTTTTGCTTCAGCCACAAGCACATTAGGTGGCCTTAAGGAAGCCACTGATGCCTCGTCCTTTCCAATCTGCAAAACTGGCCAGACACCATCCTACCTTGCAGGGCTCTTGTAACTATTACTGAGAGAACATACAGTATGTAAAGTACTCTGAACTCCTGAAATACATGCTATATATCAATATCGTTAAATCTGAGCTTTAGTTTTGTCGCCTGACTGTATTTTGCATATCACTTCTGCATAAGGCTAAAACTTTTCAACTAGCCCCTGCTCTTGTGGATCTAACAGAAGCTTGATCTACAAACATTAGCAAACAATAATCTCTGATGCTTTCAGCAGACAGAACCGCTATTAGAGGCACAAGGGAACGCCAGTGCTCTTTTTACCTGGTCAGCTAGGAATCCGACTTCCACCACGATACATTTACTTATGTGCTGAGCAGAACATAGAAATGACCTGGTGCTACTTAACAGCTCTGCCCAACCTTCCTTGCTTCAAACTTCCCCTGAGCTTTGCCAGCAAAGGTCTTTGTACTTCTGGAACTAAAGGAGCATTGCAGGAAGAACAATGTGTCCACTGAATTTCATGGCAGTGCAGAGAAAGCAAATCAAACAGCACCAGAGGAAGAATTTTGCTTTCCTTTGTAAAAGGAGAGAGACTCTAGGCTGTATGGCTACAAAGATATATTAGACAGAGGCGTAGCTCCAAGGGGAAGGGGGGGACACACTGCGCGCCCCCCCCATCGGGTTGTGGTGAGGGCATTCCAGGGGTGTGGCAAGGGCGTTCGGGGTGGGATGCGGGCGTTCTGGGGTGGGGCAGGGGCGGAGGACGCACCAGTGCACCGGGCACTTTCCCCCCTTGCTATGCCTCTGATATTAGAACATGTGTAGGTCAATTCTACTTAAATCTCAGAAGGAAGAGGAGATGGCTGAACAAAGACTGGGAAAAGGGTATTTATCAGCATACTGCACAGCTCCTTGGGTTACAAAAATCAGTTATAATTTTTTAAAAGTATAGTACAAAGCAAACCGGACATTATCAAATTGGCATTGATATACCCAGGTAGCAGAATTACATGTTCACAAAGGTGGTTTTCCTAGGCACAGAATTTTGGTTTAACTACAGAAAGAGAGCTTGGAAAGTTTGCAGACTTTGCTCCACTTTTTGCTAGAAGTCAAAAAGCCAGAATACGTATCCAGAAAGCAAAAGGGCTACAGCTGTCTGAAAGACAAATGTACATGGGATAAAAGGAAAGGCTCAAAGGTGGGGGTGGGGGGAGGCATAATACAATGAGAATATACAATGGACAAAGATTCAGAAAAGTAAGCTAGTGTTTCCAACTGCCTTCTAGTTGAAGAAATCAAACGGTTCAATGACTGTACTTTTCATTTTTTTACTTCAACAGGATGAGCCGAAAAGCTCTGGAAAAGAAAGTAGGGTTTTGCTCACAGCATAAATTACATGGATGAGTGCCCACTTCATATTTTTTAATAAGTACAGTTCCCTGGTGACAATGGGGCAGACACACTGTGCCATTGTGTCCCCCATTTCGGGTGGCCTGGTCTGTTGGTGCGTCAGGCTCCCTCGGCACAGAGGGTCAGCAACAAAGCCCGGCACTGTCACTGCTGGGCTGAGAATAAGCTGTGGTTTTGTGTCTGAACAGAAGAGCTACGTTCAGCAAAAAACAGCAGCCCAGAGGATGACATTTGCCCCTCTTGAGCGCCATTAAGGCGAAAGCCTGACAAGTCCCACAGAGAGACTGGCAGAAGTCAAACTAGAGCAAATAGGGAAGAAAGTTTACAAACAGGAATGAAAAATGGGACTTGGCTGTAGAGGGGGAAAAAAGAAAAAAAAAGCTTCATCTGGGAGCAGGCCATGAGGTAAGTATCCATGTGGCTTGTTTTGAAGAACTTGCTTAGAGATTTATGGAGTGATCTGACTCAAGCTTTTTTTGTAAAAAATGGGCAAGAACAGATTAGAGCTTGCCAGCATCTGAATGTTCTGGACATTTTACAATAAAACCCTCCTGGGACTGAAATCCCAACGTTCACTAGTCTGCAAAGTTTCAACTGAATCTACACTCAGCACCCCAGTCTGTAATTTTCCCAAATTCCTTTTTACAACAGATTAAGAAATGGCAAACAGTCCTCACTAACCTTAAGTATCAAGTGAAAGAACCCAGAAGGCATAAATTCCAAGCACCATCTCTGGGGGCGGGTTAGGGTCTTAACCCTATGGTGTAGCACAGAGCAGGTCTTGTCCTTCTACCATGTGACAAATCTTCAAGCATTTGAAAAGTATAATTTTGTCCCCTCTCAGTCTTCTCTAGGCTAAACATAACCCAGTTCCTCCAACTTTTTCTCGTAGGGCTTATTTTTCCCTGCCACTCATTCACAACAAAGTGGAGCATGCCATCAAGAGGTCGAGCAATTAGGTGATAGTGAATGTTAACATAGAGCCAAATCGTTTAATTAAACTAGGAGGGCCCAAGGCATTAATTAAGACCGACTCTCATAAAACAAGCATTTGGTAACAGTGGTCATAAAACTGAGGAAAGACTTCCTATGCACTTCATGCACTCTGCTCCGAGCATATCGTTGGCACAACTTGCTTTGTTCTCTAGCCTGCCCCATCCTGAGGGCTTAGGGTAAATTAGAGTCAGAGCAAAATGAAGTCAGTAATTAAGATAGAGTACTAAGAGATTATTTTTGCATTCAGCAAAAGCACCTGGTACAGTCTTCCTGGGACAAACCACATCAGAAGGCAGGGGTGGTAGTGTTCCCATGTTTGAATACTGCTGTACATTAAGAGGAATGAGGAACTTTCTTCCTGACATGATAGCTGCCCAAGGACAGGAAGCTTAACATGGGGAAGAAATATGAGTACTTTGCACTTATTATATGTGAATTTTGTAATATTTTGTAAAATGTCATAGATGTACTATGTACAGAAAGTCCATCTATAAACAAAGTGTTACAACTGCTTTAATCAAATATGCTGGCATTCAGCATAAGAAGAAGAGGAGGAGTTTGGATTTATACCCCACCTTTCTCTCTTGTAAGGAGTCTCAAAGCAACTTACAAACTCCTTTCCCTTCCTCTCCCCACAACAGACACCTTGTGAGGTAGGTGGGGCTGAGATAATTCTAAATGAACTGTGACTAGCCCAAGGTCACCCAGCAGGAATGTAGGAATGCAAAAACTATATCCAGCTCACCAGATAAGAGTCTGCCACTCATGTGGAGGAGTGGGGAATCAAACCCGGTTGTCTAGTTTAGAGTCCACCCCTCTTAACCACTGTGTCATGCTGGCTCTCAAACACATGCTATGCCATTGAGCTGCAGACCCCCTCTATGATGGGCAAAAGAACTGTTGCTGGGTTGGCACCAAACACTATTTGGAAAAAGTGCCACTTGAGATGACACCGGGCCAATTCACACTTATGCAAGTCACACGGAAATGATAATTCTATAACTGAATACATATGGGTAGAGTGGGAGAGGGGGGCTGAGCAAGGGGGCCTGAGTTCAAGACTTTACTCAGCCATAAAGTTCATTTGGTGACTGGGCCCAATTGTAATCCTAGCCTACCTCACAGGGTCGTTATGATGACAAAACGGGAGAAGGTTTGTTCATATAAACAAACCTGAGAATTGCTGGAGAGAAAAATGGGGGGAAATGTAGTAAACCCATTTCATCCTTACAACTAAACTTGTGCGGTAGGTTAGTCTGACAGGGCCACAGTAACCCACTGAAGCAGAGATCTTAATCTAGATATCCTCCGTACTAACCCAACAATAACGACCACACTATTTGCACTTTGGATCAGGAGATATGAAAGCTGTGATCTGTGACGACTACTTCACACATTATTATTATTATTATTATTATTATTATTATTATTATTATTATTATTATTATTATTATTATTATTTATTGTATTTATAAATCGCCCTCCCCCGAAGGGCTCAGGGCGGTGAACAAAACATAGAAATAGAGCACACAATAAAATCAGTAATCTCAAATTGGATTAAATAAACATTAAGCAGTGGCTCTATCAATGTTAAAATCACCCCATTAAAAACAGCGATCAGTCAAATTTATAGATGGCGTCCTACTAACAGATCCCCAAAGAAGAAAAAGAGGAAGGAGCGGTAGGATCCACAGATGTTACAGAAAGAAGAAAAAAGGGGGGCGCCATCAGCGGCCGGCCTCCCCAAAGGCCCGGTGGAACAGCTCGGTTTTGCAGGCCCTGCGGAACTCGTTAAGGTCCCGCAGGGCCCGCGTAGCTGGAGACAGAGCGTTCCACCAGGCAGGGGCCAGAGCTGTAAAAGCTCTGGCCCAGGTGGAGGCCAGCCACATCATTGAGGGGCCAGGGATCACCAGCAGATTGGTCTCTGCTGACCGCAGAGGTTGATTTGGGACATATGGGGCAAGACGGTCCCGTAGGTACGGAGGTCCCAGGCCGCGTAAGGCCTTAAAGGTCAATACCAACACCTTGAAAATGATTCGGAATTCAACCGGCAACCAGTGCAGGCAGCACAGCACAGGTAGAATATGGTCTCTGGCGGCACCCCCTGTAAGCAGACGAGCCGCCGCATTCTGGACCAGTTTTAGTTTCCGAATCAGACGCAAGGGAAGGCCCGCGTAGATCGAGTTGCAATAGTCTAGACTGGAGGTGACTGTTGCATGGATCACAGTAGCCAGGTCCGTTTGGGAGAGGAAGGGGACCAGCCGCCGGGCCTGACGGAGGTGGAAGAACGCAACCCGGGTTATTTGGGCCACCTGGGTCTCCATTGAAAGAGACGAATCCAGGTGGAACCCCAGGCTGCGAGCGGAGGAGGCCGGTGCCAATGTAGCCCCCTCCCACACCAGCGGCTGAAAATCCCCAGCATCTCCTTCCCGCCCCAGCCAGAGGATCTCCATCTTCGATGGATTCAGTTTTAACCTGCTCTGCTTCAACCAACCAGCAACCGCCTCCAAGCACTGCTGGAGAGCCGCAGGGGCGATGACCGTTCCCCTCTCCATCAACAGAATGAGTTGAGTGTCATCAGCATATTGATGACAAGTCAGCCCAAAGCTCCGTACCAGCTGAACAAGGGGTCGCATATAGATGTTAAATAATAGCGGGGACAACAGCGCTCCCTGAGGCACACCACACTGAAGTGGGCACCTCTGGGAGGCTTGGTCCCCACACCACACTTGCTGTGTCCGGTCCTGGAGAAACGAGGCAATCCACTGAAGGACAGTGCCTCGCACCCCAGAAGCGGCCAGGCGGGGGGGTCAAAAGGTCGTGGTCGACCACATCAAACGCTGCAGTGAGATCTAACAACACCAGTAGCGCCAATCCGCCTCGGTCTAGCTGTATACAGAGCATATCTGTGACAGCGACAAGAACAGTCTCCGTCCCAAGCCCAGCACGGAAGCCGGACTGGAAGGGATCAAAAGCCGATGTGTCCTCCAGAAAGCCCAGAAGCTGCTCCAACACCACTCTCTCAATTACCTTCCCCAGAAACGAAAGATTCGAAACGGGGCAGTAATTGGCCAGATCGCCTGGATCTAATGATGGTCTTTTCAAGAGTGGGCGGACCACTGCCTCCTTCAGCCCACCCAGAAAAACTCCTTGCTCAAGGGAGCTATTGATGATGTTCAACAGGTGGGGCTGTAGCTCCACCTGGCACACTTTAATAAGCCAGGAGGGGCACAGATCCAGAGGACAGGTAGTAGGTCTAACAGCAGCATGTCATCACTTCATTACACAGTCTCATCAAGTAACATGCCACTGAAGGTTTCTGGGCCCACACCAAGGGTCTGCAACCTGCAGCTCTCCAGATATTCATGAACTACAAATCCCATCAGCCCTTGCCAGCATGACCAATTGGAGAGCCGCAGGTTGCAGACCCCTGGCCTACACAGTTCGGGTGCCACCAAGCCAAATAGAACCCACCAAGAATGTGCAGCTGACTGCCAGTTGCATGACAACCTCCATTTTTCAGGCCAGCAGCAAAAACAATTGATGAGGGAGCGGTCACATGGCTGACTTCACAAATTGCACAGGCCTCTGTGAAGCAAAGCTTTTGCTTCTCAGGTCTCCTTCGAAACATTCATACACTTGGATCTCAGGATAAACAACCCTGCTTTTCTGTAAAGTGCACCATAAAAGGAGGACAGCAGCACACACACACACACACACACACACACACACACACCGATAATGAGACACAACAGACTAGCTGTGTTGGCAGCGAGGCTATACCAGCTGTGCCCTGGATTTTGTCATGCCCAAGGGCTGGGCAGAGCAGGGTTATTACCATGGTGTCATTTATTTTAGTTCTTACATTGGCCTGCACTAAATTATAACTAAAGTTTCACATATTCTGCAAAGAAGAAAGAAGGGAGAAGGAGAAGAAAGGAAAAAGAGGAGGAAGGGGAGGAGAAGTACACACAACAGCTCTAGAGATGAGACAGCCCTGGAAAGGCTAAGTAGGAAATCACCAGAACAAGTCTTGGTTCAGCCCTAGGGAAGCCACCTTCTCTTATTAGCTTCCACAGATGGCACACATATCAGTTGGGGATAATTATATAGAAGCACATTACAGGGCTGTTGTAAGGCCTGAGACTGAGCCCTTTCAACACTCTGAAAGCACATCATGCATTCTAAGGATTATTAATACATTATGCGCACATGCACTCAATTATGCTGCCTCTCCATTTCATCACATCTATTCTCTCCTAAATATTCAGACTAAGAAGAGTTCGTTTTTATACCCTGCTTCTCTCAACCTTTTGAGGAGCCTCAACGTGGCTTACAATTGCCACCCCTTCAACAGACACCATGTGAGGTAGGTGGGGCTGAGAGTGTTCTCGGAGAACTGTGATTAGCCCAAGATCACCCAGCAGGCTTCATGGGTAGGAGTGAGGAAACAAACCTGTCTCTCCAGATTAGAGTCTCTTAACCACTACATCATGCTGGCTAAGATTTCTGGACCAGGGACCTGCTTTTTTTCGTGCTAGTATTGTTCTGTAGCAGACCACTTTCTCCCCTAAAATCCTCCCCAATCATGATATGGACAGTATAGTATCTATTCAATCTACATCAGAATGTCAGCTCCAGATGCCCCCACTGTCAGAGTTTAGATGAATGGCAACCAAGGGACAGGGCCTCCCCACTGTGAGACACAGGGATATTTGGTCCCTGTACTTTGAAAGCTTTCAGACACCAAGTGCTTTCAGCCACCCACCCACCCCCTAAACACCCAGCTTGCAAAAGTATTTTATGTTCCTGTATTTTGATTACCAGCAACAAAAACTGTACTTTGTTCTGTCTTTCTTTCCCCTTCCTTCCACCTCTTTATTTATTTATATCTTGCCCCCCCCCCCAAAGCTGTTTAGATCATTTCTCCTCTTCCATTTTATCCTCTCAACAACCCTGTGAAGTAGGATTGAGTGTGTGTGACTGGCCCAAGGTCAGCCAGAAAGCTCCCATGGTCTGGGTCTCCTAGATCCTATCAATAATTTGAGACCAACTTTTCTTCTCTGTCTTGTTTAGTGGACTGTGCAAAGATGTTTTCCCATTATCACAACAAAGAAGGCACAGCAAAGTAAGCAGAAATCCAAGAAGTCTCGTTGCACTTACTAGATTAAAAAAAACAGCCATGCCAGACAGAAGGCAAGCCACACCCAGTATTTGGGCAGCCATGTGGAATCAGTGCGCCCTTAACCACAAAAAGGATCTTCCAGTATTAGTATCCTGCCAAAAGTAGAGATGTAACTACATCTGCATTTCCCAAAAATAGGTCTGTCTCAATAAATTAAGACTATTTGGAATTGCCTACAAAGCCGCATCACTGGTTTAGACCAAGGTTGCTTGAACTATGTTTTCTTTCCAGCTGGCCATCTTCCCTCTCTTTCCTTATTTGGAAATATTCCCACATCTCCACACCACCTCTCTGTCTCCCCTTCAGCCAGTCAGAAGTCACACCTTACTGCCCACCATGCCTCCTTCTGTCTGGAAATTCATTTTTAGTTGAAGAAGAAGAAGGAGGAGGAGGAGGAGGAGGAGGAGGAGGAGGAGGAGGAGGAGAAGGAGGAGGAGGAGAAGGAGGAGGAGGAGGAGGAGAATAAGAAGAGTTTGGATTTATATCCCCCCTTTCTCTCCTGCAGGAGACTCAAAGGGGCTTACAATCTCCTTGCCCTTCCCCCCTCACAACAAACACCCTGTGAGGTAGGTGGGGCTGAGAGAGCTCCGAGAAGCTGTGACTAGCCCAAGGTCACCCAGCTGGCGTGTGTGGGAGTGTACAGGCTAATCTGAATTCCCCAGATAAGCCTCCACAGCTCAGGTGGCAGAGCTGGGAATCAAACCCGGTTCCTCCAGATTAGATACATGAGCTCTTAACCTCCTACGCCACTGCTGCTCCTCTTGCCCTATAACTGCAGCCAGAACCTGCCCTTTAATTAAACTTCTGTTTGCCCAGAAATACCCTCATCTAATGATACATGGACTGTGAGTTTCATTCCTTGTGGTAAGAGCTTGCTAGTGTTGGATGCTTGATATTATTTTGGTTGATTGCTAATTCACTAACTCGCATCTTTTTATCTTCCCCTCACTCTTTGGGGGGGGGGGGGTAGGGGCATAATTCCTTCAGATTCTGTATTCTTCCCAACCTTGTAGAGGCACTGCTGGAGTTTGTCAAAGATTTGGGTGGGTCCCTGCCCAGATTGAGGGTATTTCTTTGAGCTGCATCTCTGGCCTTGAAAACCCAACAGGGTCACTATAAATTAGCTGTGACTTGACAGCAAAAAATGCCAAAACCAACAGCATCTCTAGCATGTGAGCGTGAGAAGAGGTGAAAGACAAGTTTCCTTCCTTACATTCAATTTATCTTGTGTGAATTCAGGCTCAAACTAGAAAATGGGTGGCATTCACACTGACACATCTAGTCTAAACAGTTGTGATAACAATATGTCTTTTGTTTTTGGGGGGACTAACAAACATGCTGGCAATCTGTCTGAGGACCAGAGTGTCTACTATGAATGCAAGAGGACTTTTTCCTATGCAGACTTACATTAGAAATGAATAATCACAGAGAACATGACGCTGCTTTATATTGAGCAGGAATATTGGTCCATCTGTCCCTATATTATCTACTTTAACAGCAGGCAGAAAGATTTTCCCCCAGCATTGATATCAGAGATTTCCACTGCATATGCTAGCAATTGAATCAAGGCTCTTCCACACGTTTGTTTGTTTACTTACTTATTTATTTATTAGATTTTATAGACCGCCTAATCCACAAAGGGCTCTAGGCTGTTCACAATGCAATTTGGTCACTGATCTATGGTCATACCCTGCCATGCCCTCCTCAACGGTAACAGATATGACTTGATAGTTGTTCCCTTCTCACCTGGTTGACAGAGATAGGTGTCTGCACAACTACTCCACCAATGATCTCAGTCTTGTAGGGGGCTTTTGCAGCATCTGTGGTTGGAGACACATTCCCAGTCTTTGGTACCTACGAAATGAAAAGAAATAAAAGGAAGATGTTACACCTGATACATATAACCAACCTTCTGAGAATGTGCCGGACAAGGTATCCTCCAGCACTGTACACATTTTCCATACCTTCAGTCACTTGTTAGAATGTTCCAAAGTTAAGTCATATCTTTAAGAAAAGTAACTGATGTGGCAGCTAGGGAGGGAAGAACTACTGAACCTCAGTGCGCAACAGAATTCCAACACTAGTGGATCAACAGCTAAAAAAATAGAAATAAGTCATGAGTGTGAACAATCCCAGAGAAACAAATGGAACATCCAAATGTTCCCTTAATATTTGCATCTCTCTAGGTTATTGTTCTAACCTTTAAAGCCTTACCAGTTAAAATGTTAGTATTTTAGTCTGTAAGTCATTTAAGAACTTCTAGGTTGAAAGTACCACTTAGAAATGCACTGAATATCCACATATCCTTGATATTGTGATCTGCTAGGCTGGAAGCAGACCCAACGTTTCCCCCCCAGAGCTGGATAAAGTCGGAAAGAAGCATCACTGCTTGTGAGACACACCCAGCATGTTGTAATGATTAGAATACATACTAGGATCTGGAAGAGTCAGGTTCAAATCCCCAGTTTGCCATGGAAGTTTCGACCAGTCATTCTTTTTCAACCTAACCTACTTTAAAGGATTGTCGAGAGGTTAAAACGTATGAGGGAAGAACAAGCTGTTTTGGGTTCCCATTGGGGGAGGAAATTGGGATATAAATGGTATAAATAAGAACTTTCAGTTTGGGGGCAAAAGAAGCTATGAAACCTCGTTTCCATGCACAATTTGCAATGCAGAGACATTCAACTCTGACTGCAACTGCTTTCTTTGCAATGGATCTTCCATGGCAACAGCTAGAGCAACCAGACATTTATCTAATCTGAAGCATTGGGTGGGTAACGACTCTCCTTCAGGACCTCAGCAATACTATTCTCAAAATAACCACCACTGCTCTCATAAAGTGAGCATTCTACTCCCTGTTGAAATACTGTGCTAGTATTAAGTGCCACATTGTAAATTTCGTTGTGCGTGCACAATGACAATAAAATGCTTATGCACTACCCCAACACACTGTGGAGGCAGGCGTCACTGGAGAAGCTGCAATATGAAGTCATTTGCTCACCCTCTGCAGCTAAGGCTGGTACTCACTAGTGACAGTTATTATCCTGGGTGTTGCCTCTCAAGAGCCTGCCTAGTATAAGGGCCCAAAGATTCTCAGACATCCTCCTACAAGCTGCCATAACGTCATCGCCATTATGTGTGTGTGGCCCTTTGGCTGCTAATTCTAAGGACGCTTCTGGCAGCTCTTGGTAGCCATGAACATCTCTCTCTGGGCGAAGCGTAAATGTTAAAGACATCCCCATACAAGGTTCAGTTTGAACAAGGTCCCTCATGAATTTTCCCCACTAAATGGTAAAAACTCATCCTTACAATCTTGTGGTGAATTCAGGTTGGATTTATTCACTCCGTCCCTAAGGTAAAAGCAGTCTGTGGGCTGGGCTGGTAAAACTTGCTAAGGAATTTGTAAGCTTTTAATAGGCTAACACCCAACTGGCCTAGATCCTTGCTGCCTGCTATGATCCACCACACAGCATTCAGAGTTCTGATCTCAAACCACAGAAGATGCTGAAGTCAGCAAAGTGTGACGGGACAGAGAAAGAGCACAGGTAGCCTTGATGTTGGGGTCAAGTCACCTATATGGAAGCCCTCACCCTCGAGTCCACTGTGAATGCACTTCTCACTAATCCAACTTCTGATATGGTCATTCCCACAAGCCAATGGGGGAGAGGAAGAAGTTGATGTGGCCATGGTTGTCAGGGCAACTGAGTTGGTGCCTAAGTACTACCAGGGCCACTCTTCATTTATTATCCTAAGCTATACCATTGAGCAGCTGTGAGGGGAAAAAATGGAGAAGCACACACATGGGCTCCTTTAAGGAACAGCAAAACACAATATGTGAGAGATCTTTTGCATCTTTTATAGATATGGATTGGTATAAAAGCAGCCGATGTTTAAAAAAAGGGAACATTTCTCAGAAGTGTGATATTCCAGTACTCAGAAGGGTGCCAGGCATTTGGGGATGGCATGGTGTAGTGATTAAGGGCAGCAGACTCTGATCTGGAGAACTGGATTCAATTCTCCCCTCTTCCATATGAAGCCTGCTGGGTAACTATGGGCAAGTCACAGTTCTCTCAGCCAATGAGGAGGAACATAATGGCAAGAGATACACCAAGCAACACAATCCATTATTTTGCAAAGACCTACTGCAGTAGGTATGTGTTTCACAGAAACCACACAAACAGTAATATGCTGCTTTGGTGACTATGGGCTTTAAGTGGTAATCTTCACAACTCCTGCCCTCAAAGACCCATGTGTGTATTGATCCCGCTCATAGAGAAATCTTCTATGTATCTGACAGAGAACCTATGTCTGAAGGTTGCAAAGGAAACGTTCCTGTACATTCTTCTGTTTGCCTGCAGTGTCACGACCAGGTCTGGGGAGCCTCTTCACTATTTGACACAAACTGAAAGATCACCTCCTCCCCTCAGTTCCTGAGAAAACATCCCTAACATTCAGCCTGTGGATGCACAGAGGAAGACTGACAAAGGTGGATGGGCAGTCTTTCAAGAAACCACAAACAGATTCCAAGGAACCTCAGGGTTTCCTCAGAATGTGGGCAGAAAAATCCCCACTGTCTTGGAGACTTAACAGCTGCAGCTTGGTAATGGAACCAGTGAAAGCCCCTCAAACGCAGCTGCCAAAGCAGGAGGAAATAATGCTTTGAACTCTTACATGCCTGTGTTTGTAGTGGCACAACTCTTGCTGAGTGCCACAGAGCAGCTGGAACACACTGCAGGGCACCTTTCCCCCACAGGTTCCATTTGATGTGGCTACAGCCAGACAAACACTGAAGAGGAAGAAAACCCATCCATCTGAGCTGGCCCCTATATCAAGGTTTGGCCTGAGCTGCCTCAAATCTCACATTTTTCTCACAGAAAGAGAAAGAAAAATCCATGGCTTTTCCTGGAACTTCAATTGTGCACACAGCACTAGACCATCACCCCTAAGTCAGAGTGTATATAGCCTAATCTTCAAGAACAGATATACCCCCATGACATTAGAGGGGAAGCTCATTCATATTCCACACATTCATGCATCATCTGTGGGAAAGGATCATTTTAAATGATATAGAGCCGTTTTCAATGCTTCCAGATTCAGGACCCACTAGGTGGCCAGAAGAAGACAAGACATCATGTAACGTCAGCCAGGAAGAAGGGACCAGGGTTACAGCTTCACAAGTGTCAAGGCCAGGAGCATGGGCAGCAGGCCAAAAAAGGTGGGGTCATGAAATACATCAACATCATGAAGCCACCATGAGAACATGCCAAGGGCCATGGAGGAATCTTCTCTACCACTGAGTGACCTTACCTCACTGTCCTGCTGCTTTTCTCAGCTTGCAAAGAGAGGGAGGGCATGCTTCTCTTCTACAGAGCAACTCCTTCCAAATGTTAGCCAAAACAAAACCTACCCTGAGCCACACTCCTTCCTGCCTCCACCAAGCACTCACTAGATGGCCAAGGGTAAGCCACCATATCTCAACCCACAAGGTCTACCCATTCAGAGTAAGGAGATACTTTACAGGTTTATTGTAAGGATTGCTGAAATAATGGACACGAAACGCTTTGAAAGGCAAATACTAATTAAGTCATTGCAATTACTAAGTATGCTGATAGGATAATATATGAAATAAATAGGATAGGATAATATATGAAAAAATAAGATCAATAATGATTAGCCTTGGTTTGGTTTTGGCCTCAAGAACAGAGGCTTATTCCGGCACAGTCCACAGCGTGGGAGTTGTGATTGGCATGGTGGGATCAGGAGTTGTACGGGCCTATTTTACGAGAAGCAAGATTAGCCTCATACTGATCATTGCAATGCTTGCATAAAAGTATAAAATGCTACTAATATAACAATATTTGTATAAAAATCACATTTCTTCAGCAACTCAATATAGTCCTTAGCATACAGAGAAAATAGTGTTTTCCAGATACAGATGTGCTACCTGGGATGTGGTAGTGCAAAGTACTATCACTCTACAGCCAACTTATGGTTTTCAAGTGCAAAGTACTATCACTCTGGTGGTAGTGCAAAGTACTATCACTCTGCAGCCAACTTATGGTTTTCAAGGCAAGAGACAAACAGAGGTGACTTGGCATTGTCTGCCTCTGTGTACTAACCCTGGATTTCCTTGGTGGCCTCCCATCCAAGTGCTAACCAGTGGTGACCCTGCTTAGTTTCTGAGATCTGACAAGATCAGGGTAACCTGGGAATACAGGCTAAAGGTAACACATCTGTCGACAAGGAAATTACATTTTGATGTGGTGTAGCAACCACTTTGTCCATGAAAACACAAAGAGCTACGATAAAGGACAATACATATTTGTACTGGGTTTCATACCATGTCAATGGTCATGCCTAAGGAATCCTGTTGGTAGGAGACTCCCACCATCAGGGAAATCTGAAGCATCTACTCCTTTTCTATTTGAAAGGAAACTAGGGGAAATATCAAATGAAGCTCCATCCCTTCCATTGGAGAATGGAATTGCTCACGCAGGGCAACATACCGTTATCTTGCTTGCCCGATTTAGTGCGTCCACCCAGTCCTGCAGATCTTTTTGGTCGCTGGCTTGTAAGAAATAGCGTTGAGACAAAGCATTGATAACTGTGGACACAAAGATCAGCATCAGAGTTGAGTAGAACAGAAAGCAGTGAACACGCTCAGGTTGCTTTCAGCTTTCTGAAAGAGCTTCAGCAGAGTATTACCCAGGCACCCTGGTCAGAGAGCTTCTAAGCAGTCCCCACTACGAATGCGTCTGCCGTCACAGAAGTCTAGGGTTGTTGTATCGCTGCTAGTTCTGGAATTTCTTGCCCAGAGAAAGCTCATCATGCCAGCTCTTTCTCTTTCTTTTAAACCATTCATAGGTTGGTGAAGACTGCCCATTCCCCAAATATATTTGCCACTGAAACTGTATTGCTAATGAATAGCTTCCTCCTTGCATTGAGGTGTTTTTTTAAATAAAGAGAAAGAACTTTTTATTGCATGTGCACATCTGAAATAATGCCTATTCCTCCATTCCTCAAGCCACGGCAGCCTTCGTTGTACTGCAGATGTAGACCTGGCCTTAATAACTAAGTAACCAGATCCGTTAACTAATTGGGTAACCTTGTTTAATACAATTGCCCTACATTAGAAAGGGAGATGTATGCATGGAAGCAAGTTTCCATGTGACCAGCCAGCCTAGATACAGTGCACATCTGAATTGCAATGCTCAGCTGAACCCATTACTCCTGGTCCTAGTCTCTGGAGCAGCAGAAAACAAGCTTGCTCCCTCACTAACATGACATCCCTTCAAATGATCCAGTGGTGATCCAGTGGTGGTCTGCAACAAATCTGTGTCCGTAAAAAGTACTGGAAAAGGACCTTATAGCTTGACTGAAAACATCTGGTTCTAGAAAGAAGCCTCAAATAGCACATAGAATTGAGATACTTGGTTTATGTTTCACCTCCCATTATACATGCTAAGTTGCAACACAATTAATTGCCCTCATTTAGAAAAGCACCCATAGTAAACCATCAGTGTAACGACCGGATATATGCCAGAAGCATGAAAGTAATTACCTCAACATCCAATCTGTAATCATGAAAATTAGCTAGGAGTTGCGTAGTTAACAGACCACCCTTCCCTATAATGGATAAGAATTTTTAAAGAATTCGAAAAGGTTTCTAACATCGGTTCCAACCCTATGGGCAGGATAAAACAGCAAATATATATCACTCAATATATACATACACTTTGGAACTCACTGCCACAAGATGTAATGATACTTACTAAGGTGCTGCTAGAAAGTGAATTGATAAATTCACAGAGAATATTTTTATAATTGGGAGGGAAGGCAGCAGATCTTGGAAGCTAAGCAGGGTTGGTACTGAGAAGGGAGATTGCCAAGGAAGACTTTGCAGAGGAAGGCAATAACAAACCATCTCTGCTTCTCACTTGTCTTGAAAGTCCCTTGGTGGGGTCATCATAGGGCAGCTACAACTTGGCAGCACTTTACACCCACGTGTTTATAACTGGCTATTAACCATAATGGCAAGATGGAAACTTCAAGTCTAAAAGTCATGTACCTCCAAATGCCAGTTGTTGGCAGGCAAACCGGAAGGAAGGAAGGAAGGAAGGAAGGAAGGAAGGAAGGAAGGAAGGAAGGAAGGAAGGAAGGAAGGAAGGAAGGAAGGAAGGAAGGAAGGAAGGAAGGAAGGAAGGAAGGAAGGAAGGAAGGAAGGGAGGGAGGGAGGGAGGGAGGGGGGGGGGGGGGAGGGAGGGAGGGAGGAAGGAAGGGAGGAAGGAAGGAAGGAAGGAAGGAAGGAAGGAAGGAAGGAAGGAAGGAAGGAAGGAAGGCCTGCCCCCTTGACAGCTTTGAGCATAGCTGTACATTGCTGTACATAGAATCTTGGATTAGATGGATCTGGCAAGCACTATTTTATCATATTTTAGTCAATAAATGTGTTCCTGAGCATCACTCACAATCCTCACAGCAAAAGAGTGGCATAAGAACTTCTTACCCGTTCTCTGACAGGGCAGAAAATCTGTATTATGGAGTTTGTACACAGGACAATAGCTGGCAGAGGGACAACCTGAACTGTCTCCTGAACGGTCTCAGTATGATCAGGGAGCAGCAGTGGTGCAGTGGTTAACAGCAGGTGTACTCTACTCTGGAGGAACCAGGTTTGATTCCTGGCTCTGCCGCTTGAGCCATGGAGGCTTATCTGGGGAATTCAGATTAGCCTGTGCACTCCCACACATGCCAGCTGGGTGACCTTGGGCTAGTCTCAGTTTTTTTTGAGCTCTCTCAGTCCCACAGGGTGTTTGTTGTGAGGTGGGAAGGGAAAGGAGTATGTATGCCCCTTTGAGTCTCTTTACAGGAGAGAAAGGGGGGATATAAATCCAACTCTACTTCTTCTTCCCAAGCCACTAAATGACACAAATTCTCAGAACTAGATAGGGATTCAAGATACTTTATATTTTAGTTGGAAAAAGCTGCTGGGTAGATGAACTGGAGGCACAGCAGGTACCCATACTGTCTCTCCAGCCCCAGAAGATCCTCCCCATCCCACCTCTTACCTTTCTCTCAACACATTATACACATTATACTTACCGAAACAGAAAGGAGTTTTCGGCTTTTGTTTCGGGGTAGCCACGCTGACCTAAAATGAAAGCATGGACGGCAATCAGATGGTGGCATTGAAACCTGAGCCCTTTGTTTTGCTGGGGGAGCAAGAGGGTAAGTTGCTCATTTTGGGTGGTCCAGGGTTCTTATGGTATTAACAGAGGCATCCCAGGCAGGGGTTGAACTGGTGACACCTTTTCTAGCACACAAAGGTCAAGGAACGGAATAGGGTGACCTTGCTAACCTCATGCAGCAGTCAAAGGCACAGATGCCTTGCCAGAAAAAAGGGACATTGGTGATCCTAAAAGGGGAAAAGCAATACCGCAAACACACACACACTAACTTAACCTCACCTCTCATCATCACAGTTCATTTAAGAAGAACCTCTGATCAATTTACATAATCCAAGAAGAATTCTTCATTGCCAGTACACCCACATAGTTGCCAGACAGCCTAACATCTGCCCCATTTAAGATGCAGATTATCAAATGATGAGAAGATAGCGTCAGCTTGATCCACAGGGCAATTAACTCGACCCAAAGGACAGGCCTGGTGACTGGAAGAGATTCTTGCTCTCCACCTGCTGCGATACCTTTTCCTTCTCCCCACCATGCTCCTGCCAACTCCTGCTGCTCCAGCTAGCTGTTAGCTCTGACTCTGAACCAGCTACCCAGTCAGCTTGTGATGCTGTGCAAATGCAAACAGACCAAGCAAGATGTCCTTGTCCCTTTAAGACAGGCTTACTGTGTGGGAATGAGCAGCTGGAGCATTTCATGGCATCAAGGTCAATATAAACAGATAAATAAGACTCTTTTTTTTCTCCAGGCAGCTGGCAACCTGAACACATGCACGCTATCGCAAGTTGGCACAGCAGCTGAAATCAGGGCTCTGAAGCCTACAAAGAAAACAGGTGTGGAACTTGTCTGAGGCAGCAAATCAGGAATGGCATGGGAGAAACTGGGCCTTATAACAAAATACTGAATTAACGATTCTGTACCTCTTTTCTGATCCTCTTCACTCCCATTACAAAAAGCACAGGATGTTATGGGGGGAGGAAGGGGTGGTTAGAGAGAGAAAGAGAATCCAAGTTCTTCTCTAACATAACTTAAGTTCAACGCGAGTAAAACGTCCTATCACCACTTTGCCAGGGACTAGACAAGCACAGCAGAAGATGACGGAAGATGTAAAACATCAGCTATGACATAGAAGAAAAGCCAGAGTACTCCATTTCATTTTAGAAAATGCATATGTTGTCTTTCCATTAATCAACCTTAGCGCTCAAGGCAGCTAATGGCCTAGAAGCAACCAAAACCACATAAAACCAACTAACCAAGCAACAGCAAAATTAATAGATCACAACGACAGTAAAGGTCACAACAAAGCATATAAAAATCCATCAATTAAACCAAAACATTAAAAACCATCATCATCCTCCCAAAACAGAGTAGTCTAAAAATCAAAACGTTACAGAAAGAGAACCAAAAACCTTCCAGAATGAAGCTTTTGTGGGGACAAGAAGAGCTTTGGGGGGGGGGGGAGCTCTCTGCTTCTGTGCTTTATTGGACAGACACTTGAGCAAATAAATCTGGGGTACAATTAAAACCCAGTTTCTGTCTCAAATATGTTAAACTATCATTCAGGTAATCTGAGAATAGCAGTAGTACAAAGGCATACACAAACAAACATTTTAGACATAATTCACTTTTGCTGCTGAGTTACTGCTTAGCATTGCTAGAGTGTGCAAAGGTATGTATAGAACACGATACAATGCCTGCCTGCCCAAAAGGTTAACAACAACACCCCCACCCATGTTAGATGCTTCCTGTAGCTGCTATGTGCTGTTCAGTTGCCAGAACACATCAATAGTCAGAGGTAAAGAAAAGGAGGATTTCTGAAAAATCACCAGGCCTACTTTACAATCCTATCACCGCCTTGTTCTTACCTTTGAAATATAGGTCAGAGGCAAACGTCCCACAGCTCTTGCTCCTATAGCCAAGTTCTGAAAGGGATTAAAAAGTTAGTTAATGAAGAAGTCAGTTTCACATTATTAATTTAAAGGTAGTGGGGATTAGTGGGAAGCATGCTAAAACTGAAACAAATGATCTCTGGAGTTTGGCCCACTCCATCACATTGGCACTTCATCTTTTCTCTACAGCCTCAACAGGGCTGTATAATTAAATCTGTGAGGTGGCTTAGGCGGAGACAGGGTAACTAGCCTAGAATCATGCCTGTTGGGCTTCATGGATAAACCAGGACTTGAATCACTGTAGATCCTCCTAATCAGGTGGCTATTTGTTCAAATTCCCCTCCCAGAAGAATAGTGTCTTTTAGAGAAAAATGAATCTCACTATATTTATGTACTCCACTTATACCCCACCATTCTCCCCAAAGGGCACCCAAAGCAGTTTGCATCGTTTTCCTCTCCTCCACTTTATCCTCACAACAACTCTGCAAAGTAACAAAGGCCGAAAGTGTGACTCGTCCCCAGATCACTGAACAAGCTTTCATGACAAAGTGGGAATTCAGATCCAGGTCTTTCAAATCCTAGCCTGACACTCTGAACACTATACCATGCTCATCGTAAAGTAATTGGATCTCAGTATGATCAGGGAGTCAGTAAAACTGGGCTACTCACAGAAAGTGCTTTTTCGTTGTTGCGCCCCTGTTTATTGCCTCAATTTCCACCAGTTCTTCCTGGAGGAGTTGGGAGTATGTCCAAAAAGGCACCAGTATTCAGTATTCACAAAAGAACCCTGCTCACAGACAAAGCTGGGTTTAATGTATACTTGGGCAACTTGCCAGGTAAACCAAAATATTTTCTCTTCATTTGTGTTGGGAAAAAAACCCGACCCAATAAAGACTGAGTATGCTCCAGGAGTCACAGAAGTGCTGCTGAACGTCACTTTTTTTATAAAAGAGGAGGGGGTTAGCCTGCTCAAACCCATGAAAGCTGAAAGAACCTTAGAGTGAAAGATTTGGGGACAGGCAGGGCCAGGTGGAATTTCCATATCATTCCTCCCTCCTCTAAATCCTTGTGGGCACCCAGCTGGTTCAATCTCATTCAATACAATCAGTTATCCTTTTGGGCCCAGTTTATACATTATCCAGAGCAAAGCAGTTGAGATTGCTTCCACACCATTCCTGTAACGATCTTACCTTGTAGTTGAATATTAAGCTGGTGGCATCTCTCATAATCAGGTGGGTATTGCTCGCATGGGTAGAAAACACAGAATCTGCACTAACCACACAGGCAGAAGAGCTAAACATTAACAGGAGCTGCAAAGAAGTAATCCTAGAGGTGGCTGATGGAGCTTCCCATACTACACCCAACCCCCATCACACTCAAAAAACAAACAAACCCCAAGGCAAGAGCAACTACCTTTTTTTTAATGGTAATTATTATTGTGGCAATTACTAAAATCAAGCAGTGGCAGTTATTTCAGAGTGGATCAGTCTAGAGCAATGGGGTGTGATCTTGTGTATATGCCATCTTCTAAACAGGTCTGCCTCAGTTCAGAGCTTGGATTACACACTCCAGCTGGTCAGGGGGCTTCCCAAACAAAAAGATCTGCTGTGATTTTCTTACAAAGAGGTTTAGATAGAGGAAGGTGTGTATGAGTCAGAGCAAACCGCTGGACAGCTTCCTCTTTGGGCTCATGAGACAGAAAATGATGGCTGGTGACTAGGAACCCTTCCTTGCACCAATGATCTTGGGGCTTGAAACAGTCTGGATATATTTAAGGAATCATTTAGGACAATATCCACTCAAGCTTTAGAGCTCCTTTTTAGCTGTACCCACACACAAGCACATGAACACACACACACAAGCTACAAGGATGTGAAATATTTGCCCTTGCAATTGGGAGGCAATGTGAAGCATCAGGATTAGTCTCACCTAGCATGAAAGTTGGCCTATGCCTAGACAGTGGAGCACTGCCTTCAGTCAACTGTTCAGTACTCTACTCCAGTTGAAGTTCTTTGTTCTAATTCTAGCACTGGACAAGAGAGACTCTAGGTCCAAAAATGGAACCTTGGGTACTTGCTCTGAGGGTTCCATCTTCTCTGAGATAAGGAGGGCATTTTGATTTTTGGTTATTCCCACTGGCTGCTGAGGGAAGCAGGGTGCCCACAAGCCTTTGAAGATTTATCGAAGCCAGATACTACAGGATACGGGCAGCTCGTTGTGGGTTTTCTATTGAGTTTAGAGAAGCTTTCATTGATGTGGATTGTTGAATGACTGTATGCTTTGACATACGTTTGTGGAGACTGGGGCATTAGTTGTCTAACAGCCCCACTTGTAGACTCTGTTTGAAAGACCTATCTGCTACAATCTATGATCTGGCTACTAAAGGTACACATATATCCTTTTTATCAGTTTAGCTTTCATAAGCCCCTCCCCGCCAAAAAAGAAACCTCAAAAATGTAGTTTGGCAGAGGACGGAGAACCCCCCCCCCCCCACACACACACACACACACACACTTCTGTCCTAAATTACTACACCCTAGAATTTTTAGCAAGAGGGAATATCATTAAACCAGTTGAAGTCTCTAGTGTGGATGGACCCCTGAATAGAGTGTTTGGATCATGAGGCCAAGTAGCAGATAGGTCTTTCAAAACATGCAAAGGCCTCTTAAATTGCTACCCCTAAGAACTGCATTCTTGCAGGAACGATACTCAAACTAGCCTCTAGGGAACACGCATAGCTACCACCGAAAGGAACAGCTTCTTGTCTCTTCTCCTCTCCCGAGGCAATTTCCAAAACAAAATGCATGGAATGTCACTGCATTACCAGTTTCTGTGATGCCTGAAGGGACAGAAAATGTCGATGAAGACATCCAAAACCCAATCATGTCAAGAAGCTTGTTCAGTGTTATGAACATTCCTAAGAAAAGGACGAGGGAAACACACAGGGCTGCCATTTTTAACGGCTACCATCTATTTACAACAACATCTCGTTCCAGTTCAAATCTGCCTTGGAGGAGGGAGGACCCAAAAGCAGACAAATGGGATGAAAAATGTTGAGATGTTGAGAATGCTGTTGACAATGAAAGTCTCACCTGGGGATTGTCCATATACCAATGGAGGAGGTTGGCCTGGGTATCCAGGATGAAATACCTTCGCAAGAACTTCCCACAGGCATCACTGTCTTCAATGTCCAGGAACCCACAGACTCGGTTCTGACGATCCAGATAAGGCATTCTGAGCTCCTTCTAACATCCCCCTGAGAATCACAGACGCATACAAATAAGATTCAGGACTTGTGAAAATACCCAAAAATTGCACCACAATAGAATTGCACAACCTGTGGTCCAGTTTGTCTTGAATGCATCCCACAAACCACGTTTGGGGGCTTTTCTCTGCCTCCTTGCCTGGAACTGCAAAGGCGGGTTTTTAGTAAGGACTGATAAAACCACAATATAGGCTGGTTGTATGTTCAGCCTTCCTAACCACAAGTTATGCAGGCCTGTCTGAAAAGCAGCCCATGAATCCAATAATTCACAGCACTGGCAAAAACCTAAGCATGCCTTTAAGAAAGCAAAAAAAAAATGGTGGTGGTAACATGCGCCAAGTGCACACTTGAGTTTTTTTCTACTATATATACCAGGGGTAGGGAACCTGCGGCTCTCCAGATGTTCAGGAACTACAATTCCCATCAGCCTCTGTCAGCATGGCCAATTGGCCATGCTGGTAGGGGCTGATGGGAATTGTAGTTCCTGAACATCTGGAGAGCTGCAGGTTCCCTACCCCTGGTATATACTCTTATGGAGTGGGGGTGCACACAGAGAGATGCAACATTCATAGGTAATTGCAATTTGCTAGTATATTCTCACTGAAACCTCTCAGTGTCAAATAAGCAGACACTCAATGCATGCAAGATCATTTGATAAGCCAACGTAGACCAGGCATTGAATGGAAGGTCGAATCCCCACTGAGAAATTGAATCTAGATACAACCAAGTTTCAAAATAAACTGCACCTTTTCATCGTGGTTTCAACCTCCCCACCACATAATGTTTCCAGTGAAGACATCTATGTCTATCTCGGATTTAAAAAATGTTACAATCCCCACTGCCACGGGATCGGCTGGGCGGGTCTATCCTGATTGGCTGTCGTATCCCCGCCTTTGCAGCTTTCTTCTGGCTATCGTGCTGTCGCGGGAACGCTACTGCTAGATCTCGGTGTCTTTGAAGAACCTTCTGCTGCCACTGGAGTCTGCCCCCAATTAAGATCAGTTTTGAATGGGATTATCTGTATGTTTCCACTTTCAGAGGTAAGTTGGCCAGAGACAGGTTCTTCTCTGCTGCAGCACCTCAGCTGTGGAATTATCTTCCTGCATCAATGCACATGTCATCAAACCTGCTGAACCTCAAATGCCAAGCCCTTCCTAGCATATTATTACCCATTTTATTACTTTAAGTCTTCCTTGCTCTTGCCCAAGTCCATTTTTTTTAAATCATAAAACAGACTAAAAATGTGCTGATTTTATTGCTGATTTTTTATGGTCTGTGTTCTAATCTTAGATAAAGTTTAATTAACGTTTTAAAGGATTGCTAGAAGCTAGTTAGGAACGAAGTATGCAAAATGTGCAGGATATAAAGTCATAATAAATCATGTACAAATTATGATAAAAGTTTATTGTTTAGATAGCCAACCCTACAATGCTTTGGATGCAATAAAAGGAATGGATGACAGACAAATCTAACCCACAGGTTCAATCTGTTAATAAGTTCTCCCACATAAGCCTCATCAAAATGATTAAGAGATGTGTAGGAACAATTAGGCTTATGCATGAGAACTTCCCAATCAGTTGTACCTAATGTTCATCAGAGATAAGCAGATGGAATTTGAATTTGCCACCTCTCAGACCAAAATGATTTGAACTAGCCTGTATATATCTGGAGTTCATCATTTGTGGCACATTTGCTGACAATCTGAAGCAGGGAAAAGGGGAAATGCAAACTCCTGAAATACAAAAATGTCTGCACCTGATCTCCTGGGATCTATTTTTGTTCACTACAGATGACCAGGCAAGCGGCTATTTATAAGCAAGACATTTTAACATACACTCTATCAATTAAAGTAAAGCGAGTCAGATGAACCTTTCAAAGAATTATTGCATGTTATGAAACATATACCTAGGTCATTTACCCAACTTGACTACAAAAATGTCACTGCAATTAGTATTCCCTTTCAGTCTTCATCACTGTCCTCTCTTTACCCCACCCCTATACCAAACAGCTACTTCCAGAGAAAACTCATCAAAAAGCCCCTGTTAGAGGGAAACTTTCAACAGCTACGAAACCATCAGAAAAGTTCACAGCAAATGAAAATTTCCCTGGATGACTCATAGGACAATAGCTGGAATTTTTGAAGCTTTCAGGGAACCCTTTCCAAAGGAATTCCTCAACCAAGAAACTTGACATAGGGGCCTTGCGTGTTTGCAAAGGATTCTGGGGCACATTCTCAGGTGCACATTAGAGACCATTCAGTGCATGTAAGGTATCAGGCAGGAATCTTAGGATTTCACTAGGATGCAGAATGTTACCTAGAATAACTCAACATTTCCCTATTGCCGTATATTTCAAGCATTATCATAAGTGGTGTTCAAACTGTCTTCTAAAAAAGCATGGATCTTATTATTAGTCTTGGGGAACCTCTGATAAGCTTTTCAGAAGTTATTTTTAAAAATATCACTGCCCTTGAACACTGAAGTCCAGAGAAGTAAATAGAGGGGGCTTTTTTCTCCTTGCCCTATAATGGCAGAACTTAGGGGTACTGAATGAAATTGTTGGGAAATAGGTTCAAGACAGAAAAAAGGAAATGCTTCTTTACTCAATAATTACTTAAACTGTGGAATTCACCGTGATGTCCATGAGCATAGATAGTTTTTAAGGGAGAGGCACAAACAGATGCATGAAAAAGAGGTCATCAGTGGCTATTAGCCATGGTTACTGAAGGGAGCCTCCAAATATAGAAGCAGCAAATCTCTGTTGGCAGGTAGCAGCAGGGGAGGGCCTCAGCCTCTGTGCCCTGCTTGTTTGACTCCCCACCTCCCGCCATCAGGACCACAGCAAGAAGGAACTGTGCCCAGGGCACACGTGCGCCCCCCCCTTCTTGCCCTGGAACACCCCTGCACCGGCGCGCTCAGTGCGTCGCACCCCCTGCCCCCTTGGCGCTATGCCACTGTTGGCCATTGAGTGAAAAAAATATCCTGGTCTATATAGATCCTTGGTCTGATCCAGCAGGCTCTTTTTATATTAACTCATGCAGGGCAATGTCCCAAGACAGCAGACAGAGAAGGGCCCTTCTGTACCAGCTGGCCCAACTCCCAGCTCCAAACCTCCGGCCCCAGACTCTGTTTGAATATCTCAAGCAAGAGACAGGCCACCATGGAGAATCACACTTTGGAAATTTTCCCATGTGTTAAATACTCTCTGCAACCAGAAATTCAGCAAAGCAAGCACAAATAATGTTTATTCCTGTTGTGCTAGCTCTCAGTTTCTCTGGAATGATGTATTTTTAATATGAAGGATTGTTAAAAACAAAAACCACCACCTGCAGCCTGAAGGGGGCGCAGTCCATTTTGCCAACTCAGTATTCTACCACCTCCAGTCTCCAGCCTGTGAAAACCCAAGACTACTTCTCAACTGACAACATCCATACATCTGCTCCCGGGGGCGGGGGGGGGGGGGATCAAGGCAAAAAGACAAGTAACTCTGGGGAAAAGCACTGCAAAAGAATTCAATGTGTAACTGCACCATGCAGCTATTACCAGCTGGAAAGTCAAATGTTGCAGCCAAAATAAATAGGAGTCTTGGGGCATCTTAAAAATGAACAAGTTTTATTTCAACATAAACATCTCAGGTACTAGAGCCCAAAGCTGTTTATTTTTGAAGACATTAGTTACACATGCAACAAAAGCATAGTCATGTGCTTTTCAAAGAGAATAGCAAAGCTCCACTGTCTAGACCAGTGATGGCAAACCTATGACACACCTGTCAAGGGTGACACATCCCAACGTTTTAGGTGACACACTTGCATTCACCAGCACTCGACAATAACTATTCTCCGTTTGGAGTCATTTTTGTTATTATTTGAAGTTACTTTACACAAGATCCATGCTAATGGCTGAATTTTTGCAGTTTGAAGATCCCTGCCTGAGGGAAGTTAAAGACCTAATTATTCTATACAACTGTGGTGTGCAAGAGCTTGCAGACACAATAGAGACCGTATAAAATTCCTCCTTAAAGACCTTCACCACCACATCATGTGATCTCATAAACACGTTATGATAACATGTATAAAAAGGTAAAGTTTCCCCTTCAGTCGTGTTCGACCCTGGGGTACCACTGCAAGCAGTGATTTCATAGGCAAGCCGTTTTTGTGAGGTAGTTTGCCATTGCTTTCCCCGGCTATTCTTTACCCCCTAGCTGTGTGCTAGGTACTCATTTACTGACCAAGGAATGGATGGATGGCTGAGTTGACCAGGAGCCAGCTGCCAGGATATCTGCTCCACAGGGGGATCAAACTCTTGATCATGTGAGTGGCAGTCCAAGCACTTAACCACTATGCCATGCAGCTCCTGATAAAATGTTTGTAAACACCCAAATGAGCTATACAAATGGTGTTTGTATCATTCCGCCTGGACTCTTCTACTTCCCTTGACTGCTGCTTTCTCAGGTCCTTGCCTGGTAACCCCTGCTGCCCAAACCACCCCTTTTTGAAATGTGAGCAACTAGGTTAATGACAGGTAGGAACCTTGGGGAATATACCTCACTTCCAAATTACATGTTATGCTGGGAGATCCGTAATTGATTTTCAAGGCTGACCATCAGGTTCCTCCCTCCACCCATGCTAATCTGCCACCAAGGAGATCAATCACAGGGCTCCAAGTGACGTGAAGCTTCATGCCTTCCCCTCTTCTAGCTGCCCAGCCTCTCTGTAACAGACAGACAGCCAAGCCAATCACTGCCAAAGGCTTCAGCACAACTATATCCCTTAGTACTTTGAATCTAGATACTACTAAAAGACAAAAGGGAAGACTGTATGAGTAAGACAGCCAGAGGTACAGCTACTGTACCCTAAGGATACTGTACACTAAAGATACAATAAGAATGGTTCAGCAGTGGAATTGGCTGCCTACAGCAGTGGTGCTGAGCTCCCCCTCACTAGCAGTCTTTAAGCGGCAACTGGATGAACTAAGGGATGCTTGAGGATGATCCTGCATTGAACAGAGAGTTGGAATACATGGCCTGTTTAGCCCCGTCCAACTCTATGATTCCATTCTATGCATTAAAAGCTCTTCAGATTCCCCAATCACAAGAACAAATAACTAGATTTTTAAAGAGAAGACCAGATTTTTAAAAGATCAAGTTTTCTCTATTTCTTCAAGATGAGAATTGAAAACTGTAGATAAGGGCTTTTTTAGGATGGAACCTTAATATACATGCATGAGAAAGGAAGGATGTGGGCATGTTGTAATTGACTCAAGTGCAAAGTTGAAATTGCTGCTAGAACCCCAGGCTGGGAGCTCCACCCTTTTGGCAGTTTCATAGCAAAAACGCAACAGCCCAGGACAGCTCCAGAGGGTGAGGAGGTCAAGTGTTTTATTAAACTCAAGAGCGAGGGAAAAGGCCCATCATGGCCCTAGTGCTGTTGCTATTCTCATTTTTCACACTGCGCTCAAAGCATGAAAACACCTCATTTGGAAACTCCCAAATACTGAGAATGAGTCCCTCCACTTGGATCTCTGGAGCCACTTTCTCCAATAATGCCAAAGTGACTTTAAAATACATCCCAAGGTTGAAAGATTAAAATCAGTAGACAGTTGTGGGTGGCACCTAAACAACTCAGTGATTTAAAAGAAAAATAGGCAACTTGTAGCTAAACATGGTCTCTAAATGGAGGACAGGAAAGTAGCAAATGCCAGTTTTTAAAAGGGTGTCCTGGAACTTTTGAGCCCAGTGTCTCCTCTGGATAAAGACTGGTGAAAACTTAAGGAATACACCTCAATGAAGAAGAAATCACATGGGGTCTGTAAAGAGGTTTCCTGCCTTACAACATTTGGGATTTATTTGAGAGGGTTAGCAACCCAGCTAATAAGGGTGAGCCAGTAAGACTCTACATACTCTGACTTACTCTAAAAACTTTGAACAACGTCTCTCATATTTAGCCATGGAATAAGAGGATATAATATTTCATCCTATTATATAAAAGGCTAGCTGCGTTGGCGACGGCTCACTTCCAGCCAATCACCATGCACAACTCATACAGAATGCGTAAAAAACAATGCAAACAAAACAGGGGAATGTGGCAGTTACTCTCTCGTGTGGTCACCCTTCTCCCCTACTGTTGAATAATTACAGTCACGGTACCATCTGCAGCTGCCTGAAGAGGAGCAAGTGCAGGCCATGGGAGGGTCGCGACTGCTGGCAGCTGCAACTTTGCCGTTAATTGTTGTGTGACAATACAGGCATCCGGAAAGACAAGTGGGTGTCTGGGAAGAAGAGAAGGAGGAGAGAGCTGGTGACATGGGGCTGAGGGGGTGAGGAAAGGCAGATAGGGTCACCCCTTTCTGTGGGCACCATCAGTCCTTGTGTGCCAAAGCAGGGACCCAGGAAGAGAAGGGAGATGAGGAGGGAGTGGTGATGCAGGGCCAAGGGGGGAGGGAAGGCAGGAGGGGTTAGCTCCCTCAGTGGGCACTTTTAACCCACCAACGGACTTTATTGCAAGCAGGAACATAAGCACATAAGAAAAGTCATGCTGGATCTGATTAAGGCCCATCAAGTCTAGCAGTCTATTCACATGGTGGCAAACAAGGCGCCTCTATGAAACCTACAAACAAGACAGCAGCAGCAGCATTATCATGCCTGTGTTTCACAGCACCTAATAACATAAGCATGCTCCTCTGATACTCAAGGTAATAGATTTGCATAGGACAGCTAACTGATTTAACAACAGGAAGCAGACAGTAACAATAAACTGACAATTCTCTCAATGGATGTAAATAACCATTGGGGTTCCCCATCGATCTGCATTAGGACTGTTGCTATTTAATTTGTTCATAAATTATCTGCAGAGATGTGTGGCAAAGTGACACCAACTTAATTTGGATGATGAAAAGCAAAGAGGACTGTAATGAGTTAAGCCAACTACATGGTAAACAATTTTTGGTTCGTTTGTTTGTTTTAAGATAAAGGTCAGCTAAATGTCAGGAGGGCACAAAAGGGGCTAATAAGAAGTGTTCCTAGCATAGAGAAGTGGATAAAGAGCTTCTTCTCACTTTTTATCATACCAGAAAAGGGAGTACCCAATGAAGACAAGCAGCAGACTCATGGCAGAATCCAACAATCCTTCTTGACACAATGCCTGTACTTTTGGCCACCAACAGAAAAATTTAGAAGGGAATTGGATACAATCCTGGACAATATTAGCTCTGATTACTAAATGGAACCTCTGTGTTTCAATGGCAGAATATCGATGAGGGCCAGATGCTGGAGGGTAACGGGGAAGCAAAGGCCTGTATGCGCGGCTCGCAGGGCCTCCTAGTACATCTCAGCCAGCCATTGTGAGAAACAGTATGCTGGATTAGACAGGTCATTTTTCTGACCCAGTAAGGCTGCTGTTATGAGTCCAGCATAAAGTTTGTTTCTCTGTATAAAGGGTAAATGTCTCCCTCCCCCAAATCGAGGAATTATGTTCATATAAGTAATCATACTAGGCAAACCATGTGATTGATTTTCTTCTAGGATTGCCAACTCCAAGCTAAGGAAGGTGGGATTTGAGGAGGGGACGTAGCTTAGCAGGGATGAGATACTATTGAATCCACCTGTCATCACAGCCATTTTCTCTGCTGTAATTCTGGAAGATCTTCAGGCTCTACCTGGAGGTTGACAAAT
This sequence comes from Sphaerodactylus townsendi, assembly GCF_021028975.2. NCBI lineage: Eukaryota > Metazoa > Chordata > Lepidosauria > Squamata > Sphaerodactylidae > Sphaerodactylus > Sphaerodactylus townsendi. The sequence goes on from NW_025950495.1 coordinate 335,854, forward strand.
CTAATTTTACCCAGGCATAGTTACGGTCCATTTATATGAACAAAGGAGCAAGAATCTCAGTTGTAGTTTTTCAGTGTAAAGAGATACAGAGAATGGCATAACTGGCAGGAGAAAAGCTGGTGAGTGTATGTCTGTCAGTCTTCTACTATATTTCCAACCAATACTTTTCTGTAATCTCTCCTCTAGCTACTTCCTTCACTCTAACCGGGGCCTGCACTTGCTGCAGCAAGTTGGGGAAAGGTATTTGCATAGGAGAAACATTTAAGTTTTCTGTCTCCAAAATCTCTCAGGCCACCTCTAAACAGCTCTACACTGGGGCCCATTTACTAGTCCGCACAGTACAGGGGAAGGATGAAGAAATGCAGTACACGTCAACAGTGCAAAGCAACAAAAACTAAATTAAAAACTACAATATATACATTTAAACTTTCCGGTTAAAATAATTAGCTTAGTACAGTTTTAAAAGGCCAGTAATTGCAGTGCCATTGGACTCACAGGAGTAAAGTCAGAAACCGGTTTCATTCTTATTACGCAATTAGGCAGAACAGTGCTTAGATACTTTTTGCTGCACATCTTTGCAAGTCCAAATGCAAAAGAGACTTATCTCAGAAGCAAAAAAAAAAAAGAATATTAAAAATTCTGTGAAAAATCAAGGCCCTTTGCAAGCCCCCCCCCCGCCCGCCCACATGTCTCAGGGCTAGAATTTAAATACAGTCAGCCACTACAAAAACCCTGCAGAGTCCACTGACATCATAAGCAAGAGCCACCTCAAAGAGAAGGAATGCAGCTAAGCAGACGTCTCCCGGGAGATGGCTGGCCAGTTCACGCAGAAGAACACCACAGCTCTACAACCAAAGTTAAAGGATGGGGACTGGTAACCACTTTCCAACCGCACAAGCTACAGCACAGCATGTTCTGGAATGTACACGAAGGTTTTTGGGTGCAAATTGTTATCTGCCCTGCCCAAGATCTGCTGAGATCTCTGAGTACAATCTGAGGTCATGACGTCTTTTCCTGTGCAAAGGGTGCCTGCCTGGTTAGTACGCAATTTTCTTGTTAACCTCCTTCAGCAAAAGCCTCCGTCGTGGCATCTCCCCAGCTTCATTAGAGCTTGACACTAACTTCCCCTGCTATATAATGCTGTTGTAGCACCGTGCTTGAGCAGAAAGTCGGGCACTGTTTATTTATATCACACCTTGCTTCCTCAGACTCAAGGTGAGTAATAATGTAATGCCAGGAGGCATGGACACAAAACGTAAGCATCTAATTAGGAACCTTTAAAAATCCTCAGGTTTAAAACCAAGGAATTTTTTAAAATATACAGATTTTTTAAAAATTAAAAAGAAGTTTCTATAGATGTTCCCGCCTGCGGGGTTTGTAGTAGCATAGAGAGTGTGCTATACCCTGTTCCGAATAAAGACCTAAGTAAAATTGTAACTTCATCCTCCATTTCCTCTGCCCCCTTCCCCCGGAACATGCTCCACGCCCCCCACTCGCCATCTAGTCCGGACCAGGCTAAAACGAGTGGGGGCCATGGAGCACATGGAGGGACAGGGCAGGAGGAAATGGAGGATGACGTTTCCATTTTACTTAGGTGTTCATGTGGAACAGAGTATAGTCAGACTATGCAAGTCAGAACCTTTCTGATCTTAATCCAGAATCTAGAAATGTCAACAAAATGGGAATTGGTTCCCCTCAGACCTCCGAGCTCTTTTCAGACATGCTATAGCTTGAATAACTGAGCAATATCAGGCTGTGTGACTAACAAATGCTAGAGGGAGGAGGAGAACATCCCGTTTTTCTCTTCCAGGAGTCTCAAAACTCACATTCGCCTTCCCTTACCTTACTCGCAACAGGAATCTTGTGAGGTAGGTGAGGCTGACAGAGTTCCCAGAAAACTGACTAGCCCAAGGTCACCCAGCAGGCAGGCTTCATGAGGAGGGGAGCTTGATCTTGTGCTTCTTCTGGTAAGCAAAGCAGTATCCTCAGCTTCCAGGTGACCCAAAGAACACACAGCCCAGTCTAGCTTCTGGTACAGCTGCCCAGCAAAACTGGTTTGGCCTAGGCATACAATTTAGTGGCATATGGTTCAAAAATATAAATACAACTGCAGGGCTCCTCGGACTTCACTCTGTCATACCCCATTCCAAAATCATCATCATATAAAAACCTCCACACTGATAGCAAAAGGAATTTGCCCCACCCCACTCCCACACACAAACTTTTCAACTCTGTCTTTCTACCCTCAAATCTTCATTTTGATTTCACTGCTCTTTTGTGTGAATAAAAGGTGAAATACTTCAGTTCTGTGGCACTTTGTTCCCTTGCACTGAATTTATCTGTAAAATGTACACATTTTAATGCTGTGTGTGTGTGCCAGTAAATCACATTCTACACATCAAAGTTATACCCTGTATTCACAAAACACTGCATAAGCACTGCACAAGCTGTGTTCACAGTGCAAATGAATCTAAGTACCAACAGTAAAAAGCAAAGATCCATCACTGTTGACAAAAATACAAATCAAGTAGCAATCAAAGGGGCTAAGAACCCCCCCCCCCCCAATTACTCCATTTAATCTTTGAACTGCCATCACCTTCTTCTCCATGCCCCCCCCCCCCCCCGCCTCCATTTTTACTTGGCCGCCTCCAACCATCTCCTTCCCAACTCCCCACCACTACAGCTGTTTGGGCAATTTATTATGGTTGCTAGGCAACCCCCAAAATGATAACCAAGATCTCATGACACAGCAGGGTGAGATCTTGTTTTTTTCTTTTTAATTTGCAATGTTTATGCAAACACAGACCTTTCTCCAGCATTCTGATTTTTCTCTAAATCCAGGGCTACCCCCATTTCTCTTTGTTCCCCTGCAAATTTTTTTATCTATGTAGGAAAGCCATGTCTAGAATTAGATATAAAAAGGAACTAAATTAGGAACATTCACTCATCCCTGTACAGAGAATCATGAAAATGCAGTTAAACGATACTCTTTGCCTGCCTCATCTCAGCCCTAAGCAAGCCATATCAGGAGACATGGCTGCCAGTGTTGTTCGGCACTTGAATGGACAGATAGGCCGGGAGGGGGGAGGTCAAGGACATATGAGGAGAAATGAGGATGAATGGGCAGAGAGCAACAAGAGCCCCTTTATCCATCTACCTAGCAGGCTTCTCGTCTCCCGTGAGATAGCAGCAGCTGCTAATGAGAGACCATAGAGGATCACTTGAATTCTGTCTTCTTTCACAAGAGCAGGGCCTTTGAAATCTGAAGACAACTATGACAGTTACACAGCCTTTTACAATTTTCTTTTGCCACACAGCTGAATGCAAAGACCATAAGGTCAGCCAGTCACACAAACTACTGCTACCACATTCCCTGGGAACGCTGTCAGGGTTGCGAGTGTCTTAACATCAAAATTCCGTACAACTCTACAGCCTGTGCATACCAAGGTGCACGAGCTCCCTTTCTTTGCATAGCTGTTTGGCTTCTGGCAAGTATTTGGATAGGAGACCTCCAAGGAATACCAGGGTCGCAACTGCAAGCCACCCCTGAATGTCTCTTGCCTTGAAAATCCTACGGGGTTGCCACAAGTCAGCTGTGACTTGACACCACTTTCCACCACTAACACCACGCGTGGGCTCTGAAGGGTGCTGAAATGCAGTCCCTTGATTACAGGAAATCCTGCTCAACCCTCTCTTGCCAGGTTTCTGCGATTTCATCATTGCTTGTTCACACACTTGAGCAACTTCAGTGGCTAGAAACTTGCTAATTTTTCAAGTGAAAGTTGACTTTTTAATTCAATACCAAGTATATTTGTATGAAACAATCAATGAAACTGCAGGATCTAGCCCGATTGCTAGCGAGTCCACAGAAACTGGCTGGTAACAGCCTACACTGGTAATGACTACTCCATGCAGCGACAGGTCATTGGGAGGTAACATTTCTATATTCCTGTCCTTGCAAGTTCCACTTTTCATACTCATCTCTCTACCGGTCCTTGACTATATAACGAATGTTCAAAGCAAAATAGGTAAACCTGCATATGGACAAATGCTGAATTGTGATAAAGCATTGTGCGTGCAGAATTTGCCCAGCTGGGCTGCAGAACCCATATCTGAAGACCACAAAGCTTTGCTTCCAGCTGATGAATGGAAGGGCACTGTCAGGACCAAGATAAAGTGCTCTTTTGTTCAGGGTCCCCTAGGGGAGCTGGGTTCTTCGATTGGATCTAGGAGTTGGATGTTGGCAAAGGTAAAGAAGGTGGTGCCTCCAGGACAATGTAAGAGAAAATGCCTCATTTGGGAATAATAAAACAGGTATCTAAGGGGACCTTAAAGATCAATGACGTTTATTCCAGGACAAGTTTTGTGAGTCAAAGCTCACTTCAGCAGGTGCAACCCTACTGGGCAAACCTTTACATCAAGTCCAACCAACCCCAAAGTCTTGTTGATTACAGGGGCTGACATTGCCCACTCTTTTGAACCTTCTGAAGAAGGCTCTCAAACACAGCACAAGCAGTACCAGGTAGCTCAGCTTGCTTAGCCAGGCCCCAACTGCAGGCCATCAGATCCCCAATTTAATCTTAGAGATCCCAAGAGGCACTAGAAATAATAGCCATTACTGTGATGCCTTACCTAATAAAGAAGTCTAATGACGTCCTCCCATCGTTCCTGAAACCAGCCCAAGCTTTTGGTCTGCAGTTAAGCTTCTAAGAGCAAAAGAGACCGCAGAGTTTGACATTTTGTAAAAGAGAAAGAAAGAGGAACCATATTGTGCAAGCTGGTTGCCATAAATGATTTGTCATGCTCAAATGCGGGCCCTTTTTCTCTCTCCTGCTTTGCATATTTAAAAAAAGAGACGGGAAACAAATTTATCCTGGGACGTCTCCAAGGAGACTGTATTACTGTTAAACAAAACTACTTGTACCAATATTCTTATAAGGGTTCATCTCCCCATGTTAAAAGCAAGTTTCAGCCCAAAAGAGAAGCAGTATTGTATAGTGGTTCAAATGCTGAGGAGATCAGAATTCAAATCTCCGTTTTGCTGTAAAGCTCACGGAATGATATTGAAAAAAACCACCTCACAGGGCTGCTGTGAGAACAAACAGGATTACCTTCATATATGCCACATTGAGTTCCTGTCAGAATGGCAGGAGACAAGTGTTATACATTTTCAAGGAAAGAAGTTTTACCTAAAAAACTTCACAGAACTGCACAAGTTCTGTCAAAAGTGGTATTTCTTTTAAAAGACAGCTTATACGAAAACCAAAATGTGGTTTAACAAAAGCCACTGCCTTCCATTATCCAAACAATCTTCTTCTAGAAGATTAAAAAGTTAAATACTCTTTTAAAAATTGCTAGATCTATTGGCAAGCATCCCAGACTGGACCTTTCACTTAACTGCTACAGAGCAGGGAGACTGATATGCACCTGAGTCACACCTTTCACTTGATACTTGTAACACCAAGTATGGCTTGCATGTCTGAAAAGACCATCACAGAAATAAACACAAACAATACGTTCACAGTGCCACGTGAATACACAATGCTTGTCTTCAATTAAGTTAGTTCACATAGCCAGTCATCAAGAGTACAGAAACAATGCACGTGCAAACCAGCTCTGAGACTTGGGAACAGTCACTTCTAGCCAGAACTGGGAATAAACTCCCCATATGCTGTAGGAAGACTTCAACCTTAGCCTATATCTGACAGAGGGGAAAACTACATATGACACTGGGGATCCATGAACAAACTCCCAGAAGTGTTGTTTAGCTGCAAAAAGTAGTCACTAGAGAGTGACATTCTCTCTTATGGATTAGATAGAATCACAGTTCTGGGCAAGGGCAAATTCTGCTGTTGTGATTGAGAAGGGGTATCTGTATATTTTCTCACCCCCAGGCTTTAAGAAGCCCTAAAGGAGGGTGGTTTCAACCAGTGAATTGATGTGGGAACAAAGAAGGGGGAGGGGAATCCTTCTCCAACACTCTGCCTTTGATTACCCCTTCCTCAGTTTCTGTTGGCAGCTAAAATACATATCTGGGTAAATCATTATTTGCTTAGATTTAGTCTTAGAGGGACACCACGCTCTCAGGGGGAAGGTCTATTAAAATGATCTGCTCCAGAGCCAGATGAAGTCAAGTGATTTTCTGATAGATCTAGAGAATGTTTCTGTTGATATGGTTGGCACCTGTCACTACCCAATAGCATGAAATACTCCCAATAACAATCATGTGCATTTGCAGAACACTTCTGAGCATTCAAGGCACTTGATGCACACCATGGGCCCCTCCGCACTGTAGGGTTCGACCTTAGTTCGACGTAGGTCCAACCCGTGTACTCCGCTTTAGCCGTGAGCGTTTGCGACTTCGTGTCTGTCTCTGCTCCCCCCCCTCCTCTCGCGTCACAAATTTTCCGAGGCTTCGACTGGGGGGTATAACTTTCTGGCGAACCTGCGGGTTTGCACTCAAGCCTTGAGAATTGGCAGAAGTCGCGCGGGAATCTCTTCTTCACCTCGACTCTGCCAGCCAAAGCCAACTTCAATCCACAGTGCAGTATTTTGGCAATAGTCTTGCCAGAATGGGAGACGCTGGCGGACATGGCGAGAAGCCTTTAAAAAAATCCTCCTATGTAGCTCCTACGTAAGGCCGGGTAGAAAACAAAAAAAAGGGACGATAGCACTCATGTTTCCTCGCCATAGAGACCGGCAGTAATCGGGGAATGAAAGGGAGGCGGACAAATTAAGGAGGTAATCCCATCCTCTGAACTCAGCTTCGGAGACACAAGCCAGCTGCTGTGTGTGGAGAGAGAAAGCAGAAGGAGTCGAGCTTCGAAGGTAACATGATTCTCCAAGATACATGAGGTCCCGAACCCCTAGCTGCCTCTGCTGTGTGGAGGGGCCCCATCTCTATAACGTAGATCAATAGTGTCCATGATGGAGAAAGGGGTCTGTGTGTGAAGGTTAACCTGCATGCCTAAAGCTTTCTAGGGAATTTCTAGCTGTGGCAAGATCTGAGTCAGATATTTCATGTCTCATGGATCACACTATCAGCCACTAAACCACACTAATGAAGCAACACCATATTTAGACATTTAAAATGCCGTAAAATATTTTCTTTTACCCTTCCAACAGCTCTATAGCTAATGCTCCCACTCTGGTGCCTGGGGCAAACATCATGTCTGATGTATTTTCCACAATATTACAGGTCTGTATAGTTCCCCAGTGTACTGAAATTCAGTGCAGTGCTTCTACACTACAGGTTTCCCCATAGTGAAACAGGGCATTTTCATACCCACATGTCAGCCATCCAGACATTTCCCAAAACATCACAGCAAAGCAGGTTTACAAAAGATCAGGAATAAGCCAAAGAAACCCAGGTAGTGGTTTTGTACAAAAGTACCATATTTCTGTGAGGAAACTGGAAAATAAAACTTCCCTTCCCATAACATAAAACATGGGCCGAATAACCTTTATCAAATTGGCCTGAGCGGCCAGGTAGCACAGTTCAGAGGAACAGACTGCCCTCTACCAGCACCCCTTCCAATCACTGTCATGAATTATTAAAGCTTTGTACCCAAAAACCAGCACTGAAAGATTAAAGTGTGGTCAGTTGTGATGTGGACCAAGAGTAAATAGTATGCTTCTGCATTAGAAAATAGTCCCAAATGAATACGAGAATTATCATTCATTTTTAAGCGCTGCCTTTGTCAAAACCATTATTCTGTGCATATCTAAACATGGCTCAGCGGGTGAGTGGAGCAGGAACCCACTGGGGGAGGAATCCTCAGGCCGTCTCACCGAAGAGGCAGGAGACAGCAAAGAGGCTTGGCTGGCGGGGGGAGCAGGAACCCGCCCAAGGAGGAATCTTCAAGCTGCCTTGCCAACAAGGTGGAAGGCGATGGCAACAACAAGGCTTGGCTGGCAGGGGGAGCAGGATGAGAGGGCGGCCGCAGATAGCCGAATGCACCCACAGCCAGCCCCATGCCACGGCAGAGCTTGGTGACACCCCCACCCAGGATCTTCAAGAGGAAGGGAGGGACAGCAAAAGGTGAACTGAGGTGGGGGAAAGCAGAACTAGGTAGGCACTGGGACCCAAGCAGAGCATTCTATGACAACAAAGGTCCAGCATGTGGCGGATGAATACCCAACTGTACATTAATCTTTCAGTGGAAAAGAGTATAGAAAATTTCATGGACTTAATTGCAAGATTGGTATTCTACAAAGGAAAACTCCTGAAACTTCTTACCACTTTTGCAAATTCTAGATCTTCAAAGCCCAAAATGGGGCATTCAATCAGGAAAGCAACCACGCTTTCCCCCAAACTTTCAGAGATTATACATTTAGGTTGACTGAGAGTCCAAAAGCCAGTGTATTGCAATGGTTAGACGACTAGAGACTTGATTGAGGAGAATAGCGGAAGGACATCAGTTGTCAACTAAAGGCTAAGATGAGAAGGCCCTGAATTGCTTTTGATAAAATATCAGTGCTGATCTAAACTCTGGAGGATGTTGGTTTAAGAACACCATGATCATACTGACTTGTATTTGCAAATTCTACTTCCTTGTGCATGAATGTACCCACATATACACAAACTTCCTGTAGAATTCATTAAAGCATGCAAGCACAGCTTGCAAACCACCAAACATAGACTGCAACTATATTGATTGATTGAAGGATGATTGAAGGATTGGAGCACCTTCCTTATGAGGAGAGGCTGCAGCGTTTGGGACTCTTTAGTTTGGAAAGGAGACGTCTGAAAGGGGATATGATTGAAGTCTATAAAATTATGCATGGGGTAGAAAATGTTGACAGAGATAAATTTTTCTCTCTTTCTCACAATACTAAAACCAGGGGGCATAAATTGAAAATGCTGGGGGGAAGAATTAGGACTAATAAAAGGAAACATTTCTTTACGCAACGCGTGATTGATGTTTGGAATATGCTGCCACAAGAGATGGTGATGGCCGCTAACCTGGATAGCTTTAAAAGGGGCTTGGATCGATTTATGGAGAAGTCGATCTTTGGCTACCAATCTTGATCCTCATTGATCTGAGATTGCAAATGCCTTAGCAGACCAGGTGCTCGGCAGCAGCAGCAGCAGCAGCAGCAGCAGCAGCAGCAGCAGCAGCAGCAGCAGGCCATTGCTTTCACATCCTGCATGTCAGCTCCCAAAGGCATCTGGTGGGGCACTTAGACTAGCAGAGTGCTGGACTAGATGGACTCTGGTCTGATGCAGCAGACTTGTTCTTATGCTCTTATATCATGCCAGCCCAATCAGAATCTGATGAATCTTCAGCTTCTGTTGACTCTACGCAACGGAATGCGGAAGGCTATCAAGAAGATCCCAGAAGACCCATAGGGGGTCTTGAAACTGCATTCAGACCTGTCTATTAACTACCTCAAAGTTCCTGAGTATTCACACAGAAAGTTAGTTAAAAGCTTACTGGTATTGGCAAAAATTGTGTCAGCATATCCCTCAGAATATAAAATTATTCATGGTGTGGAAAGAGTGGACTGGGAGAAGGTTTTCTCCCTCTCTCATAGTAATGTAAGGTCATCTACTGAAGCAAACAGCTGAGAGATTCAAAACAGACAAAAGTATTTCTTCCCACAACACATAGGCCCCTTCCGCACACGCAAAATAATGTGTTTTCAAACCACTTTCACAACTGTTTGCAAGTGGATTTTGCCATTCCGCACAGCTTCAAAGAGCACTGAATGCAGTTTGAAAGTGCATTATTCTGCATGTGCGGAATGAGCCATAGTTAAATTGTGGAACTCTCTGCTCCAGGATGCAGTGATGGCCCTAGTTTGTGCAATGCCCAGCTGCATGTGCACACATAGCATACTGGTAGCTGAAATGGGTTTAGAGTTATTCTTTATGGCACTCTAAAGTTCTCTGGCTGACTTTGCAGAGCGCAAGTTCTTTTAAATCAAAGCTTAACGATACATGAGTTTTCACTACCATTATGCGTGTGCAGCTTGCACAATAAGATTAAAAACACATACATGCTTGTCATGTGAAGAATTTGAATTACTTTCAGTGGCCAGGCAGAATAGCTTAGGTTTAAAAGGGTGGTTTGTTAGTTTTATTTTGTTTTAGCATGGTTGACTAATACATACCTTTTCATCTGCAAGGTTGTTGCCAAACCAAACCTAGGCTCCTGAATGGTTCCACTCAAAATTACTTTTCTTGCCCCTCGCCTCTGTGCCACTCCTCAAGGGAAAAGATAGATGTGTGTGAGCAGCTTGGGTAGCCATGGAGTTTGTCACAGTGTCATTTTGAATAGTGGTCCTTAGCTTGCCCAGATCTCACTCCTTTGTTGAAGGAGCACTCTGGCAAAATTAGCTTCAGACTGAGGATGCATATAAATATATACATAAATGGGGTTGAATAACTCAGTTAAAGTACATGTATTTTACTTGCAGGAGCTGCGTGGCGTAGTGGTTAAGTGCTTGCACTGCCACTCACACGGTCAGGAGTTCAAGCCCCTTGTGGGTCAGATATCCTGGCAGCTGGCTCATGGTCAACTCAGCCATCCATCCATTCCTTGGTCAGTAAATGAGTACCTAGCACATAGCTAGGCGGTAAAGAATATCCAGGGAAAGCAATGGCAAACTACCCCACAAAAACGGCTTGCCTATGAAATCACTGCTTGCAGTGGTACCCCAGGGTCGAACACAACTGAAGGGGAAACTTTACCTTCACAGGTCAAACATTCAACCTGTGGCCTCTCCAGTTTAAATATCTCATAATAGTATAGGTGTCAAGAAATACATTTCCTCTGCCTGATATCTTTGAGCTAGAAAGACCAATGGTAAACGTGCACACACACGCCATATCCTCATCATAAAAAGGGACATTTAACTAAGCAGAAGAGGCATTCAACTCTCCAGCTACAGAACAGAGGTTTTGTAGAAAGCATTTACCAGCTCCACTGACTGCCTTTTTTAGAACCTCCATCCCCTTGGAAAAGTGCCAACTTCCTCAGTGCCCGAAGTCTACATAGCTTCCTCTCTGGGTGCATATAAAGCACATGCTGACTTACATATTGTGGAAGAGGAAGGTGCAAAAATCCCCCTTTCGTTGAAATAGGAACAGAAGAGACCACAAACCCTAAACACCCCTAGCAATAACCCTTCCCAATGTCCTTCTTTGTTATTCTACCCCCACTCATGACAGAAAGGTTACCTACCAACTTGGGAAGTGTTCAAGCAGACTAAAGGTCTATGGACAAGTCCACTAAAGCCTGAATACATGTAGATAAACAAGTTCAACCTGGCGAGGGGCAAGATTTCTGTACTTTTAACATGTGCAAGAAAACCAGACACCTGTGACTTGATGACACACACACACACAAACAGCAAGTGGAGGTTTCCCCCCCCCCCCCCCACACACACACACATAAAGAAGTGGACTTCTCCTGCTAAATTTCTGCCAGTGACAGAGAAGCCACCTGCCAAAAAAGCGGATAAACTTAGGAACTGGTGTACTATTGTGCTATAAGACTGAGCTATGAATCAGGAACTCTGCCATTTGACTCTTGCATTTGCCCTGAAAGTACTAGACAGCCTTACAAAAACTCCCCAATCCTCTCAGTGATATGAGAGGATATATGCTAACATGATATACTAACATAACATAACATACTAACATAATATACGAACATAAAAAAGTAAATATTATTCAACAGTTCATACATTCTTTTGTTGGTCTCTATGGCCACGAAAAGCCTATTCCATTTAAAGGTTCCACTTCCACACACACAACCTTGGAAAAGAATAATGAGAACAATAACATTTGTTCTACCCAGTTGAGCCAACGACAGGTCAAGCATTCGCACATCTCCTTTTCTCTAGCGCTACAGAGAATTATACTGTTCCCACACACAAAGCCCCACGCGCAACTTTGTCTCACAGAAATATATAAATCACACTTAATTCCGGGACACACACTGTCCCTGTAAACATGTATGCATGCACACACACACTCATAGAGAAGAATTATGCAAGCTGTGTTTCCACTGGTGAAAAAAGTGGAGAACAAATGAAGTAGATAAATATTAAGCTTCTCATTATGTGGATAAGCACCCCCCACACACACACACACACATAAAGAAATGTAATTCATAAGCCAGTGGTTCACCAACATTTTGAAGTAGGACCTACAATTAAATTTACTGTGTTCTGAGGGACTCACAGACAAAGAAATTTCATGCTCCCTTCCCACCCGCAATATTAAACAAAAAACTCACACTCAGGCAACAGTGAATAAATTTGTAACAGGCAGCCCAATTCAGAGCCCTCAGTGGCAGGATGCAGCACTCCCAAGAGGGCTCCTCAGTGGCGCGGGGAACCAAACAACAACAAAAAAGCCTTTCCGCCACCAAAAAGCCCTCCATTGAGCTGTATGGGCCTACGCCACCCAAAATAGTGGCATAAGCCCAAGCCCCCAGCCCTGGCATTCCAGCAGGCAAAGGACAGATGAACATTGACTAATGTTGGCTCCACCCCGGCCATGCCTCCGGAATGACCCTGCTACACTGGCGGAGGCACAAGAGCGCTGACTCGGCACTATGTTGTGTCTGGCCACTGTGGAGGGCCAAAATGGCTGCCCACTGGTGGGTTTGCCCTCTGCTGGGGTAAGTTTTATTTGTTGAAAAAAAGTCAACAAAGTCATTCCTTTGTTGCAGTGTTTGCATTTTGCAGAAATGTCTGTCTTAAGGCCCCTTCCGCACATGCAGAATAATGCACTTTCAATCCACTGTCACAATAGTTTGCAAGTGGATTTTGCTATTCCACACAGTAAAATCCAGCTGCAAAGTGCACTGAAAGTGGATTGAAAGTGCATTATTCTGCATGTGTGGAAGGGGCCTTACTAGGTATTGGAACTTGATTAAAATATTCCCAAACTGGGTTTCTTTTGCTGGGCCTGCTGTCATTATAGGTTTTCTACTTCAGGGAGAGAATATGACAAACCCCAGACTATACAGACAAAGATCCAAAGATTTGTGGAGTATTCTGCTCAAAAGATTTACATTTCCTCAAAAAGCATTTTATTTTAAAATCTGATTTAAATTTAAAAAACCCAATTTAAAATTTAAGAATCTGATTTTTAAAAATAATTGATTTTCCCCACCCTGTAGTGAATTCAAAGAGACACCCCAGTTAAGCCTCACAGCCTGACACTGATTGCTGCCCTTCTATATGGCTAAAGTAGACCACTACAGAACAAGATCTGGAACCTCCCTTCAGAGCTGTAGCAAGGGGGAATTGCGCCTGGGGCATGTATGTGCCCTGCACCCCCACCACTCCCCTGCCACACGCCCGCACCGGCGGGCGCCCGTTGCAAGATGCCCACCCACCCCTTGGGCGCTATGCCACTGCTTCCCTTCCCTGGCAAAGTGACTGAGAAAGCAGTAGTGGACCAACTCCAGGACTTCTTGGATAACTCATCTGCTCTAGAGCCTTTTCAATTTGGCTTCAGGAGAGGTGATGCGACAGCGATGGCTCTGCTAGCTTTAGCTGCTGACCTCCATCTGAGTGTAGACAAAGGCCATGCCTCCTTGTTGTAGATCTGATACAGCAGATCATACCATCTTGTTGAGGTACATGGAGGCAGTAGTAGGTATCAGGGATGCATGCTAAACTGGTTCAAATCGTTCCTCACAGATCGTGCTCAAAGGGTTGCAGTGGGAAACCAGCTGTCATCAGTCTGGGACCTATCCTATCCCCCATGCCTTTCAATATCCATGTAAAGCCTTAGGACAAATCATTCCTAGTTTTGGGGTTGGACATCATCAATATGCAGATGATACACAGCTCTTATCCAAATATGCTGGTGATAAGGTAGAGGTCCTGACTGCTGTGGTAACCTGGCTAAGAATGAAAAACCTGAAAGTAAACCTTGAAAAGACAGAGATAATGCTGGTTGGGAAGGCAGAGATCTTGAAGGGCACTGGAAGACATTGTGTGGAGCTCACTAGGTGATCTTCTCTCTTGGTTTAATCTCCCAAAAGATAAAGTATGGGGGAGGGAGAGAGAAGAGATAACATAGGAAGTATGCAGGTTGCTCTAAACTCCTTAGAAAAATAGGCCAATCCAAAAGCAATACATCAGATTTCAAGCTATTACCATCCTAGTTGGGTGCCAACAATTCAATAACTTTTCTTTTTAGCATGCAATCCAAGGCACAAACAAAGCTTTAAAAGAGAATCTGAATGGAAACGGGATAGATTTTATTGTGCAGAAAAATTGAGGTGATTGTTTTGAGCACTGATAGCTCTTCACCAAGGGAATATCTATTCCAATTTATCTTGCCATAAAGGAAGCAGCCCACAGCCTATCTCCTGCAAGAGGTTATCTTTACTGAATACTATGGAACTCCTTTATAGCAAGATTATCAATAATTTTAAGAGCCAAAAGGCAAGTAATAGAGACCAGCCCAAATGACACACCTCGTTGGGCAAGCAGCTGAGTTGTCCAGAATTCTTTGTCAGCCTGGATGTTTTCAAAAGGAGGGGAGAAAAACACATCTTTTAGGCCACAGTATCAAGCCTCCTATTTGATGCTTAGCTGACTTCAATGGGCACAGGGTGTGGCTGGCTGGCAGCCAACTTCCACTCCTGGCATCCCCCCCCCCCCCCTTCTTTTCTTTTTAACATTCAGCCCTATTACAAGCCGTGGAGGACTCAAAGTTTGCACAATGTGTTGTTTGGTACAAAGACAAAAGACATTATCTGGCTTTTGGTTTTAGATTGGGCTGTGGACCAACACAGCTGGCTATTTTGGGAATAATACTAATTAGCATTTATATAACTCTTGAGAGCATTCACAGTTTCATGCATGTTACTGGAGTGATCTTTACTTGTAAAGAAAACCAGTATTTTTTTTTCTACATTGTTGAGAAATCTGTTTACCTGCAGCCACCCAGCAAGTTCAAGGTAGGGGCGAGATTTGCCCCAGGAATCTGCCAGCTAACCATCTGCCCGCTTAGCCATTACTTTGCACCTATTCTCATTATACAGGTGTACCCGATCTGAGTTGCTCCACGAAGCCAAGAATGCAGACAGGCACTGTATGGTCATGCCTTTGAGGATCATCAACCACACTTCTCAACGCCAGGCCTCAAGCAGGGCTCAGAACTCTGAAAATGTTGACTGCACCAAGAGTGTAGAGAATAGGCTGGCCTCTGCCAACACACAGAGGGGAAGCTCAACCGCTATTTTGGAAAGGATGCCTAAAAGTAGAACGCCCTGGCAGGAGGGCACTGGATTGTTATTCCTGGAATGCAGGAGAGAACGACAGATAGGCTGCAGTCCTATGCACGCTTACTTTGTTCGTAGTGATTCCCACTGAACTCAAACAATACGCGAAGGATCAGACTGCAGGGCTCTGCAACGCTTTTTAAAAAGTTCCATTAAAAAAAACAACCAAGTGGGGGCAACTGATGTCGTACGCCTATGAGCATTTATTTGTGAAGGACGATTAAACTTCGCGGGAAGTACTTTATGACGATTTTTTTAAGCGCAAAGATGGAGGCCATCTGACCTAGAAAACTCGGGTCCACTAATTTCGGAGACTGGCGAAAGCTATTCGATTCAGAACCAGAGGCAGTCTGCACATGCTCAGAGATCCTCCTTGCTTCAGAAGTTGCTGGGGAGGGGGAGCTCCCTGGCACTCCGAACAGGTTCCGGGGCTGAGCTTGTGGGTGTGTCTGCACGCCTGGTGCATGGCTCAAGTTCAATCCCTCCCCACCAAGGGTATTCCTTGCCGCTGCTGCATCCTCGCCCTGTCCCGGCGCCTCCTCTTCAGCCTTGAGGGGTGCAAGACCCCCTGCCGCAATCCCTTCGTCCCTGCCAGTCCCCCGCCCCTCCCCCGGTCCCTGCTCCCCACGACTTTCCCACGCCTGTTGCGCGCCTCCTCCGGGCCCGTGGCCGGAGTCCTGGCAGCACTCACCGAGCTGCGCCTGGGGACGACGCGGGGGGCTGGGCCGGCGGGCCGCGGACATGGCGCTCAGGCACCGTCGAGTCTGCGAGCTGCTCCCGGCGGGACTCCCAGCAGCATCGGGGGACTGCGCCCGGCTCTCTCCAGCGCCTCTTTTTTCCGGGTTCGTTACGCTTCCCATTAGCCAAACCCAGCCCCGGATGTGAGTGCAGGGCGCGCAGAACAGCTGCCTGCCTGAGCGCAACCCAGTGGCTCGGGGTGCCGCTCGGCAAACGCCCCATCGCGTTGGGAGCCGGCCAGGCAGGGGACGCGCCGGAGGGCTGCTGGCATCCCGGACCCCTGCAGGGCGCGCGGCTGCTCCCGGCCAGGCTGTGCACCGAAAGGATCCCGTCGGGGTTGCCAATGAAACGCGGCCGATGCGTTATTGTTTTCTCCTCTGCCTTGAACGGCAGCCTGCCCGACTCAGAGAAACGAAGGCTGCATTTTCAGACTTATTGGAGAACGCCCCGTCATGGGCTTGTTTTTGAGTGGCAATGCTAGGCTCCAGCCGTGCAGGCTTATTTGGAGGACAGGTGCATTGAAATAAAGTGAGACCTCTTTCCAAGTAAACACTACTTTGGCAACACTCAGAGAACACTTTACCCATCACATTAGCGTCTGTTTGGGCAACAGCATCACCTCCTTGAATAGGTAGATTGGAGGCCAATAGAGCAACAAAATTCCATTGGTTTTTGACTGTGGAAGCTCAGATACCAGAAAACCTTGTTGGGCTATAAGGTGCATCTGAACTTGAATCTAGCTGTTCTAATGCAAACCAACAAGGCTACTACCATCTTGATAGCAATGATGATGGGTGGAGAAGAGGGGGGATCGATATTTTAAAAATAAAGTAATTAAGTAATATAAGGGCAGGGCCAGGAAAACAAATTGCAGCAGCTGGCCTTTGTTCAGTGCCCAGAACCATAGTATTGGAAGGGGTCATACAAGACATTTAGCCCAACCCCCTGTTTAATACAAGATCAGCCTAAAGCATCCCTAGAAAGTGCTCATCCAGCCACTGCTTGAAGACGGCCAGTGAGGGCTCCTTCCCCTTGTGGTGTCAGTTTAAAGCCCTTCTGACCTTGACAAGCAAAGTCCATAATGTGCTAGTAGGCTGTCTGCCTAAAAACTGAGGCCATGGTCCCAGAATCCATATCATTCCTACCGATACTACCAATGCAATCAGTTGTTCATTTCCATTATCTTCAGTTCCCATCACATTCCTCTTCTCCTGATGGGAAGGATCAAAGAGAATACCACCTGTGCTCCAATTTTTTTTCAGCTGCCTCCCAAGACTTCATAGTCAGTTTTGATGTGTGTGTCACGGCTGCATCTATCGTTCCCATATGGACGGACCCAAATGGGTAATCATCTAAAGGTTTGATCAGTTTTGGCATCCCATCTACAATATCTTTGCTCTTTACCCATAATAGGCTACACAGTTCTCAGGCTACCTGGACACATGAGTCATGACTCTCCATACCCCTCAACATAAAATCATCAACGTCCAACAGTTTCCAGTGCTCTCTTCACCCAGTCTTTCATGTCTTTGTGGCTCCTCCTCTGCCAGTGTTTCCATCTCTGTCACCACTGCAAAGGCCTGGAATCAGTCCCTCTGCTCCAATGGCACTGAGTACCATCTTGCTCGACACCATCAGGTTCCCACTGTAGCTCTCAGAGGAGGCTCCTTATGGAAGCTAGTTATTCTGTTGTCCCTTTGACTGGTGTCCCCATCCTGTGCAGAGTGTTTTGGTTTCCGTTAATGAAATCATCCCCTTCCTTGTTCTCATGAAGGGTAGTATGTCTTTCCTCTAGGCTCCAAACCTTCTCTCAGTAAGTGACGGCCATCTTGTCATTTGGCCTAATTCCTGTGTAACGTACACACCTAAACTTTTTCTGTTCAGTTCAATATACACATGGAAAATTATGCATAATTGCTTAACTCATGATTTTTCCAGGAAGTATCTGATGATCAGGCTAGGAAGGAACCTTTAAAAAGGTTATGTTCTTCTTCAGCATGCTGGTAGGTATCTGTGCAACATTTGCAGATGTCATGGCTGTGTTACCTTCTATACCTTTTCACCATGACAACTGAAAATGTTTGGCCTGCTCTACCAAAGGGAACTTCTCGAATTTAATTATGAGAAGAGCATTATGTGGTCTGTGGTTGAAAAAAAAACTCCTGTTCATAACTAGTAACTTGATGGTCATGAGGGTGAGGAAATTAATATTTTAAAATGTCTGGGCACTTGGTCTGAAAGCGCTGGGAGCTGTTGGAAGGCTACTGGATGTGTAACAAAGCAAGGGAATTTAGGCCTGTTTGCAAGGATCAGAGGAAGAAAAATGATTCTTCCCAACATTCAGTGGTTTTGGTGCTAAGAATATAACAAATGAGAATGAACTTTTGGTTTTGAGGAATTTATTGATATTTTTCCCCTGGACTTGCTGGCATCAGAACCTCAGAGTGGAATTCCAAGGGAGCTGCAAGAGCTGCACTGATCCCAATACTCCAGCACATACCTATTGGCTTGCGTGACATTTTGCACTGACTGCTTAAAACAATTTGCAAAGATTCCCCCTAAGGGTTGGGGGTACGGACATTGTGCCACAGTAGTTCTGCTCCTGCTTGAAGGAGCTGAAGTTAGCGGCAGATTACTGCTGTTGTGCTTTCTAAGCTTTATCCTGTGGGTTACAGCAAGGTGCTATAACGTCCCTGGTATTTTTAAAAAAACATTCATTATTGCTGCGAGGAACCATTCTAGCCATATAGAACCTGAGTCCCCAGTGTGGTGTCCTTGGCCACTATGGCCCCTGCCAACTGTGTTTTTTTTTAATGGCTGGGGCCAGGTGGGGCTTTTGCCTACCAGGACTTCTGATTGGCTATTGGAGATCTGATCAGCTTTGCAGAGTTTTGAAAACATTCCTTTGGCACCATCTGCCACTACAACACTACATGACTGCATGTAAGCCACATGTAAGCCAGAAATATTTTTGAGCATGTTCATTTTAATGTGGAGCTCCTGCCTAAAATGTTGAAGTCACTATGAGAGAGATGCATAGCTTTGCTCCCTGACATGTTGGGGTTGGCTCTGTCTTTTGCAGCACCCATTTTGTGGTTGCGCTCAACAACTTGCATCAGAATTCCAAAAGTGCCTACAGGCTCAAAAAGATTGGGGATCCCTGCTATAGAGTGCAGAGACATCCATATGTTGACCAACTTTGGTTCTACTTTTCATTATCAGGAAATCCAGATTCAGTGCCTGGATTATTTATTGATAAGCTCTGCATTCCACTTCTCTAAAGTCCTCTTCAAATAAACTGCCAATAAAAAGGCAAAAATAAATTCAATAAAACAGTAAATCAGCTCCGTAACACTAACTCTGCCACCAATAAAGCCATCCCTATCTCTAGTCATAAAACCACCACCCAATGGAAGCATAAAAGCAGCATACAGGAATCATAAAAGGAGGTAATAAAAATCAAAGCAGGCAAGGTATGGGCCATCAAATAGAAAAACAGAAAACAGAATAAAGCTTCAGATGAAATCCTTGGTAAAAAGAAACATTTTTGCATGGCTTGGTATCTGTGAGTTAGGAAGAAGGTGGTTCACAGTTCAAATGTCAACTGTGCCATACGTTCAGTAAGTAGCTTTGGACAAGCCATTATCTCAGCTCTCCTGTTTACCCTTGGAGGATCATGCTGACCCACCTTAAAGTGTTGTTGTAAGTGTGTGAAAGCTCTTAAAATACCGTACACAGGCTGTGTATTATTGTTTTACATTTCTCCCACTGGCATGAGTGGCAATTATTCACACAAATGGGTGAGAGTAAACGAATAGACGGTTTTTATTTATGTCATTTATACCTTGCCTTTCTCCCCAATGGGGACCCCTTAGCCTCTCCTCTGCTTTTATCCTCACAACAACCCTGTGAGGTAGCTTAGACTGAGAGTGTGTGACCAGCCAAAGGTCACCCAAAGAGTTTCCAGGGCAGAGTGGGGATTCAGACCTGGGTTTCTCAGATATTAGTCCTACACTCTTAACCATGACACTACTCTAACTTGCAAAGCTCATATGGCAAAACTGCAACAGGGAATAACTATGCCTGCATGTATCACTGGCCACTCCAGTGGTTGGGGTGGAAAGCAGGTTCCGCACTCTCCCCACCCTTGTGTTAAAGACTAGAGCCTGTACCTGGCCTCATGAAAGTCAATAGATTGTGGTGGGTTTTCCAGGCTGTGGCCGTGGTCTGTTGGATCTTGTTCCTAACGTTTCGCCTGCATCTGTGGCTGGCATCTTCAGAGGTGTATCTTCAGAGGTGCATCTTCAGAAAGAAGTCTGTTCCACACTGCGCAAACTGGCTTAGGACATTCCTGCAGATTTGGGGGTGGTGTCTGGAAATTTGGGATGCCAGACTGCTGCCAGGAATAGCTTTATAATTTAGGCCTGATGAAACTGCAGTCCTCAGCTTGTACATCCCCCCCCCCACACACACACACACACACACAATGTATAGCCAGATGTGGAAAAATCTGTACAAGAAAGAAATTATTTTAGTTTTTTATCCCATCTTCCTGTTCTCGCAAGAGCCATCCCAATTCCAGTTCATTTTTGATGAATTTTCATTTCTCTTATTTTGTCAGCATATGCGGGAAATGGCGGTTTTATTAGTTTTCTGAAAAACCACCTCTTACATCCCTTCCTGTTTCTCGTCTCCTTTCCTTTAGTAACTAATATTCCATGATTATTTTAAAAACCCACACTCCCAGGACATCTTTTGTAACCTTGTGACTGCCAGAAGGTCTAGATCTGAAGCATTTTTTCTGTGACAGTCAGATGGGAAGAGATCACACACGTTCAACACTATTTATAGAATGGAAATCTTGCTGTTGGCTTCCCTTCCAGAGAATGATCTGTTCTCCAGCAGCTTTCCTTGAAGCTTTGTGGGCCACAATTTCAGCAAGTCAGTGTGTTATTCAGTGGGCAGCTAGATAAGAGAGCAGTCATTCTGGGAAAGGACTTCATATTTTTCATAACACACTGGAATTTTGACTGTTCCTAATTTGGCGACAGTAAATTTTGTCCACATCTTTGCATCCCTCTGTCTTGTGGATTCTTTCCAGGCCAGGTCCGTTGCTAAGCAACTGCAAGTCCTCTGGTTCTGGCCTAACAAAATGGTCGGACTGGAGCCAAGGCCACTACATGCCTGGAATCTGAAGACAGCAAGAAGAATGGCAGTGCATTATTGGACATGCGGGTCAGGCTAGAGTTGCTAGCTGACCATGCTGACTTGCTCCTGTGCCTTTATATATATTTTTTACTTCACAGAATTGCTGTAGAGTTGAGGGGACCAGAGGGGAGGGGGTTATCTATCCAGAAAGGGGAGCTTTTGAAAAGGGCGGGAAAATACCTGAGGCGTTCATTTGCACCCTTTAACCATGCAGGGAAGGCAGCCTTATCAAAGCAGTCCTGCTTATCATGGGAAACAGGGACAGAGCTGGAGTTTAGTGCACAAAAGTATGAAGGAGAAGTTTCCCCTCCTTGACAGTGACTTAAACATTCATCTTGCCAGGCATTGCTGACATTTCAAAAATGTGGAACCAAAATGGGGAGGGGGATTTGAGCTCCTTAATTTAAAAAAACCCAGACTGTTTATAATGGGTTTGGAAATAATTATATCAAACTGAGAGATGCAAACAGGCAAAGATATATGAATATATGCTTTAATGTAAGATATAATTAGCCTGGGGGTGGGACGGACTGCTCATGGGCCAAGCATTGACCACAGTGGGCTGCTTAAATTTAGCCTCCAGTTTGTTCTATGGACTTTAAATTACATACAAGAGGGGGAAATGCTTTTTGCAAGGACATTATTACAGGTTATTAGCCATAGTCAAAAAGTCCATTTTGGGTAAACCCAGAGTCCATGAGGGGGAGCTAAAGAGCTCAGGTTTCCCACATAAGGCTCCATTACCTGTGATTTGTTAAGAGGCCTGCAGCTAATTTACCTCAGAGGGTTCAGCTGTTATGAAATAATTATATTTATTTCAGGGCTGCCCTGGAAGGCTTGGCCATAAGGGGAGAGGGCTCAGCAAAGCTGCAAGCCACTCAGGGGTGCTGCAGGACCCAGCTAGAGAGAACTGTGAAGGGCTGAGACCCTGCTAGCCTGTTTTGCATAACAGGTCAGAACAACAATTATATGTTTTTTTGTTGGGCTACACATCATTGTTTATGGAACAGAAAACAGACTTAAATTTTCTTTTTACTGTAAGGCTGGTGGGTGTTAAGGGCCACAAGGTGGGCATGCCTGTATGGTAGAGCAGAATCACTGGAGAGACAAAAGCACAAATTACTTTTATGACCCCCAAAAGTAGTCATAGAATTGACTACTTCACAGAATTGCTGTAGAGTTGAGGGGACCAGAGGGGAGGGGGTTATCTATCCAGAAAGGGGAGCTTTTGAAAAGGGCGGGAAAACACCTGAGGCATTCATTTGTACCCCTTAACCATGCAGGGAAGGCAGCCTTATCAAAGCAGTACTGCTTATCATAGGAAACAGGGACAGAGCTGAAGTTTAGTGCACAAAAGTATGAAGGAGAAGTCCCCCCCCCCTTGACAGTGACTTAAACATTCAACTTGCCAGGCATTGCTAAGGGTGACATTTCAAAAAGGTGGAATAAAATAGGGAGGGGGATTTGAGCTCATTAATAAAAAAGCAGACTGTTTGCAATAGGTTTGGAAATAATTATATCAAACTGAGGGATGTCTCCAGCAGCAAACAGGCAAAGATATATGAATCTATATTTTAATGTAAGATATAATTAGCCTGGGGGTGGGATGGACTGCTCATGGGCCAAGCATTGACCACAGTGGTCAACTTACATTTAGCCTCCAGTTTGTTCTACAAACTTTAAATGACATACAAGAGGGGGAAATGCTTTTTGCAAGGACATTATTAGCCACAGTCAAAAAGTCCATTTTGGGTAAACCCCAGAGTCCATGAGGGGGAGCTAAAGAGCTCAGGTTTTCCATAAGGCTCCATTACCTGAGATTTGTTGAGAAGCTAATTTACCTCAGAGGGTTCAGCTGTCATGAATTATACTCTGATATTTCAGGGCTGCCCTGGAACGCTTTTGGCCATAAGGGGAGAGGGCTCAGCAAGGCTGGGAGTCCCTCAGGGGTGCTGCAGGACCCAGCTAGAGAGAGCTGAGAAAGGCTGAGGCCCTGCTAGCCTGTTTTGCACAGCAGGTCAGAACAACAATTATATGTTGGTTATTGTCTCTGCATTGGTTTGCCTTATTTCATTTTTGGGCTGCACATTATTGTTTATATCAACCTGAGAGATATGAATATAAGTTTTAATGTAAGATATAATTAGCCCTGGGTGGGTGGGTGGGACTGACAGCTTATTGAACAAAACATATGAATATATGTTTTAATGTAAGATATAATTAGCCCGGGGTGGGTGGGTGGGTGGGTGGGACGGACAGCTTATTGAACAAAAGTATGAAGAAGCCCCCCCCCCCCCTTGACAGTGACTTAAACATTCAATTTGCCAGGCATTGCTGAAATTTAAAAAATGTGGAATAAAATGGGGAGGGGGATTTGAGCTCCTTAATTAAAAAAAGACTGTTTACAATAGATTTGGAAATAATTATATCAAGCTGAGGGATGTCTCCAGCAGCAAACAGGCAAAGAGATACGAATATATACTTTAATGGCTCATAGGCCAAGCATTGACCACAATGGACAACTTAAATTTAGCCTCCAATTCATTCTACAGATTTTAAATTACATACAAGAGTGGGAAATGTTTTTTGCAAGGACATTATTACAGGTTATTAGCCATAGTCAAAAAGTCCATTTTGGGTAAACCCAGAGTCGATGAGGGGGAGCTAAAGAGCTCAGGTTTTCCATAAGGCTCCATTACCTGAGATTTGTTAAGGGGCTTGCAATTGGAGTTAATTTACCTCAGAGGGTTCAGCTCTCATGCATTATATTCTGATATTTCAGGGCTGCCCTTGAAGGCTTGGACATATGGAGAGAGGGCTCCGCAAAGCTGTAAGCCCCTCAGCGGTGCTGCAGGACACAGCTAGAGAGAGCTGTAAACGCACTGCTAGTCTGTAGAGGCGGTGCTAGTCTGTTTTGCATAACAGGTAAGAACAACAATTATATGTTGGTTATTGTCTCTGCATTGGTTTGCCTTATTTCTTTGTTGGGCTACACATCATTGTTTATGGAACAGAAAACAGACTTAAATTTTCTTTTTGCTGTAAGGCTGGTGAATGTTAAGGGTCACAAGGTGGGCATGCCTGCATTGTAGAGCAGGATCACTGAAGAAACAAAGCACACATTGACCCCAAAAGAAGCCATGAAGAGAAAGCAACAGGCAGGAGGCTTAATGTGGCATGAAACATTTGGAACAGGTGTGGCAAAAATTAAAACTGAAGTAAAATAGAAGGGTTTTTTTAAAAAAAACCAAAAACCATGGGATATGGAGCCTGTAAGTGTGAGGGGTTTAAAAAATTTTTTACCACAGAATTGCTGTAGAGTTGAGGGGACGGGAGGGGCTTATCTATCCAGGAACGGGAGCTTTTGAAAAAGGCGGGAAAAACACCTGAGGCTTTCATTTGCACCCCTTAACCATTCAGGGAAGGCTGCCGTTGTTGTTGTTGTTGATGATGATGATGATGATGATGATAATAATAATAATAAATGAACTGCCCACCTCCGAAGGGCTCTGGGGTTTTATAGGGTTTTGCTTAAAAAATGGGGTTTTATAGGGTTTTGCTTAAAACTGCACCCTTTCCCCCAGGATTTTGCAAAATACAATTGCATGCAATCGAGGAGCTTTACAGGGTTACTCTCTACCTGCCTTTTTTATGTTGATTGAACTATAATAAGGACTGTTTTTTTTTAAAAAAAAGCAACAACCGAAACCTGCTGAATTAGTCTTGTAGTTACCAAATGTGGGAAAGGCTGTAAAATTTCTCAGTATAGTGAGTTTTAAAACTTCAGGCTTCCAGGATTTGTTCTGCTATCAACTTGTTTGCTGAGGAATCTCTAATCAACTTTCAATGTTTATGTTACAGCATGTGAAACACCTCAGCCTCTTCTTTGGAACATGGAGTCTTCAAGGTTGAGAACCCAGGTAATGAGTTGACCCTGTTCAGGGGTCTGCAACCTGCGGCTTTCCAGATGTTCATGGACTACAATTCCCATCAGCCCTGCCAGCATGGCCAACTGGAGAGCTGCAGGTTGCAGACCCCTGATACAGTTCAATATCTTCCCTCAAATAACAGCCTAGCCTGGCTTTAAAGAACAGCTGTACCTATCCTTATGTATTTTTACCATTTGGGCATGGATGATTGATATAATTGCTACTAGCATTCCCTATATAAATGGCAAACACAAAATTGCAGCTTTGCCAGTAAACCTGAGAGTATCGTAGAAACTCAAAATAGTAGGTATTAATTGACTCATCCCATTAAATTATGTTCAGAAGAGTGTGTTGCGAGATATTCACCAAAAACTGAGGCTCTGGGCTCATGCCTGCTTAAGCTGGATTCAGCTTTTATTAAGGAGGCATACTAAAACCATTGACAATACGTGATTGCTCATAGAGAATGCATGATTGCCCACATGGAATAATGGAAAGTACAATTGCCCATAGGAAATAATGGAAAGCATGATTGCCATTACAGTTGTCTGTTCCACATTGTGACTTTCCCCATCATGGTTTTGATTGGCATAAGAAATTAAATGGGAATTTTTTGGAAAATTTGCAGAAGCTGGTAGATAACATGCAGATGCCAATAGATGACTTAGAAATGCATTAAAATATGTATAGTACTGTATAATATCAACATATCTTTTAATGCCATAAATATACACAATTTTTTTAAAAAATGTTAAAATGATAGAGTACATTTAGACTTCTGACTTCTCTGGTGCAAAGGGAAGGTAACAATTTTTATGAGGATTTCCAAATTACAGGGGGTGCTGTACCCCTAAACCCAGCAATGTGGAAGGGGCTGCTGTATTTCCTATGGGCAAGCATGCTTTCCATTATTTCCTATGGGCAATCATGTACTATCAATTAAAAGAAGAGTTGGATTTATATTCCCACCCCCTTTCTTTCCTGTAAGGAGACTCAAAGCGGCTTACAAACTCCTTTCACTTCCCCCCTCACAACAAACACCCTGTGAGGTGGGTAAGGCTGAGAGCTCCAAAGAACTGTGACTAGCCCAAGGTCACCCAATTGGCATGTGTTGGAGTGCACAGGCTAATCTGAATTCCCCAAATAAGCCTCCACAGCTCAAGCAGCAGAGCAGGGAATCAAACCCAGTCCTCCAGATTAGCGTACACCTGCTCTTAACCACTACGCGACTGCTGCTCCTGAGCAATTGCTCTCCTTAGTTTTAGTACTCTATTGAGTGAACTTTGTTTTCATTTAATTCATACACTGAGCCTTCAAGGTGGTTGGAGCCATGGACGTAGGTAAGGGAGGGTTCTCGGGTTTGAACCCCCCCATTCATGTCCGAAGCCCTGCCCCTCCGTTTGTGGGTTTTTAAAACATTTTAGTGCTTTTTTGGTTTTTGCAGGGGGCGCATTGTTTGGGCTAGCAGCACCAAACTTTCAGGGATTGTTTGGGGGACTCTCCTGAGGATACTACCCAGGTTTGGTGAGGTTTGGTTCCGGGAGTCCAAAGTTATGGACACCCAAAGGGGGTGCCCCCATCCTCCATTGTTTCCAATGGGAGCTAATAGAAGATGGGGGCTACACTTTTGAGGGTCCATAACTTTGGACCCCCTTAACCAAACCTCACCAAACCTGGGATGTATTATCAGGGGAGTCTCTTATTGATACCACCCAGGTTTTGTGAAGTTTGGTCCAGGGGGTCCAAAGCTATGGACTCCCAAAGGGAGTGCCCCATCCTCCATTGTTTTCAATGGGAGCTAATAGAAGATGAAGGCTACATCTTTGAGGGTCCATAAGAACATAAGAACTAGCCTGCTGGATCAGACCAGAGTCCATCTAGTCCAGCACTCTGCTACTCGCAGTGGCCCACCAGGTGCCTTTGGGAGCTCACGTGCAGGATGTGAAAGCAATGGCCTGCTGCTGCTGCTCCTGAGCACCTGGTCTGCTAAGGCATTTGCAATCTGAGATCAAGGAGGATCAAGATTGGTAGCCATAGATTGACTTCTCCTCCATAAATCTGTCCAAGCCCTTTTTAAAGCGATCCAGGTTAGTGGCCATCACCACCTCCTGTGGCAGCATATTCCAAACACCAATCACAAGTTGTGTGAAGAAGTGTTTCCTTTTATTAGTCCTAATTCTTCCCCCCAGCATTTTCAATGAATGCCCCCTGGTTCCAGCATTGTGAGAAAGAGAGAAAATTTTCTCTGTCAACATTTTCTATCCCATGCATAATTTTATAGACTTCAATCATATCCTCCCTCAGACGTCTCCTCTCCAAACTAAAGAGTCCCAAACGCTGTAGCCTCTCCTCATAAGGAAGGTGCTCCAATTCTTCAATCAGCCTCGTTGCCCTTCTCTGCACTTTTTCTATCTCTTTGATATCCTTTTTGAGATGTGGCAACCAGAACTGAACACAGTACTCCAAGTGCGGTCGCACCACAGCTTTATATAAGGGCATGACAATCCTTGCAGTTTTATTATCAACCCCTTTCCTAATTATCCCCAGCATAGAGTTTGCCTTTTTCACAGCTGCCATGCATTGAGTTGACATTCCCATGGAACTATCAACTAAGATGCCCAAATCCCTTTCCTGGTCTGTGACTGATAGCACTGACCCTTGTAGCGTGTAAGTGAAGTTTGGATTTTTCGCCCCTATGTGCATCACTTTGCATTTTGCTACATTGAACTGATTTGCCATTTCTTAGCCCAATCACCTAATTTATTAAGGTCTGCTTGGAGCTCTTCGCAATCCTTTGTGGTATCATAATTTGGTATCATCTGCAAACTTGGCTACCACGCTACCCACCCCTACTTCCAGGTCATTTATGAATAAGTTAAAGAGCACTGGTCCCAATACGGATCCTTGGGGGACACCACTCCCTACATCTCTCCATTGTGAGAGCTTCCCATTTATACCCACCCTTTGTTTCCTGTTCCTTAACCAGTTTTTAATCCATAGGAGGACTTCCCCTCTTATTCCATAACTTTGGACATCCTGAACCAAACTTCACCAAACCTGGGAGTCTCTTATTGTTTGTGAAGTTTGGTCCAGGGAGTCCAAAGCGATGGACTCCCAAAGGGGGTGCCCCCATTGTTTCCAATGGGAGCTAATAGGAGATGGGGGCTACATCTTTGAGGGTCCATAACTTTGGACCCCCTGAACCAAACTTCACCAAACCTGGGTGGTATCATTAGGAGAGTCTCTTAAAGATACCCTGAAAGTTTGGTGCTTATAGCTTAACAATTGCACCCCTGACAGCAGGCACCCCCCAAATTTCCCCAGATTCTCCTTTTAAATCCACCCCCTTCAGCATGGATTTAAAGGGAGAATCTGAGGTCCTCAGTTTAGAAGAAGAAGAAGAGTCTGGATATATATCCCCCCCTTTCTCTCCTGCAGGAGACTCAAAGGGGCTTACAATCTCCTTGCCCATCCCCCTCACAACAAACACCCTGTGAGGTGGGTGGGGCTGAGAGAGTTCCGAAAAGCTGTGACTAGCCCAAGGTCACCCAGCTGGCGTGTGTGGGAGTGCACAGGCTAATCTGATTTCCCCAGATAAGCCTCCACAGCTCAAGCGGCAGAGCAGGGAATCAAACCCGGTTCCTCCAGATTAGAATGCACCTGCTCTTAACCACTACGCCACATTGAAAGTGATGCTGTTTCAGGGTCGGGGATAATCCACCCCAAAACAGCATCACTTTCAATGTTGTTTAACTAGGGACCCCAGATTCTCCCTTTAAGGTGGATTTAAAAGGATAATTTGGGCTCTCTAGTTTAAACACCATTGAAAGTGATGCTGTTTGGGGGTGGATTCCAGCATCACAACGGCTGCCGGGGGGGAGGGGGGCGCAAAACTCAGATTTTGCACCAGGCTCCATTTTCCCTCTATGCCTCTGCCCAGAGGGGAGGGGCAGGGCAGGGCAGGGCAGGGGAGTCTGCCCTCCCCGACCTCAGAAACCTTAGAGCCAGAAGCGGTGCCCAGGGAAGCGTGGTTATGCCCTAAGGGGCGGGTGGGGAGTTATTATTTACCCCCGAGAATTACCCATAAAATCTGTCTACCTAACGTCCTTGGTTGGAGCCACCCCGCCAATCATGCAGAATAATGCACTTTCAATCCACTTTCCATGCACTTTGCAGCTGCATTTTACTGTGTGAAACAGCAAAATCCACTTGCAAAGAATTGAGGAAGTGGATTGAAAGTGCATTATTCTGCATGTGCGAAAGTGCTCTTCAGTCTGTTGCAAAGTTTGCCAGTTCCCCAATGCTCACAGTTCAAAGTGGCCTCTGTTTCCTGTTGCTGAGCCAATGAAGGATCTGGGTTCCTTGTGCCCAGGGCTGCTCGCTTTCCTTTGCAGGCTTCTTCCAGTGCTGGAGGCAGGTGCTGGAGTGTGACTCTGGCTTGCTCCTTTCTTTGTGCAGATTCTTGAGGCCTGAGGAGGGAGGAAACGGGACTGGCCCTGGGCTTGGCTAGATCCTTCTTAACCGGATTCTCCCTTTTCTTTCCAGCAGCAGCATCTTCTGGACAGCTAGATTGGGTGAGTCCAGTCCGTGAAGGTGGCGGTTGTCAATGTATGCAGATATGGGTGGGTTTACGTCTGGTCTCCCTCAGACTGAACTAGAAACCAAGATTTGCTGTGCTGTGTAATTTCTGCTATAGGAAGGGTTCCAGCTTTTTTCTCTTTTCTTTGGAAAAAGAGCAGCAATTTAGATTATTTCTCTCTCCTCCCATTTTATATGGTGATGGTAATAATTTGTGTGCTCCTTTTGTATTTGTATATCACCCTTCCTATAGCAAAAATGTAATTCTTATTTAAAGTGGGGCGGCTTATGATCATTGTTATTTTTTAAAGGGGAGATTCTATATTCTGCTGCATAAGATTTGTATGAGAAACACTGCTTTTAGGTTTTGGGTTTGGTGCCTTGAAATTTCTATTTCTAAGTTAATATGCTCATCTCTTTCCAGTCTGCACTGGATACATCATTCCTTTGAGCCAGTGATGGCGAACCTATGACACTCGTGTCAAAGGTGAAACACCACAGTGTTTTGGGGACACACTAGTGTTCACCAGCACATGACAATACTTCCTGCTTGAGTTTCAGGCATTTTGGAATTATTTGACTTTTAAAAAATAAAACAGATAGCACCACACATGAATGGATTTTTTTGTTTTTTTTAAATAAATGAATTTGTAAAAAACCTGTGTCTTTTATTCGGGGAATCGGTGACATGGGGATGGGTAACATGGGAGCAGAGTTTCAGGCATTTTGGAATTATTTGACTTTTAAAAAATAAAACAGATAGCACCACACATGAATGGATTGTTGTTGTTTTTTTAATAAATGAATTTGTAAAAAACCTGTGTCTTTTATTCGGGGGATGGGTGACATGGGGATGGGTGACATGGGAGCAGAGTCATGTTAAGCATTTTCCAAATTGTTGGCATCCCGAGCCCAAACAATTCGCCATCACTGCGCTAGCCATAGTGTCCTTAGGGAATCTTTATATACACACACAGCAAATATCTGAAATAGAGGGCTTGCATGCAGAATCAGGAGACAATCTTGATCTTTGTGTCCATGGGGGGTGGGTGGGGGCTGTCCACTTGAGGGGAGCTGAACTAGATGTAT
The DNA here is from genome assembly GCF_021028975.2 of Sphaerodactylus townsendi. Lineage (NCBI taxonomy): Eukaryota > Metazoa > Chordata > Lepidosauria > Squamata > Sphaerodactylidae > Sphaerodactylus > Sphaerodactylus townsendi. The sequence goes on from NW_025950495.1 coordinate 366,656, forward strand.
GTATATGATCCTGGACTCTTCTCGTGTCGTGTGCGGGACCTTTCAGAAGTGCAGATTGCAGAGGTAAGTGGTGATTTCCACTTTTTTTCCAGCTTTTAATGCTTATGAAATGTATTGCAGTTGTGAAGGTTGTCGAGCTAAGTGGTGATTTTCCGTTGTATACTCACACAAAACCTTCAATGCTTATGAAATGTGTTGCAGTTGTGAAGGTTGTTGAGCTAAGTGGTGATTTTCTGTTGTATACGCACACAAAACCTTTAATGGTTATGAAATGTATTGCAGTTGTGCAGGTTGTCGAGCTAAGTGGTGATTTTCCGTTGTATATGCACACAAAACCTTTAATGCTTATGAAATGTGTTGCAGTCGTGCAGGTTGTTGAGCTAAGTGGTGACTTTCCGCTGTATACGCACACAAAACCTTTAATGCTTATGAAATGTGTTGCAGTTATGCAGGTTGTCGAGCTAAGTTGTGATTTTCTGTTGTATACGCACACAAAACCTTTAATGCTTATGAAATGTATTGCAATCCTGCAGGTTGTCGAGCTAAGTGATTTTCCGTTGTATATGCACACAAAACCTTTAATGCTTATGAAATGTGTTACAGTCGTGCAGGTTGTCGAGCTAAGTGGTGATTTTCTGTTGTATACGCACACAAAACCTTTAATGCTTATGAAATGTATTGCAATCCTGCAGGTTGTCGAGCTAAGTGATTTTCCGTTGTATATGCACACAAAACCTTTAATGCTTATGAAATGTGTTGCAGTCGTGCAGGTTGTCGAGCTAAGCGGTGATTTTTGTTGCATACACACACAAAACCTTTAATGCTTATGAAATATGTTGCAGTCGTGCAGGTTGTTGAGCTAAGTGGTGATTTTCTGTTGTATACGCACACAAAACCTTTAATGGTTATGAAATATGTTGCAGTTGTGCAGGTTGTTGAGCTAAGTGGTGATTTTCCGTTGTATACGCACACAAAACTTTTAATGCTTATGAAATATATTGCAGTCGTGCAGGTTGTAGAGCTAAGTGGTGGTTTCCCGTTGTATATGCACACAAAACCTTTAATGCTTATGAAATGTATTGCAATGGTACAGATTGTAAAGGTAAGTGGTGATTTCCATTGTATACACACACAAAATCTTTAATGCTTATGAAATGTATTGCAGTCGTGCAGGTTGTCGAGCTAAGTGGTGATTTTCCGTTGTATACACACACAAAACCATTAATGCTTATGAAATGTATTGCAACAGTGCAGGTTGTAGAGCTAAGTGGTGATTTTCCATTGTATACACACACAAAACCTTTAATGCTTATGAAATGTATTGCAATAGTGCAGATTGTAAAGGTAAGTGGTGATTTCTATTGTATATACACACAAAACCTTTAATGCTTATGAAATGTATTGCAGTAGTTCAGGTTATAGTGCTAAGTGGTGATTTTGCATTGTATATACACACACACATTTTAATTTAAATGCATTTTAACCAGATTGGATTTTAATTTTATCATTGTTTTAATTGCGTTAATTGTTATTTCATCAAATTTTATGTTACTTACTACTGTAAGCCGCTCTGAGATCTTGTGGGGCATACAAATTGAAATACATAAGTAAATTTAATAGAGGAATCTCTCTTCCCTCTAGCAGAGACTTCATGCCCGTCTATTCCCAGATTTCTCTGTTATGCATGTCGTAGAGGAATCACCCTTCACTCCCACCTGGGCTCAGACCTTTCCAGTTCTGCATTTCTCCACTTGTATGCATTTCATAGAGGAATCTCTCCTGCCTCCTTCCTGGGTTTCTTTGCTTTCCATTCCCAGATTTCTCTGTGAAATAGCATCTGGAGGAACCTCTTGACTGGGTTTCATGCCTTTCCAGTCCCGGATTTCTCTGTTCATATGCATTTCCTAGAGGAATCTCCCTTGACTCTCTCCTGGGGTTCTTCGCTTTCTCTTCCAAAATTTCTCTGTGAAATAGCATCTCAACTCACACATTGACTTGTTCCGCTAAATTCCCTGATTTCACTTTGAACTTACATGTCATATAGGAATCTCTCTTTGTTCTTTCTCTGCATCAAGCCCTTCCATTCCCAGATTTCTCTATGAATTTGTATCTTGGAGAAGACCCCACCCCTGATGCCCAGGTGGGCTTCAAGACGTGCCGTTCCAGATTTGTCTGGGAATTATGATCTCAGAGTGATCCCTTGACTTCCCCCTGGACTTCAGATGCATATATTCCGTGTTTAACTGTGAATTTTGCTCACAGAGCAGGCCCCTAGTGTTATAACTGGGTTACAAGCCCTTCTACTCCTTATGTAACTATGAATTTTGCTCAGAGCAGACCCATCCTTAATAAGTTATACCTGGGCTACAGGCCTGACTATTCCTTATGTAACTGAATTTTGCTAACAGCACACCTGTCCCTAGTGTTATACCTGGGCTTCAGGCCCGACTAGTCCGTATGTAACTGAATTTTGCTGAGAGAAGACCCATCCTTAATAAGTTATACCTGGGCTTCAGGCCTGACTAGTCCCTATGTATCTGAATTTTGCTCAGAGCAGACCTGTCCCTAGTGAAATACCTGGGCTACAAGCCTGACTAATCCTTATTTAACAGGATTTGGCTCAAAGCAGACCTGTCCCTAGTTTAAGACCTGGGCTACAAGCCCGACTAGTCCTCATTTAACTGGACTTTGCTCAGAGCAGACCTGTCCCTAGAGTAAGACCAGGGCTACAAGCCTGACTAGTCCTTATTTAACTGGATTTTGCTCACAGCAGACTTGTCCCTAGTGTAAGACCTGGGCTTCGGGTAAGCCTGACTAGTCCCTATGTGTATCTCAATTTGGCTCCAGAGCAGACCCTATCCCCTGAGTAGAAAATACCTGGAGCTTCAGCAGGCCACCTGACTAGTCCCTATGTATCTGAATTTTGCTGAGAGCAGACCTGTCCCTATGTATCTGAATTTTGCTCAGAGCAGACCTGTCCCTAGTGAAATACCTGGGCTTCAGGCCTGACTAGTCCCTATGTATCTGAATTTTGCTCAGAGCAGACCTGTCCCTAGTGAAATACCTGGGCTTCAGGCCTGACTAGTCCCTATGTATCTGAATTTTGCTGAGAGCAGACTTGTCCCTAGTGAAATACCTGGGCTTCAGGCCTGACTAGTCCCTATGTATCTGAATTTGGCTCAGAGCAGACTTGTCCCTAGTGAAATACCTGGGCTTCAGGCCCGACTAGTCCCTATGTATCTGAATTTTGCTGAGAGCAGACCTGTCCCTAGTGAAATACCTGGGCTTCAGGCCCGACTAGTCCCTATGTATCTGAATTTTGCTCAGAGCAGACTTGTCCCTAGTGAAATACCTGGGCTTCAGGCCTGACTAGTCCCTATGTATCTGAATTTGGCTCAGAGCAGACCTGTCCCTAGTGAAATACCTGG